>NW_009647828.1:119677-137383 GCF_000708025.1 Charadrius vociferus
CCCCCGAACGGCAGAGACCCCCCCCACCCCCTCGTCTCCCCATCCTGAGCCTCCCTTGAGTCCCTGCAACTGTCCCAGCTCCGGGTGGTGGCACCTTGAAAGGAAGCTGGCAGTGGCTTGTGCTGCTGGTGTGTGTTTCGGGGTGAAACTTGGCTTTTCCTGCTATTGAGGAAATACATGATTTCCCCAGAGGTTCCTATCACTTTTCAAATGTGGGGTGGGGTGGGGTTACCAGGTTGTGTTCAGCCTCCTCTAGTCTCTTCTCCATCCCTAATTCCTTCCACAACCCCTCCAAGAAGCTGAAGCTGAGGCTGATGCTTCTCTGCGCAAAGCACAAGTTGTTTTATTATTTTGTTTTACTTTCGAGCTTTGCTGGGTTCTCTGCTGCTGCTGAAAATAAGTTTTCCAGCAACTCCGAGAGAGACCTGTGTGAGCTGCGCAGCTGGGAGAGGAACGGGGAGGGTGGTGGGAGCCAGAAACCTCTGTTTGGATTAAAGAGGAGAGGAGGAGCAGACGGGAAAGCTGCCCGCTTCTGCTGGAGCCTGGCGCTGCAGGGTTCGTCTTTGGGCTCAGGCATCCCCCAAATGCGGGGCTGCCTGGCCGCAGGGGTGCAAGCCCTGCCAAAGCAATGCTGTTCCTGTCACAGCATTCCCAGAAAGGACTGGGAATGAGTGTGTTTTCCAGGGGAAAAAAAGAGAAGGGGCGGGGGGTGGAGTGAGAAACCTCCTCTGCCCTACATTTGAATTTATTTGACTTAAATTTTTAAGGCCCTATCTTATGCTCCGAGTTTCTCCGATTCCCAGCAAAAGCTGTAGTCAAAACAGCAAGAAGCTTAATATAATAACCAAGAGGTTTTTACGATGTGGCCCGAAGCCCAGCCCAGTAATCCCAGCAGAACGGCTGCCCCTCGTGTCCCATCCTCTCCCCAGACAGCGTGGGAGAAAGACGGGCTTTGCAGCAAGCCGGGAGAGTAAGCGTCTCCCTGCCCTTCTCCCTCTGCAGCAGCTAGTGAAGGAAAAAAATAGGATATTTTTCCCCCTTTCATCTGTAACGTGAGGGCAGCAAACCCTGCCGGAGCTGCTCACCCTTCGTGGCTGAACGCAAGTGGCATCGCGGCCATGTCTCGGTTTCCCCGCCAGAAAGTGAGGGTTATATATGGCTGGGGGTTTGGAGGGCCTTGCTAATGCTTTCGGAGGAGGTGAGGAGAAGGAAACTGGGATCGTGCCACCGCCTTATCTACAGTTATTCCTGGAATCTGATTAAATGCTATATATAATGAAAGTTGATTAAATGCCACTGTGCGATAGCGCCAGGCGCGTCCTGGGGCCTCGCGGGACAGGCATGGCCGGGCTGGGTAGCTCGATCATGTTAAACACTCAGTCTGCAGTTCCCAACCGATAACTCCATTTTTTTTTTTTTTCCTTTTTGCTTTTCAATAACTTCGTCTTTCCTCAAGCCAAATCCCCCTAGATAGTTGCAAGGGGAACCAAAACAAGCATATAAAATTATAAAGCCATAAGCCCTGTTATTCCACTCCCTTCGTAAATAACTTTGGCCTTTGCTGGGGAAGGTTACTAGGTCCAAGCTTTTGCTGACAACATTTGGCTTGGCAAGGTGGTCCAGCCCTTGACATTTTCAATAGACCTCATCCCCTCTCCGTAGCATCTTCAGATTTTTTTTTTTTTCTTTCTGTTGCTGTCCAGGCTTAAGTCATCAGTAGCTGCTCGCTCTGCTGCAATCAAATACAGCCACATTGTTTAGGAAAAAAAAAACAACCTCCCAACTCTTAGAAAGTCTGCCTGTCTCTAATCGAGCCAAGGAATTGCTTGTACTGCTCTGCCCCGGGGAGTTGGGATGGCTCAGAGAAACCCGTAATGTGCTGCAGCTATTTTAGCTCCTCTGCTCCCTGCATGAGCCCAGCTCTGTCTGGAAGGGTGATGGCTTCATTTCTGGGTGATCGAACCACACTTCCCTGTCCCATAAATGATGATGATCAATGGTGTAAAAGCATAAAGCCAAAGAAAAAAGAGGAATGTTTGTGTGATTCAGGAGAGATGGAGCAGGCGGGTGGACACACTGCTGCCTGTGCAGCCCCTGCCCTCACCCGGGGCTGGGGTGCCCTGGGGGTGTTTGATGGGGTTTGTCTGAGCTGGTTGGTGATGGCCAGGATGCGAGTGGGGCCAGGGTGGTGACACCCATGTGCCAGCTGTCTCTCCAAGGGGGGTTTCAGGGGATTTAGGCCACTGGGTTTGGGACCTGGGTGGGCAGCAATGCTCTTGGGAGGCTGCCAGGAGCAAGGCTGGGCCAGCAATGAGGGTACTAGCCTGGGGAAGGGGCAACGCTTTATCTTCATGCTGGTGTCCCTCCCCCAGAAACACCTAAGAGGTGGCCCTGGATGCTGCCCAGGGACCCCAGCTCTGTGCCTTCCCCCCATTTCTTTCTTGATGCGGTTGCGGAGGAACTCTCACTCTCAGGGGCTTGCAAGGTCTGTTCCTGTGCTTACCAGGTCTTCACTTTCCCAGGGTCACCATCTCATGGAGAGCGTGTCACACCACACTGGCTCCTCAGGGGCCGTACCAGACGAGCTGTCAGCCTGGATGAAAAGGTAAGGGCAGAAACGGTTCCTCTCCCCTGCACTGCGCGGCTGGGTCCTGAACCCAGAGGTTTTCATGGTGGGACTTGTGTGGAGACGTTGAGTTTGGAGGTCCCGTGAGCAGGATGTCGAGTTTATAGGACCCATACTGCCCTTGTGGCCAAGAAGGCCAATGGCATCCTGGGGTGCATCAAGAAGAGCGTGGCCAGAAGGTCGAGGGAGGTTATCCTCTCTCTCTACTGTGCGCTGGTGAGGCCACATCTGGGGTACTGTATACAGGTTTGGGCTCCTCGGTTCAAGAGAGACAGGGAACTGCTGGAGAGGGTACAGCAAAGGGCTACGAAGATGATTAGGGGAACAGAGCATATTTCTTATGAGGAAAGGCTGAGGGACTTGGGTCTTTTTAGTCTAGAGAAAAGAAGACTGAGGGGGGATCTTATCAATGCTTATAAATACTCAAAGGGAGGGTGCCAGGGGGATGGGACCAGTCTTTTTTCAGTGGTGGCCAGTGATAGAACAAGAGGTAACGGGCACAAACTTGAACATAGGAAGTTCCATCTTAACATGAGGAGGGACTTTACTTTGAGGGTGGCAGAGCACTGGCACAGGCTGCCCAGAGAGGTTGTGGAGTCTCCCACTCTGGAGATATTCAAAACCCGCCTGGATGCTGTCCTGTGCAACCTGCTGTAGGGCACCCTGCTCTGGCAGGGGGGGTGGACTAGTTGATCTCCAGAGGTCCCTTCCAACCCTTACCATTCTGTGATTCTGTGATGAACAGGGGATACGGGGGGAAAGCAGCGGATGCAACAGCAAGTTAATTAAATGTGGTCTTGACTATTGGCCAGTAGAAAGGATGACCAAGAGCTATAGGGCAAGCAGAAAGGAGCTGGGCAGTTTGGAGAGAGGAGATGGAGGTAATTTGTCAGACTGATGGCTTGCCCAGGATAGACAGACCAGCAGTATTAGCTAAAGGGAAAGTGCTGCAGGATTTAAGGGTGATATCCTTGGGATCACTGTGAAGAAGCCCGGCATGGGCTGTGGGAAGGAGAGGACATCTCTTCCCAGGGCTGGTCTGCTGACTGTCACACCCTCCCCGCCACCCCCACCGTCTCCAAATCCACTTCATGAGATGCTTGTGATGACCCTTGCCTGGGTTTGGCGCCTTGCCGGGCTCTGGGGTCAACCGGCTCTGCAGCTGCCCGTCGGCCACAGCAGCTGGTCCTCGTACTCAGCAGCTGGGAGGGTCTCGGGGGCTGCGGTCTTCTTCGGGGCAGATCAAATCACTTCCCAGCACAACGAGCACTAATGCGGATGGTTGTGGGAAATCATTGTGTTTTGGGGCTGAGCAGGTTCGCTGCTGAGGAGACTCAGTGCTAAGAAGTGACCTTCTCTGGTGGCATCTCTCTGGAGCAGGGGCTGAGGATGCAGCTTTGAAGCCACCTGAGATGCCTCCAAGTGAGATCTGCTTGGTCCAGGCAGGAGATACTGAGGGGGTGAATCAGCCCAGCTTCCCTGCAGCAGGTGGAGAGGGAGAGGGGCTTTGTGCTGCCCTGCCTGCTCTGAGGGGCTGGATGATGCCTTTTCCCAGGGGAATCGGGAGCATCGCTCTGATCGGCACTGGCTGCTGGGAATCATGCTTCTCTGGTAGCTGAAATAGCCCATCGCATTGGGGATGCTGTGGTCAGCCTGCAGAAATGTCCTCTCCCTTCCTAGCACCCCTGTATCGATCTATATTTAGGTTGGAGGGCACTCGAGATGGGGAATGTGCGGCAGTGGGAGGTTTATTTATACTCTCCTAACACCCCGCTGCCCGAAATTGTGCTGGGTGGGTGCAAATCAGAGGCACACGTTGAGTTTCGGGAGTCACCAGGGGATCCTGGGGCCGGTGGGGCTGGGCTGGCCACCAGTGGGGGACGGGGTGGCTTTGTAGGTCCCAGTGTGTTTCCTGGCATCTGCTCTGCGTCCGCTGGCTCCAGTCAGCCCGAAACAAGGAGGCTGCTGTTCCTTGGAGCGGGGGGAAGGCAGGGAGAGGGAGGGTGGTCGCAGCCAGGAGTGGAGAGGCTTTGCAGGGGAAGGACGGTGGCAACCAGACAAAGGATGGGGTAGGAGTGAGCGGGCTCCCCACTTGCAGCCAGAGCCCCAAACTGGCCTTTTTTGCCCTGGTACTGCTGATGTGTGTATTTTTAGGATCAATTTAGCCCTTCCCCATCCCCGCCCTGTCTCCTCCTGCCCTCCAGCAAAGATCCTGGAAATAAATAGGGCTGTGTGGTTGCTGCCAGCCCACTCTGTTTGTCCAGGAATGACTGGCTTTCGGGGCGGGAGTCTGCAAGGAGACAACATTTGAGCGCGTGAAATGATGGATGCAAGCGTGGTAACTGCCCTGAGGCTCCTCCGTCCCTTCCCCTGGTGCTCCTCCTCTGTGCAGCGGGTGGGATGCTGTGGGGTGGCCCATGCTATGGTCCCGGGGGACATCACTATGTCTCCTTTCCCTCTTTCCGGAGGAGTGAGATGGAGCCAGTGGGAAGAGGAGGAGGATGGTGGTGGTGGCCCTGTGGTCCCATCGTGTGCGGGCTGGCACGGCGCTGGGCGGGCTGGACCTTGCCTCCCCCCTCTACACCCTCCTCTCTCCTATTGTTCGGGACTGAACTCCCGGCGGGCTTGACGGCTCCCTGCACACATGGAAGCGATTTTGGAGAGGCCGGGGAGGAGGTCGTGGGGACCCTGATTGCAAACAGCTCCCTTGTTGCTGCCGGCTTGGGGTGGGATCCTGCCCCGCTGCTGCCGGCATCCTCCTCCTCCCACTCCTTCCTCCTGGCTCTGGTCACGGAGCGAAGGCTGCCAGAGCTGACCGTGGGCTTTCCCAGCCCTTCGGAGCTGGAAACTGAGGTTGTGCCCAGCATCCTAGCCCAGGTGTTCCACCAGTATCCAGCCCTGAAGTACGGGAGTCCCCTGTCCCTTCCCTGGGGACCCACCCAGCCCGTCATGCTGCCTGTGGCGTTCCCTGCCTTACTGCTTTCCCTTTGTAATTGCTTTTTCCCAAGCATGGTTTCTCACTGCAGTGATTTTACTCTGAAACAGGGTGGGTTTAGGTTGGACATAAGGAAGAAATGTTTTACTGTGAGGGTGGTGAGACACTGGACCAGGTTGCCCAGAGAAGTTGTGGGTGTCCCCTCCCTGGAAGTGTTCAAGGCCAGGTTGGAGGGGGCTTTGAGCAACCTTATCAAAGCGGAAGGTGTCCCTGTCCTTGGTGGGTGGGTTGGACTAGATGATCTTTGAAGGTCCTTTCTGACACAAACCATTCTGCGATTCTGTGTTTCTATAAATCACGAGTGCTGATGAGCACCCAGGCAGAAGAGCCCCTCAGCCTTCCTCCAGGTCTCTCCTGGCACCCTGGCCCTGTACGGGAATGCATCTTGGCACTGATGATCCACCCACCGCTACCCTTCACACTGCGGGATCATCTGCTGCGTCCCTGGAGCAGCCAGGGTCTCCCTGTCCTGGGCGTGGGGCATGGCTGTCCCCTTCATCCCTGCTGTCGAACACTTGGAACATTCCCTCTCACCGCAGTCGGGTGGTGATACCCTTTCCCTGCCCGGGCCCTGTGGTGGGGGCCCCTACCCTGAGAGCATCACATCCATGTGGGGTCACAGCCCTGCTCCGGGAGAAGGAAGGGAGGAGAAGGACCACCAGGTGCCGAGGACATGCACTCCTGCAATCTGTTTCCTGCAGGGAAGCCCTTTTCCCTTGGCAACGCGTGGCAGGACTGAGCAAACCCTGACATGGTCCCTGAGCCAAGTTTGCTTCAAAACAACCAAAATCCTGCCTCTGTCTCCAGGGCCTGGATTACCCTGGTTCCCCTGACTCCCCTGGAGCTGGCTGCCCCCAGGATGCTTTTCCAGTGAGCAGCTGGAGCGAGAGCCTTGTCATTAAGGTCTTGGATCCCGATCCCGGTGTGCATTTAAGACAAGGTGATGCAATCTGCAAGCTGTGTTCTTCAAATCCTAACTGTGCTGCTGGGATCTAGCTGCCCGAGGAGGACCTGGCTCAGCCATGATGCTCCATCTGCAAAACCCATCACCACATCCTCCAGGGAGCATCTCATGGTAACTCTGAGCCCCGTCTTCCTCGTTACGTCCAGCCTTGCATGCGTTTACTTAGGAAATCAGGGCTTGTGGGACCTGCCCGCGCAGATGGCCGGGCTGTGATTTGAACGTGGCTTTTGGATTTTGGCTTAACTAGTGATTTCCCAAGGACCTCAGCGGTCTCTGAGCCCAATCCCAGGTGAGCCACCCTTCTGCAGGGCAGCAGGAGATTTCCAGGAAGGGTGGAGGAGGGAACCTGGGCGAGGAGGATGGCCAGGAGCCGTGGGGAGACAAGGATCATCTTTCCCCTCGAAGAGCAATGCAAACCCTTTGGCCTCAGCTCCTGTGCAAACATCGCTGTGGTTTTTCTGATCAGCGGATTGAAAAAGAAAAATAGACTCGAACTGGGCTCAGTGGGTCTTCTGGGTTGCTTGTGGGCTGGGTCCTGGCCAGGGCAGATTCATCCCAGCTGCTCTTTGCCTCTCCTAGCACAGCCCCTGGTGGAACTGGCTTTGCTGGGATGTCCTGGAGGGGGGCCACCACCTCTACATCCAGCCAGGGCTGAGGGAAGGTTATTCCTGCAGCTTGTGGCGGGGACCGGTGCATACTTTTCATGGCTGTTGGAGAAAGGAGGTGGCAGTCTTTGGATGAGGGAGGAAAATTCTGGAGCCCAGGAAGATGCTGGAGCTTGGGGTGATGCTGGAGTCTAGGAAGATGCTCATCCCCGCTCATTCCTGGTGCACAACATCTTGACTGGCAGCTTTTGGGGACCTGCCTGACAGACTCAAGGCAAAATTATCAGTGTTTAATTAATGCAATAACCTTTGCTGGCCTTAGAGTTGGGGGTTTTTTGACTCCTGCCTGTCACGATTGGTGCTCACGCTCTCCTTCTCCCTTGTCTTACTCCTTGCTATTTATTTCTCCAGGCACCGAGCTGGTTTCAGCCCATCCTGGCTGAAACCAGGATCAATCCTCTGCTGCCCACTGCTTCTCCGTGTGCTCTCCGGGGAAACTGAGGCATGGGGAAGGGGAGAGCTTGCCATGTGCCTCCTTGCAGGGGTGGGACACAGACCCCATTAGCAGCAGTTTGTTTTCCAGCCTTTGGCAGTCTGAGAGACTGGACAGTGCGTGCACGGGGAGCTGTGAACACCGGGATAACCCTGCAAACACGTGTCCCTTTAAGACGGCAGCTGGGAAAGAGCGTTTTGCCAGTAAAGGCCCTTAAGTCGAGGCAGGGAGTAATTGCTGGGGAATTCAAAACCGGGAAGGAGCCGGCAGGGGCTGAGTGGGAGGGGGAGGAGGAGGAGGAGATGGGCTGCAGGGAGAGGGTGTTAGGGAGATCAGACACGGGGAGAAACGGGCTTGAAAAAAGGGAGAGCCGGGGGGGGGGAATGGCAAGAAAAATGTACAGACCATGTTTGGCCAGAGAGTGATGTTTGTATAAGATCATGTTCTAAAAATACGGCCCGTTCCCACCATCACTGAAGGAGGGGAGCCCTCTGCCCCGGCTTCCTCCTCCCTGCATCACACAGGGCCCCTCGCCGGGAGCGGGGACCGTGGAGCTGGGACCATGGCTATGCCATGGCTGTGCCAAAGGGACTCACTGGGAAGCAGCTTGGAATCGACTTGCTTTGCTGTTTTTTTTTTTTTTTTTTAAGTGCTGTGTCTCATCTCCTTTTTTGGAGCTGGGAAGATGGTGTTGGAGGCAGAGAGGGGCTTGGCCAGTCCCACTCCAGCACCCCACCCATACTGGGGTGACCAGCACCTCCCCGTTCTTGGGAAATGGGACCATAAGGTCTCAAACCCATGGGTCTCCTTGGGGCCAGGAGCATCGCTGTGGCCAATTTGAGCAGCTTAATGGGGTCCATCCATCCCTGGAGCTCAATTTGGGGTGGACCTGCAGGAACACCCATCCTGGAATTGCAAACCCCGTGTCCTGGGGTGCAGCAGTGGTGGTACCCGGCTGCCCTGCACCCCAAAACACTTTGTCCCGTGATGCTGCCCCTTAAAAGCATGATGGTCCCCAGGAGGGTGGGCCTGGGGCTGCCAGGCTGGAGGTTCCCCAGCATCCACAGCGCCCAGGACATGGGGTGGGGATCAGGGTGCATGAAGAGCAAAGCCTTGCTGATGGCCACCTCTATAGGGATGAGAGGGGACAGCAGGATTTAGCCCAAGCTGGGAATCACCCAACTTTACCCCTGCCTCACTGCATTCCTAGTGACCGGCTGCAAAACCCCGTGATGCTGAGAGAAGCCAAAGCCAGAGCCTTGCGGGGACCGCTCCTTCCTCTCCCCTTTCCCTCCAGAGCTGGGAAAACCTCGCCAGCTCGTGGCCAGGGTGCTGGAGCCCCGCGGCTGATCCCGAGCACGGGGCTGAGGGCTGGCAGCCTGCCAGGCTCCCTGCATCCGTCATGGATGGGGAGGGAACCGAGCAAGGGAGACAGATCCAGCCACGATGTCTGGGCCATAAACAGAGTCAGGGAGATGCTTTTAGTGTCCCCAGCGCTGGAGCTGGGGAAGGGATGTGGGGACATGGGAGGAGGGCAGAACTTCTGGGCTCTAGTCCATCCCGTCACGTGTAAACGAGCCGTGCTGGTGCGGATCCCTGCATAGGGTTCCCATTTAATGCCCTCCAAAGCGAGGGAGTGAGTAAAACCGCCGGCATCCTGGGGAAGCTGAGTCAATCGTTTCCTCCTGCTGCCCTGCCGTATTTTTAACGGTGCAGTTATCCGGTGCCCGGGCGGTTGCTATTTATTTCCGTACCCTGCAGGGGTGCACACAGGTGCCGACCCACCCAGGGAGCAGCCTCCACAGGATCTGGCTCAGGATCTCCAGTGGGATGAAGCTGCGGTGGGATAGAGCACACAGACTCCATTTGGGATGCTCGGGGCAGTGGTCCTGATCCTGTATCCCATATCTGTTCTCTTTTGATGTCTTTTTCTGGGGGAGCTGCCAGCAGAGTTGGGGTTTGCTTTCTCACCCCCTCTCTTGTGAGGTGAATCCCAGCGCGAATCCGCTTTTATCTGCTGCTGTTCATGGGAAATCAAGCAGGAGCGTTTATTTCATGCCTTCCACGGGCTTGCAGCAGAGGATGGAGTAGGTGGAGCAGATCCACGGAGGAGAGGCTGGGATGTGCCCTGAGTTGAGGAGCAGAGGAAGGTGCTGGGGACAGGGATGGGCAGAGGAGATAGTGTCCGGTGGGAACAGCACAGGGTGCCTCATGGTCCATTGCCAGCTTGAATCAAGGGACTGAGCTTTTGGGAGGTGAGAGGTGGTGTGGGATGTCCCCTGCAGAGCGACTGGGGATCTTCAGGGACCTCCTGGCCCCCAAGTCCCCATGCACCCCCACCATTGCCCTAGAGCACGCGTGCTCTCACTGCTCCTGCTGCATTTTAGCAGTTGGAAAAGCAGCTCCTGCTTTTACAGACAGGTATGGTGCTCAAAATCCATTGCATCTGCTGTCCATTGTGTTGCTAACGGAGCGGTAGGTCCTACAATAACACAGGCAGGCAGCAGGGTAGGCAGGCACCCAGCTGGCAGCATCCTGGGCTCCGTCTTTTCTAACTCCGTCCCTCCTTTGCTTCCTCCATAGGTGCTGGCGCCTGCCCGGGCAAAGCTGGCTGTGATGGCTGAGGGCAGAGAGCTCGTCCTGGTGCTGGAGAGGAACCAGTAAGTCTTGGGGTTGGGTCTGGGGAAGGGGAGCTGGATGTCCCTGGCATGGTCCCACCTAGAGCAGTAGTATCCTGGCTGTCCTGTCCTGGCTTTCTTGCCGGCAGGGGAAGGGATAGCTTGGTGTGGCTTCTTGCTGGCTGTGGCTAATGTGGTAGTTTGGGTTGAAATGCTCCTTTTTCCACTGCTCACACCTGTGTTGTGCAAGAAACAGTCTTGGCTCGATGCCACGGCGCAGGACCCAGCATGGGTGAAGGCGGTGTGGGGTGCTTAGGGGATGGAGATGTGCCAGGCAGAGGGTCAGCTGGCCAGGGGGCTCTTGGGCTGCCATCCCACTGGTAGGGCTAATCCTGTGAGGTCTTTGGAGGTATCTCGTGGTGGGCAATGCTGACTGCTGGCAGTGATTTGGAAACCTGCTGCTTTTCTGCTGGACTGGTCTTGGGGTTGGCAGCCTGGCACCATTCCTGAGTGACCTTGCCATGTAGCCTTGCTTCGCCCTTTCTGGGCCCTTTCTTTGGTTCAGCTTGGATGCAGGTGCCAGCAGCATCTGTCCCTTGTGACTCTCACCCAGCCTGGCATCCCCTCATGCTGGGGGTGGCGCAAGGAGAGCAATTGTCTCCATCTTCTGCCCTGTTCTCCTTGCCCCTCTCCCTGAGACCTTGTGGCATTTGTCCCTTTTTGGATTCAGGTCCCTCCTGGTGCCAGGTGGCCCCGTGGTGGAGCAGGGCAGAAAGCTGATCTCTGCAGGATGGGCTTCTGCTTCCACTTTTGCTTCTCACCAGCAGCTGTGGGAGGCTCGTGCCTGGCAGAGCCCTCTTCTTGCTGCTGTTTGGGTGCAAAAGCAGCCACCATGGTGTCCCCCGAACAGCCCTGCTGGGCAGCAGGTCCCAGCGACCTTCAGAGGGGCTTTTGGTGTGTGGAAACGAGAACTGGGGAGTTGCCATGCCTGTTGTGTTTTAGGATTGTGGGCAATGGCGGGGTTGGCAGTGGGGGTTGAAAGCTCAAGTGCGAAGCTTACCCTTTTTTCTAGCTGGTGCATCAGGCCTGGAGATGTTTGTATGTCTTCTTGGGGGTTGGACTAGATGATCTCCAGAGGTCCCTTCCAACCCTGACCATTCTGTGATTCCACTCTGTGATTCTCATGACCCTAATTCTGTCTTGGTACCACTTTGCCATGCTGAAGGGATGAGTGTGGCCAGGATGGGTGAAGAGCATCCGTGGTGGTTGTGGTGCCTCTGGCAGGACTGGAGGACTCTGGGGCATTGCAGGATGCTGAACTCTGGATGAGGGCACGGTGAAACAGATGAGGGGGTTGGTGGCAGCAAAAGGGAGCTGAGCACCCAGGGCAGTCCATGGCACCCAGGACCATCTGTGGCACCCAGAACTGTCTGTGGCACTCAAGATCATCCATGGCATCCATGGCTTTTGCCTCTTATGGGTCTTCAGCCGACCTGTCCCCATCCCTGTCCCCAGCTGCCCATCTGCCCCCGCACTAGCTGGGCACTTGTCTTGCCAGGCTGCCTACGGGTCCCTATCTAGGACCCAGGCTGAGCTCCTGTCTCCTTTCTCCGCTGTAACTGGAGTTACTGGTGCCAAGCACCCACTCACAGGCGGGCTGGGAAGGCGGGAATGTGCCCACAGCAACATTTTTGAGGCCAAACTGGTTGCAAAATAGAAACCAAGAGGCGGGAGGGCTATTCTGGGGTCTGCTGCTGGGTTTATTTTCTTCTTCTGCAGAATAAAACCCCTGGGACGGGGCCAAACCCCACGAATCGAGGGCCAAACTGTCAGCAGGGGTAAACCCAGCCCTGCTTTGGCCTTCTTTGAGTGGCTGAGACCCCTGCATGCGCGCTGTCCCTTGGGGGACCAGCTGTCCCCATGGTGGCTGCAAGCTCGTGGTGGTGTGCCCATCACCCTGGCATCTGGGCATGGGAACCCCCCATCCCTTCCTCTTCTCTCCCACCACCTGTGGGTTCATTTCAGTCTCAATCTCCCCCTGTAAGCTCCCGGGGACCCCCAGCCCCACACGGTTGCTGGTTGCAAGCTCAGCTTTGGCTCTTCCCCACAGCAGGAAGCAATTTGTCAGCCCGGGACAGGGCTGCGTGGGGTGGCCCTGGGACCAGCCTTGGTGGGAGATGGACTGCAGCTGGGGGGAAGCTGAGGCACGCGGGGTGAAGGCAGGGGAGGGTGCAGACTTTGCTAAAAGCAGTTTGAGCTTTCTCATGATCGGTTCTGGTTTTTGGGGGACCCCCGCACCCTGTTGCTGGGGTGTTGCACCAGGTGCATCACCCTCACTGTGCCATGAGTGAGGCAAAGGGCCATGCCCAGGGCTGGAGGCAGTGGCTCTGTCAGAGGTCTCAAACCTCCTGTGTCCTCAGCTGGACCCCAAGTACGGTGTTGATCCCTTCTTCTTCCAGCAGGATGCTTCCCGCTCTGGGGAATTTGGTAGTCCCAAGGGAGGTTTGGTCCCTATGGAGAAGCTGTCACCTTACCTGGCTGCTCATCCTCAGTGGTGGTGAGATGGCCACTGAACCAGGGGGTGGGTGGGCAGCCGGGCTCCTCCTGCGTAGGTCCCCTGTCCCAGACCAGCAGGACCTCAAAGCAGTATGGGCAGTATGTCTCCTCTCTGAGACACAAAGGGAGATGTTGGACTGCTATTCATGTCCCCACTGGCTGTGGGCAACCAACCGCTGGTCAGGGGCTAGCCTTGACGCAGCGGTGATGGCCACACTGCCAGCTCCACTGCCCGAAGTGGAGGGGGCTGCAAAGGGGAAAGATGCAGACGGCTCAGCCCTGCATGGCTGCCCAGGGCTGGGCATAGAGGCTCAGTGCGTCCCTGTGCCGGGACACCCAGAGCAGCTCGAGGGTCCTCACCACTCTCCCCTCTCCTCTCACTGCAGGCTGCTGGCGCCGGGCTACACCGAGACACACTACGCTGCGGACGGGCAGCCCGTGACGGTGGCCCCCAACCACACGGTGGGTGCCGGGTGACGGGCGTAGCTCACCTCCTTTTTTGAGGGTGCCTTGGCACTTGGGATGAAGCCAAAAGCCCCACCGCGACAAGGCGCGGTGTTTTCGCTGGCAGCATACCCCGCGCCCGTCGCGGGAGGCATTCCACATCTTCATAAAGGACCTACTGCTTTAAGTGGTCCATTGCAATAGTTGTGCTCCCCTTCCTTTCTCTTTTTTGGGGACAATTATTGCTGGAAAACAGCAATTCGCTTTTTGATAACTGCATTTCTAAACAAAAGAATTCACCTCCCGATGTCCGTTGAGAGGGACACCGCTCGCTTGGCTGGGAAATGCAAAATGGGTGTTTTTTTGGGCTGAGAACATGGAATTTGTTGCTGCCCAGCCCTGCATGGTGGTTTCTAACGGAGGTCTCCATCGCCTCTCTCTCAGGACCACTGCTACTACCACGGACACGTCCGGGGCTATGGTGGCTCCTGGGTCGTCCTCAGCACCTGCTCAGGAATACGGTACGGAGATGTGCAGGGCAGGGGAGCTTGTGGGGCTGACGAAGAGGGGGATGGATCCGGCTGCACCCTTCCTCCCTCCTCTGAGGGGACCCTGGAGCAGCGCCGATGGTCCTGCAAGCCCAGCTCAAGATGCTTTGTGGGGCTGGTTTTCCATCGCTCCCCTTCTCCCATCCTTCAGCTGACACTGGGGGCGGGCAGGGTGGGGAGAAGCCGTTTTTCTGGCAGCATGAGCTGCCTTCAAGGAAATTCCTCTCTGGAGGAGGCAAGATCCCGCACCCCGCGGCTGGTACCCCACAACTGAGCTTTGCCCTGTTTGCAGCCACCAGCTGCCACCCCATCCCGTGTTTGTGTGGTCTGACCAGCACGGAGCCTTTAATGCTAAGGATGTATTAGCTCATGGGGCTGTACTGACGGAGACACACATCTCTTGTCTCTGCCCCGACCCCGGGTATGGACCAAGCTGAGGTGCAGTGAGTTTGTGGGGCCTCAGCAGGGGCTGGGGGAGCCAGAGTGAAAGCACCACAGGAGCCATCGGGGGCTGCTCTCCATTGCCAGGGGCCTCATAGTGCTAAGCAGCAACGCCAGCTACTACCTGAAACCCCTGGGGACCCCCGAGCCGGGCCACCACATCATCCACCGAGCAGAGCACTTGCCCATTAGAGGTGGGACCTGCGGCCACAGTGACGATTTCGGGAGCACCATTGCTGACATCGCTCTGCTCTTCCAGCCAGTGCACCACCGGGTAAATCCGTCCTGGGGTCCTTCACTTGTGGAGGGGCAGAGGGCTGAGAGTGGGGCCGTCTGTGCCCCTCCTAAATGGCTGCAGCTTGCGGCGGGGTGCCTGTCACCCTGGCATCTGGGCAGGGTTGCACAGGCAGATGGGACATGAGGGGTGTTCATGGGGACCTCACCTCATTTCAGTTCAGGCAGGAGATCTCAAAGGGAGGATGTGTGGGTTGGGGATCGGTGCTGTGTCGTACAACGTGGGATGTGATGTGAGGTGACATTGGGAATTACACTAAAGCTGCCCAAATTTTCCTGGTCTCCTCATGCCTCAGTTTCCCCTCTTGACAGTCCTTCCTGAGCAGCTCTGCAGTGCCTGGGGAACCTGTGACACCCAGAGCCGCAGGCTGCCCGCTGTTTCACTCCTCCAAGCCTTGCTGTCTGTCTTGCAGCCCAAGAGAGATGCCTGGAGGACCATGAAGTACATGGAGCTCTTCATTGTTGCCGATCACACACTGGTGAGCGCCACGAGGGGCAGAAACCTGGTCCCTTGCCGAAAAGTTGGGACCCTTCTCTGTCTCCTTCCCTGCTCTTCTTCTGGTGACCCTTCCCCATCCCCATCTCTCTGCAGTACAGGAACCAGAACCTCAACCTGGGCCTCACCAAGCAGCGCATTGTGGAGATCGCAAACTACGTGGACAAGGTAACAGCCAGCAAGAGGGACCTTCCACCACCTCCATCATTCCCGGTGCATGAGCTTGGTCCTCAAGGACTGTCACCATGTCACTGGGGTTAGGAGTTTAAATGGCAGATGTGAGCAAGTGGTGGAAAATGCTTTGCCACCCATCAGCTGAGCTGCAGCAGTGAAGAAGGTGCTGGCTTTTTGCCCTACTGTGGGGATGGGAATCAGTGCTGGCATCCTTGACAGAGCAGGGACATGCTTAGGCGTTGTCAGCTGATGGATGGCATTGTGCCACCCTGACTGGCTCCTGTGCCGACACCTGTGCCTGTACAGCTCATGCTTGCAGGTGGATTTGGGACAACTATGTCCCCAAGTCACCCAGCTGAAACACTGTGGCAGTGATGAAGGATGTATAGCAAATGCCAGTCCCTGTCCCCTCCATCCCTGTCCCTTCCCTGCAGTTTTACAGGTCTCTGAATATCAAGGTGGCCCTGATCGGCCTGGAGGTGTGGACGGAGAGAGACCAGTGCGCTGTCACCAGCGATGCCAACGCCACGCTCTGGTCCTTCCTGCAGTGGAAGAAGGCGCTGAGGTCACGCAAAAAGCATGACAACGCCCAGCTGCTGACGTGAGCACCCCTAGGGACCCAGAGATGTTGGGGCAGGGGGCTTCCAGCTCAGACTGGGGTCTCCAAACCATCCCTGGGGTGCTAACTGCACTTCTGTTCTCCTTTCTGGGCAGAGGGAAGACATTCAGGGGGACAACCATCGGCATGGCCCCACTGGAGGGGATGTGCAGCATGGATAACTCCGGAGGTGTCAGTGTGGTAAGAAAGGCATGGAGGTCCCTGCTGCTCCTCCCAGGCTGGGGCACCCCATCGCTGTCCCATCTTGCTGAGGTTCTTCACAGGCTTGGAGGACCAGCTATCTGGGGTTGGTTCTGGGATGCAGCCTGAGAGGGGATGATGATGCTGGTAGCCCCATACACCTCTCAGATTTTGGCCAAGTACTAAGGAGGGTGAGAAAGGGCTCGTTTAAAGGTCTCCTGCCCCATGTACACCCCCAGCTTGCAGCTAGCAGCAGTGCTGGGATCTCCTGTGTTGCTTCTCCCCCTCATATTGAATAGCACCTGCTTGTTCCCTGCATGTGCTTTCTGGTTTTGTAGGGTCTTTCTGGTTTTGCCCCAGATAACTCTTATCCTCCTCCTGGTGGGGTGATGGTGGCCCTGGTGACCTGTGGTCCCTAAGCAGGGTGGTGGTGTGGGGCACTGAGGTTTCTGGGTTTTGGGATGCGCCTTCCAAGGCCCCAGGTTTTCAGCAGTTGGCTCTGGCAAAAGAGTTTCCCAACAGTCCCACGTAGGACTTTTAGGAGACCAAACCCCACTTCCATGAATCCTCCTCCATCCCTTTCTCTGTCCCTCCCATGGGATCCAGTTGCGATCCCAGGGATGTTGTGGTCCCTCTATCACCCCAACCACATTCCCTGCTGTGGGATCACCCCTCTCCATCGCTCCTGGCTGCTGTGCTAATGCATGCCCCATCCCTGTGCAGGACCACTCGGAGCAGCCCATTGGAGCAGCTGCTACTATGGCCCATGAAATTGGTCACAATTTTGGCATGAGCCACGACAGCACGGGCTGCTGCGTGGAGGCCACCCCGGAGCAAGGTGGCTGTGTCATGGCGGCGGCCACCGGGTAAGTGGCAGTGGGGACGGGATCTGGTCCCTAAGCCCCCCAGCAGGTTGTGGATGCTGTTTGCAGCTGGATGGGCTGGGGAGCGGGGAGGGGGTCCTGTCCTGCAAGGCACCGTTGCGGGTGCAGTGCCGTGTTGCAAAGTGGAACACGGCTGGTTGCCCTCCTCCCCGTTTGCCCTGCACATCTCAATTCCCTGGAGTGAGGACATCCTTCCCTGGAGTGAGGACATCCTTCCCTGGAGTGAGGACATCCCCAGGGCCCAGGGGCAGGCAGGGCTGGTGGTCTCTGAGGGGTGGCAGAGGATAGCAGAGGGGTAGCAGCCCCATCCCAAAAGAGTCATGGATGGAAGCAAATGGATGTTATCGGCTAGACACACTACAGGAATCCAAGGCATTTTCTTGTGCTAACCCACACTTCAGCATAACGAAATTATTCTTTATCGTAAGACTGGAGGGCCAAGGGGTGCCCAGTCCCAGCCATGCCAGCAGGGACTCACAGCATTGTGGGACTGCGGTGGGGTGAGCTCACATCCCTCTTCCCAGCCCCACTAACCCTGGATGCGGGATGCTCCAGAGTGGCAGTCATTAGCTGTCATGCCCTCTGGCCTTCCTCCAGGATTTGTTTTCCTGTGCTTTTGCCCTTTAATTCAGTCCAGAGCTGTATGAAATTCAGCCGGTTGGTGCCACTTTCCCTTCTGAAGTCCTTCTCCTGTTGGGTTTTCCAGCTCCCAGCAATACAGTCATCCCAGATTTCCCCGCACTGCAAGAAAAGGAGCGGTTTATTCCTC
>NW_009647828.1:137399-141753 GCF_000708025.1 Charadrius vociferus
GCTCTTCCAGTTTATAAATAACAGTCAAAAGCCACCACGCGGTGTCAGGGTGTCCCCAGGCTTTTTCCTGTGGCTCTCAGGACTGTTGGACCGCGGTGCTGACCCCATGGTGTTTAGTCTCTGCCTGGGTGGATTGCGGTGGGGAAAAGCACGGGCTTTCCAGGGCGAGGCACTTGTGCACTTGTTTGTTTAGTTATCCTACTAATTAACTATCCTGCCCCCACCCACCGCAGCTGGGTGCACTGGTGCAAAACAGTAGCAGATGCTGTAGCTCAGCTGCGCCTCTGCTCACCCCTACAGGCAAAGTTCTCTGAGCTGCCATCTCTCCCTGTGACATTTTTTCCTTCTTATTTTTGCTGAAATATTTTTTCCCCACGTGGTCAGGAAACATATTTCTGACTGTGTTCAGCCTGTCCCTGTTTGCACGTTCACGTACCAGCTTATGCGTCTATTTATTTGCTCACCCTCCTGTACCTTGCGTGGACTTACAGCTTTCCCTGCAGCTCAAGAGATTTCCCCGAAACTTCAAAAGTACTTTTAGAAAACGCCCTCTGTGTCATCTCGGAAATGAGATGGCCTGATATGAAATAAAATGTTTTTTCACTAACAGGAGGAAATGAAACCAGCACTGAAGCGGAGAGCTGTGCACAGCTGCTCTTACTCTCTGCTTCCTCCTTCTTAGTACATCACACAAAACCAGCCATAAACTTGTGCAAAATTACGGAAGAACCATGCTCAGAGCTTCTCTAGAAAATCACTGTTTCTCCCCAGCTCCTTACAGGGAAGGCCATTTGGGCTGTTAGAGAAATGACCTTACATGTTGTATGCTCTGTTTGGTTTTTTTTTTTTTCTTCTGCTCAGGCTTTGTAAATTATTTAATATGGTGGGGTTTTTTGTGTTTCTCTTCCATTTTTCTTAAATTTTTAGGGGATTTTTCTCCATTTCAACCTCCGAGGTATTTAAATAACCCCCAAAAGGGTATTTCCCATCAGTGGTTCAGTGATAGCAGGCACATATTTAGCAGACATCCTGAGCAGATAGTCACTGCAGATGTGGAGACCTGCCTTGTGGTTAGGATGGAGGCATCTGCGGTGTCCCAGCTGCAGAGGACTGAGGCACGGAGGTGACGCCTATGCCAGCATCAAACTGGCAGAGCCTGCAGGCATAAGTGCTCCCTCTGCTTTGAGGTTCAGACCATGGGGGTCTCCAGTCTCCAAGAGGTTTCTTGCTGGAGGGCTGATGCTCTGGGGGTGGCATATAGCAGGTCTGCTTCTCCACCCCATCTCATTCTGGCAAATATTTGGGCTTAGTGTGGTGTTCCCTGGTTGGTAGGCCGATGCTCAGCTGTGCGAGTTAGGGTGGGAGATGTTAGCCGTCTTGATACGTCTGGCTGATGGTGACTTCGACCCTTGGAAGGGTTTGTGCCAGTTTGCCCATGTCCTTATTTACCGGCTCTGACTGTGGTTTTTCACCTTCTCTTGGTCCTGATGGCCCTGGTTCCCATCTGTCCCCTGCGCAGACACCCCTTCCCTCGCGTGTTCAGCTCCTGCAGCAAGAGGCAGCTGGAGAACTACTTCCAGAAGGGAGGTGGCATGTGTCTCTTCAACCTGCCCGACACCAAGGACCTGGTGGTGGGACGGAAATGTGGCAACGGCTTTCTGGAGGAAGGAGAAGACTGTGACTGCGGGGAGGTGGAGGTATGGTGCTGGGTGCTGCATCGCTTTCCCACAGAGGCTTTTGCAGCTCATCTCGGCTGCTGGGTGGCAGGACGTTGCCCACGTGGAGAGGGGTATTTCCAACAGAAAGGGGTTTGCTGGTCACCACAGGGACTCCATCCCAAGGGCTTTTCCCAGTCCCACCTTCCTAAAGCCATTTAACCTGGGCCTGGCTTTCTTCTTGACTTTGCCCCAGAGTGCGCAGGTCTTCCTCATCCCTCCCTGGGTCTCAGTTTTCCCATTGGCAAAATGAGAAGAGCAGTGTTGTGATGCGTGGACAAGAGGCTGCGGGCAGCACTGGGGAAGGGATAGACTCACTGATCGTGGTGTTGTCGTCTTCTCTCCACGCAGGAGTGCACCAACCCATGCTGCAATGCACACAACTGCACGCTGAAGGCAGGAGCCCAATGTGCCCACGGTGACTGCTGCCAGAATTGCAAGGTGAGCCCCCTCCCCACGTCTCCTGCCATGCCCACCCGCCTGCCCATGGGCTGAGCAGGGATATACGGTCCCCACCATTCCCTCGGGACTCAGGTGCTACATGTCCATAAGCTCAACCCCCCCGGTGCCAGATGGGGAGGGTTATGCTTAAACTTGTGTCTGCAGGAGAGTCTCTGCTGGCTGCTTTGTGGCTGGGGTCCAGCCCAGAAATTTGGCTTTATACCTTGACAGCCTCATATAGTCACATGGGGGACATTATAGATGGTTTATGGCCCCCAGCTGTACCAAGAGGCAGCAGCAATCCCAGCTTGGCCCCTTTGCTGCCACTCAGTGCTGATGTTTCTCTCTCCTCCTGTGGCAGCTAAAGGTAGCTGGAACAATCTGCAGGGAAGCAGCAGGATCCTGCGACCTCCCCGAATACTGCACGGGTGCCTCACCCTATTGCCCAGCCAATGTGTACCTGCTGGATGGTTCGTCCTGCGCTTACGGCGAGGCTTACTGTAACAACGGCATGTGCATGACCCACCACCAGCAGTGCGTCCAGCTCTGGGGACCAGGTGAGTCCCACTAGCCCCAGCCCTTCCACCTTGCCACCCCTTTCCAGAGCAGGTGCCATATTGGGTCTCAGTGCTGTCCCTGCATGTGGGGTCCCTGTGGCCCCTGCCCGTGGGACTGGCGGGTAGTGGATGGAGGGGTTGTGCTGTCCCTATCCAGGGTTTGGGTCTGTGTCCGTGGGGCTGGTGTGGAGGGCTCGGGGGGCGCTGTGCATGCACACTCCCAGGTGCCTGGTCCTCTGCTGTGCCCATCCACCCGCGGCCTATGGGTCCCACACTGCATACTGCCCATACATTGCATACAGTCCCCATGCTGCACGGGACTCCATATGCTGCAAGTGACCTCCACGCTGTAGTGCAGCTCATACGCTACATGTGGCTTCAGCTCTGCATATAGCTCATACAGCGCATAGACTATATGGCCTTCTCGCTTTAGTTATCCCAGATTTTGCGTACGGCCCTCACACTGTTTACAGACTCTATACTGCATATGGCCCATAGGTGATGTGGCTCTTATGGCGTACATAGCCTGCATAGTGTATATGGCCAGATCCTTTGTATGGTTCCACACTTCATATAGCTGTACACGGCCAAAGACTGCATACAGCCCCTATGCTGCATATGGTCATTGCTCTGCATATGGCCCATAGGTCGTACGCTCCGTATGGCCATCTGCTGTCTATGGCCCCCAGTTGCGTGTGCCCCCATGCTGCATAGGGCCCCCACACTACATATGGCCACCCGCAGCCGTGTGCTGCACCCTGCCCGTGTGCACACTACGGTCCCCAGGCCCGCACTCCCAACACCCGGCTCGCACCCGTGTACATCCCTCTACTGCTCCCACCCCATACAGGGCCCATAGGTACCCATTTGCACAGCGGTGCTGTCACCCCCAGGTCCAGCACCTGTGGGTGGCCCCAGGAAAGCTGCAGCTGCACAGGAGGGAATCTTCCCCCAGGGCCAAAATCCTCTGCAAGATCCCAGAGCAAAGGGGTTTTCACCCCTCTTGTGCTGTTTGTGTCCTGGCACCCGCAGCAGCAACTCTCTGGGAGACTTTTCCATGGTATTTTCTCCATGACCATCCAGCCGCTGCGCCCGGTTTTGGTATTTCTCCCTGCTGGCTGCTTTCCCCACTCCAGGCGAGATCTTTCCTCCCTCCCCGCAGGCGCCTGGCCAGCCCCGGATGCCTGTTTCCAGGATGTGAACATGGCCGGCAACACCTACGGCAACTGCGGCAAAGACAGCCAAGGGCGCTACGTGAAATGCGACAAGAGGTGGGTGCAGCGCTGGCACACATGGATGTCCCATCTCCTCCCGCACTCCCAGCTGCCCACTGCCCACCCCTGTGAAAGAACTGGCAGGGTCCTACCTCAACCTCTGGCATCACCCCTTGGGCCAGCTCTATTTTGGACCTGAGGAAGCCACCAGGTCATTCCTGGGCTCAGTCCCCATCACTGCTGGGAGTTTGTCCTATCATGCATCATCTCCCAGCCCAGTCTGAAGGGAAAACTGAAGACGGCATCAGCAGGAGATGCTATTTAGGGAGCGTGTGCTCTCCAGTATTCCCAGTTATACCAGGGATATTAGAAGGATCTCCCCTGCCTGTTCCCTCCAGCATTTCTCTATGCTGTCCATGGTTTATCT
>NW_009647828.1:141766-148696 GCF_000708025.1 Charadrius vociferus
ACCTCTCCTATCACAACCTAAAATGTCCATAAACTCAGAGGGAGATGAGCCAGCAGGCAGTGGGGAACGGGGTGATGGGGCAGGGAGGGTGAGGTGGCCTGTACCCACATCTCCTGCACTCACCTCAGCCATGCCCCTCTCCTAGGGATGCTATGTGTGGCAAGATCCAGTGCCAGAGCTCAGCTAAGAAGCCACAGGGGACCAATACTGTCTCCATCGACACCACCATCCGCTTCAACGGGCGGGAGGTGAAGTGCCGAGGCACCTACATGTACACTGCAAAGGACGACGAGGAAGACCTCTCCGACCCTGGGCTGGTGATGACGGGGACAAAATGTGGAGATGGAATGGTGAGTACTTCTTCCTAGGGCTGGGGTCTCCTACAGGAGCTCTTATCCCAGCTCCAATGTGGACATTAGCTCTTCTCTGGGTTACAGCCAGGCTGTAGGATGTAGTTTCCTCCGTGCTTGCAGACATTGGGCTGGTGACATCTCAACTGGGGCATTTCTAGACATCATCAGATGCTTGTGTGTAGGCCACCAAATTTTTCTCTCTGGCCTCCATACTTCTTTACTGATTTAATGCATAGTGGAGCAGCCCCAACAAGAATAGCATGCCTCAGGACTTAATGGATGAGGCTTCCTCCTGTGAATGAATTGTTTCCCAGGGGAAAGCTGTGTTAGGAATCAAGATGACAGATCCAAATAGATGCTGCTAACTGAGCGTTAGAGTTGTTTGTTTTTTTGGTTTTTTTTTGTTTTTTTTTTTTCAACTGGGACTGCAAATCTCCAAGTACTTTACAGAGGGTCAGTTCAGCTGGGAAAGGGCAGAAGCCTGGTGGACAATACAGTAGCAGGGATGCATGCCAGGCAGAGCTGGCTGGGGAGATAGGGCCTTTCCTATTTGGCATTTTAATTGTGACATTTTCATCCCACTTTGGGATGGAAGGCCAAAATGTTGACATTTTCATGAGCAAGGATGGCTGGTTTTGAAATCCAGTGTTAGTTTTTTTGGCTGATGCCTGCCTTTTAGGGCCAGATGGGAAATGCCTTCTCCAGGAGCTGCCAGGTGGGCTGTTAGGGGAGGGGAGTGGGAGTGGTGGTGGCTGGTCTCTCCTGAGCCATCCTGGATGGGGGAATGGCAGAGGTTTCCTGGGCTGTGCTGAAAAATGGAGTGAAATGCATTGACCTGGAACGATACGATTTAACCAACCTGCATTTTCCAGTGGACAGCATCCTTCCAGAGGACTCCCATCTGTGAAGCCAGAAGATCGCTGTTCCTTTCTCTCTCAGGTCCTTCCCTAACCTTGGCTTCTCGGCTCTCTCTCAGGTTTGCAAAGATCGCCGATGCCAGAATGCCTCCCTTTTTGAGCTGGAAAAGTGCGTTTCCCGGTGCAACGGCCATGGGGTGAGTTATTGCCTGAGATCTACAGCAGGCTCCTGAGAGTCTTAAGCAAAACCAAGTGTCTCCCACAGGGATGAGCCTTGCAACACAGTGGGCAGCTGCTTTTCATAACTCTCACATGCATCAGCTATGGGTGAGACTGAGCTGAGATCTTTGCTTACCCGTGTCCAAGTTAGAGGAGGAAGATAATTCATGATGTAAGGACCATCTGCGAAATTTGGATCAGGGTCTCATTTGAACTGGAGAGCGTTAAGAGCTCAGAGCAGGTGCCTGTTCCCTCTGAGAGTAAAGCAAGAGTTAGAAACACAACTGGGACTGCAAAAAGGCAGGGAAGTGGTTCAGTGAATAGAAAGACCCACTACTGTCCAAAGCTTAAAGGCTACAAAGGTTTGACCTCTGCAGAATGCAGGGCTTTGTCAGATAAGGCAACAACAGGGCTAGGGTTTAATGGGAAAATCCCAAGGGAAAGATGTTTAACAGACTTCTGGTCTAATGCAAAGTATTAAGGACATCAGACTTGTCTAGTCAAGCGGTGTGAACACTGGGGGTATAAGATACCTGTCTTCAAGGTTTCTGCAAAGACCAGGGAAATAAAAGTATCAGCAAGAAAATATCTCCGTACATTGCAATTACAGATTTGAGGGCAAGAGACACGCTCCAAGTGATGTTCAAAGGGTGAATATTGGCAGGGGTTAAGTTCCTTCAGCCCATACTCCTGCCATCAGGCGTCTGCTGTCATCCTCACTGTACAGACCATCGTTTCCATACGTCCCTTGTATCTCTGACCCTCTGTCTCTCTCTGCAGGTCTGCAACAGCAACAAGAACTGCCACTGTGATGCCGGCTGGGCTCCCCCGTACTGCGAGAAGCCGGGCTTGGGCGGCAGCGTGGACAGTGGTCCTGTGCAGCGTGACAGTGAGTCCCGACTTCTCATCTGGTGTCTTGTGATGCTGGTGGGGCTGGAATGATGCCACGAGAAGGGGTGATGGGTTGATAAAGCTGCTGACAGTTCTGCTCCCAAATATGCTGTCTCAGGTCTGTTCAGGCAGACTGTTCCCAGCTCTGGCTGCTTGGTGGCCACCCATTTTAATCAGATACCAACAGATGGTACTGCTCCCTTTTTGGAGATGTGATCAGCAATGATGTCTCCAGCCTGGGTGGCCGGGAATAGGCAGACTGGACAGATGTTTGCATTGAGTGAAGCCAGAGGCTGCTGGCTCTCCCAGCCCTGCACTCATCTTTGTGCTTTCTCTGCCAGATCACGAAGCCATCTTAATAACCCTGCTCATCTTCCTGCTCTTCCTTCCGGCTCTGGTGATGAGCATCTACTTTTGGTACCGGCGGGAGAACTCACTCTTGAATAAATGGATTAAGGAGATGAGGAGGAGGAGTCAGGAGACGTATAGGTGGGTCATGCGTCCTAGTTCTCTTCTCTCTTGAGCACCTAGTGAGACCCTGAGACGTTTTCTTGCCACTGGTAGCATCCAGCCTGGTAGGAATGGTTGTGGGGGAGCTGGAGGTGTACAGGGCCTGTTTCAAACTGATATGAGACCTGGTTGAGTTATGAAGAGCTCTCTCCTGGGACAGTCTGAGGCTCTCAGCTCTCCCCTGAGCAGAGGACAGGAATAGTCTGTTGGACAGGACAATCCCAGAGAGTGATGACGAAGGTGGCCTGGTAACAAGGAGCTTTCTTGCCATCTGCTCCTAGCAGGTTGCAAGAGCTGGAAGGGCTTTAAATTAGCTCTGAATTTAGATATTCTCATTATTTCCCCTCCCAGTACAGGTACAGACACTCACATGTTGCAGAGCCCCTGCAATAATTTGAGAAAAAAACCCAGAACTAAACAACCTACTTCATTACCCTCATTATCTCAAGACACTTGTCATCCGTGCTCGCCCAGCACTACAAGACTGTCTGTTAACAATCTGTTAATTGAGACAGGATCCCGCTGACATGCAGCATTTCAGGAGGCAGCTGTTGCAAAAATGGTCGCTTTATTTTGCCATCTGTGATTTATGTCTGTGATCCTGGGCAGGAACAAAACCATCAGTCGGAAGTCAACTGGTGGTCATCCCAAAGCTGCTTTTACCTTGCGGAATGTTTCCACCACCAGCCACGCTAATAAAGTAAGTAATAACTCACCTTTCGGGTTTGCTTTCCCTCCCTGGGACTTGATACTTGTGGGTGGCCACATCTCCCTCTAGCAACCGGGCAAGCAACTGGTACTCTGTGGTGGTTTTGCATTGTGTCTACACTGTGAGCCCTTAGTCATGAGTATACATCTCTCCTAAAAGTGAGCCTATTGAGCTCTGCCTGCTCAAAAAGACCCCAGTGATTGCCAGGAGCCTTGGCTGGGAAATTGCCCATCACTATGGCAAAGCTTAGCAGGGACTCTGCAAATCCCACTGATAGCTTTGTGCTGGGTCTCTGTGGAGGCAGATGCTTCTGCTGGTGGTTGTGTCTGCTCTGGTGACCTTGGGATGAGTAAGCCCAGGGCTGAATTTAGGTAGAAAGCGATGGTCTTCTTGAGCATAGCCAGAGTGGCTGAGATCAAGGCAGAGGGGTGGTGTCTCCCATCTCTGTAATTCAGTCTGGTGGAAATCTGGTATGGGTTGACCAGAGCTGGCCCTGGTCCAGATCTCCTGAGCCCAGCACCTTTCTCATCCCTATGTGCTATCACTGGATTAGCAAGGAGAAAATGCGTTCAGCTTTTGAGCGGTCCCAGAAAGTGGAATAAATACCCAGTGCTCCTTCTGCAACTCCCTAGCACCCAGCCCTTGAGGGCACATCTGCTTTTTAGCACCCAGAAAAACTCACCTAAGGATTTTCTCTGTACTTCTGCTTTTCTCGTCCCTGCAGGCAACGCGGGCTGCATTCCCCCACAAACCCAGTGCTCACCACCCTGGATCCCAGCCCGTCAACATTGTTCACCCTCTTCGCCCGGCTCCTCAGTCCGTCCCTCCACGCCCGAAAGACCCCAAGCCTGCCAGGCCACCTCCACCAGTCAGCAAATCACCCATGGTTCCCACCAAAACAATTGCCTCCCAGGCTAAGCTGCCACCTCCAAAGAAACCTCTTCCCTGCAGCCCCGTGAGGACTCCACTGGTGAGCTTTGCTGTCTGACTGTACTTCCCTGCCAGACTCGTAGAAATTCCCAGGTTTTGGCTGCCTGTGGCTCTTTTGGGTTGGGCACTACTGAGAAGCTGTCATGCCATTCTAAGAGATGCATCTGCTGCAATGGTGAAGAAAGCTTGGTAGATAATGAGAATATTTTAAGGTAGTTTGGGTGGTGGTGTTATATGCTTTGAAGCATCTCAGCTTTGCAGCAGGGGAGAGAGGTTTGTAGGTTGTCACTGGATGCTCCTCTGAGGGTGTTGTCTCTCTCCATACACTTTGTGATCTCAGGTCATCGCAAAGCACCAGCCCCCGCGTCGGCCGCTGCCTGGAAGTCCTCTTCTGGCCAAAGAACTGCCTCCTGCACATGGGCAGACCCTGCTGGTCATGGTCCCTCCTACCAACTTCAAGGCGTCAGGTACAAGCGCCATGAGCCCCTCCATGAGGCCATTAAAGTAAGTTGAGAGAGTTGAGATACGTCTCACCACTGCTGGGGTCCTGTGGGTCTTGTCTGGGTGGGAAATTCCAAATGTCACTGTGGTGTGCTCTGGTCTGCCCCTCATGGTGTCTTCACTGTGACCTGGGTTTCTCCTGCTCCTCCCCAATACGGCTAATGTGTGCAGGCCAGGATGCTGAGGAGCAGGAGAAATGCTCTGTGCTCTGGGGTGTGTGGGACTGTGCACACTGCTGGAGCTACAGAGGTGTTCAAAGCCCACCAACTTTGGGGTAACTGACCTGTAGGGTGTTGAGGATCTTTGGTACAGGGGCAGCAGGGGATCTTGGATCTAGGGGCAGCAGCAACAGGTACGAAGGAAATCAGAAGACGTCCCAAATTCTTCTCCCTGGGGAGCAACCACAACTGAAGTGTTTGTTCAGATGGGGACCCTACGTGCATAAACAACCCTGTGCCCATGTTCCCTCTTGCATGGTGCAGGAGAAAAGCCTGCCCACCCAAGCAAGGTACCTGTGGGTGCCTGGGGTCTGCAGCCATCCTTTCACCTGGTAGGAGCCCACCGTGTTTGGACGAGATTGGCCAGCAGTGACCAAGGTTGGGACTTTGGGTCTTGTGGGGTCCTGATAGGTTAAGGGAGATGCCATGTTTTGTGGGTTCATACGGGCCCCTGTCCCAGACTCTGGTGTGCACGGTTGGTGGGCCTCTGGGAGATAGTGGAGTGAAGGGATGTATGTTGATGCTCTGTTTCGTCTTTCCTCCCTACAGACCGATGCCACCTCAAAGGTGAGTCACAAACACCAGTCAGGACTGGGGGGGGATGGTCTTTGCTGCTTGTGAGGCACGGCCTTTGGTTAAGCACTGGGCTGGGACCCAAGAGACGGGGGCTTAAATTTCTCCCTTCCCAGTGGCTTTTAGATGAGCACGACATAAGCCCTCTGGGTACCCAGACAATAGCAGGGCTTGGACACCTGTGTCCAAGGGAATGGAGGACACAGGCTTTCCAGTTTGGAGCTGGGAGATTCAGTTCAAGTCCTTTACAATATCACTACTACTTTCAGCTCTTGCTATATTGCTAAGTCCTCTGTAAATAGTTCAGTGGAGCCTCAGGGGATCGTGCCTGCATCTGCTCCTGCTGGCCAGGTTTGTGGGCCATATCCAGCCATGGAGAGAAGGCATCATGCTAGACTGAAGTTGGCCCTCATCCCCAGACGGTCTGCTTTGCTAATTACTGTTTTGACTCTCTTGGACCTATTTAGGTTCCTATGTCTTTGTAGTTGCCACCACAAGGAGGCTGAATATGCCCCCAAATTTCTCAGTGTATTTCAAACCCAATAGCTCATCTCTTCTAGTAGATAAAACAGGTCTGTTCTGTGGTCCTGAAAGAGAAACATTTGGCACAGCCCAGCAGGCAAACTCTTCTCCCTCCCCTGATGGTGTAGTTTTGTCCTTGCTGCCTACTGAGACCAGTCCCTGGCCATCCACTCTTGAAATGGAGCCCATATAAAAAAGTGTTGTCTGGCAGGGCCAGACTTATGCCAGGGAGCAGGACATGCCCGTATCTTGATCTGAAATTGTTACTTGACACCACCAACATGGTAAGAGAGGGCCAGGGAACTGTTTTCTTTCCTGGGTGGATGAAGTGAGATATTTCATGAATTCCCAGGATGGACTGTAGGGTCCATATCGGGTTGGTTGATTTGGTGACGTCTCTTGGTAGTGCACAAACCACCTTGGCTGTTTTTGGGAAGTGGAGAGCAGAAAACCTCTCCAGGGATGTGGTTCCCGTAGTTGGTGGGCTCACAGTTCTCACCACTGGTTACTGCCCAGTGCCACCACATGCTTTGGTGGACTGTGTCCTATAGGGTTTTGAGGGTAGGCCAAAGGAAAAGACCTCAAAGCGATACAATTTGGGATTGTATCTTTGAGAGAAGACATGGGTGACCAGGACAGTTCCAGGT
>NW_009647828.1:148746-232392 GCF_000708025.1 Charadrius vociferus
TGGAGGTGGTGGATGCTTGGTCTCTGCCTCAAATGAGTTTTCTCCTTTCTCTTTCTCGCTTTAGGCCAGTCCCAGCCATCAAAGTCCAATCAACTTCCTTCTCCTTGAAGAAGTGACAAACCAAGGACACCTTAAGCCCATCCTTCCTGAGCTGGCTCTCCTGATTTGCACTGCTGCTGGCAACAGGGGTCTTTTATTCCTCTTTTGGTTTATTTGTCTTTTGATACCAGAGGACTATTTTTATAAGACAGAATATGTATTTAGCACAAAAACTGTAGTGGTGGGGGGAGGAGAGGGGAAATCGGTACCATAATATAACTAAGGGTTGGGGTGGGCTGATGGTGGGTTTACCACGATGGAGACTCCACCACAGCTCCTGGCATCGCTACCGGGCCAATTTACGCCCCAGCTTTAGTTTCTTCTTGACATTGCACGTGGGGTGACTTTGGGTCAAGTGAATATCCAACACTGACGGAAGATACTGACAACAGTGGCAGCAAAAGCCGTGTAATATCCTTCTAGCTACCTCCTCCTTCTCCTCCAGGCTTGGTGAGACCCCACTACCACCTATTGCCACTAGAGTTAAATGCTGGGCATCATTGTCCAGGGGAACATTTGCCATGAGAGAAAAGTGGTTTCCAGTTTGGACTGTGCCATACAGTGCTGGGACATTTCTGTGAAGGATCCGAGTTCTCAGGCTCCTCCTGGCCTCCTGTCTGATTGCACAAGAAAAACAAGTGACAATCCGGGGGCCATACCTGGAAGGAGAAGCTGTCTGGGAAATGGTTTAATGTCTGAAGTGCTGGTGGCAGCTGGTTACCAGGGTGCTTTCAAGGGGCTCAGGAGCCCTCCTTAAACATTGCATGTTCCCTGCTTATGGGGCAAGCCCAACAGTGGCTCTGTGAGCTGCTAACACTCTGCTGTCCAAAGGGGGAAGGAACCACAAGCCGGGAACAAGAGCAGGAAGACCTCCTGTCTGTGTCATTGGCTTGCCCAAAGGCCTTGGCCAAGCCATTGCATTTCTCTGTGCCTCAGTTCCCCCGTCTGTAAAACCGGGGGTAATACCTACCTCACAGGGGTGTTGTGAGGTTTAACAAACTGATGTCTTGAAAGGGCTTTACAATCCTCAGATGAAAGGTGCTGTTGACCTGCACAGTACTATGCGGTGCCACTTTCCTATGACTTGACATGCGGCTCTGTCAGGGTCTGAAATGAGAACAAAGGCTTTGTACAGTCCCCTGGCTCCTCTGGCTCTTTTTTTTTCTCAGACATTCCCTGAGCCTTTAGACACAAGGACTCTGCGTCTCCCACCACATCAGTGCAAGCAGACAGCCCTGGAACCCCTTCTGTTAGCCCTGAAGCCTGGGATCATTTGGTCCAACTGTGTGCAACACGTCAACTACCCTTGTGTAGATGCCATCTGTCCTAGGACACATTTTTTGAGATATGTCAAACCAATGTAAAAGTTCTTGATGTAGGCTCAGGGACAACCTTCAGGAAACTGCTCTGGTGTTTCATTATCCCCAGTGTTATAAAATAGGCTGCTAATTGCAGGTTGTGGTTAAGGCCACCTTAACCTAATCTGTCCTTACTCCATTAAGATCGGACTCTGTTTTGAAGTCTTTGGTTATGCACATGGGTCTTCCCTGAAGGATTTCTGCTACCTCCATATTTTTCTTGGTTGGTGGATATCCAGGTGGTATATAGGATCCATCAGCTCCTCTTACGCTGATAACAAGTCACAATCACAGAGTCATTTTGGTTGAAAGGGACCTCTTGAGATCATCCACAGATGACCTCCAAAGGACAGGATAAATGAACTGGTCCCTAAACCTTCCCAAGGTTCCATTTTTTTTAGTGATCTTCTAAGGATTTCTGACATGGTCAGATTTGAGGGAGGGCCTACGGAGCTCCTGGAGAGGGGAAACCCTACTCCCTGCCTGTGAATGCCCTTCTACTGTCCAGTATAGGTGTTAACAGAGGGATAAACAGTTGGAGAAGGTTTGGAGAAGTTGCTGCAATGATGAAGTGTTTGGAAAAAGCTTTTCTCAACGAGCCAGGACATTTAGCTTAATAACAAAGTGCGGGATGACAGTGCTGCAGTCAAAAAAACACCTCACTGTGAGACCAGCAATTGAACCATCACTGATGCAATGTCCCTGGGCTTGGCTTCTTGTCCATTAATGTCACCTACCTGGCCATCATACTCCCCTTCGTCTCCTTCTATTGCTAATGGGGAGAGATGGGGAGTTGACCCTCTACAGCTATCCAAACTTCACCAACAATGCAGAGCTAGGATGTGCACATTAAGGAGCTAAATTTGAGCTATTCAGGCTAGAAAAGAATTGATAGAAACCCCCGTTTCTGGTCCCAGGGATCCTGCAAAGATGTACTGGTCTAGGGCTCTGCTCAGCAGTGCAATAAATACTCAACAGCAATGTTTTCACCCTTCTCAAAGACACTTTTTTCTGCCTGGGAGATGTCCTTGCATGCACCAGCAGATTTTTCTTGAGGCAGACTGGCTGTGCCATGGTGCACAATGACCTATCGCATCCCTTTTCCCCAGGCAAGAGCAGCAGTGCTGAGAACTGCCCTCCCAGTCCACATGCCCAGCCTAGCCCATCTACTCTGCCCTTGAGCTACAAGCTGGCTCCCCTCTGGGAGCAGCAGTATAAGGGGGGATTGTAATTTAGGGATGGTGCACAATGGTCTGTTTGCTAGCTCTGTCTAACCTGAGATGGTCACAGGGAGTGTAGATGGATGATGTCCATCCTGATGCACCCACAAATGTAAGGCTTGGCCTGTGGTCCATGGGACAGGCAGGACTTGAGGTCTGGTTAGAGAAATTAATGAATCCAGGGAGGGCTTTTGGGTGTTCAGATGACACTAGATGGCAGCAGATGTCCACCAAAGCCTCTGCTCAGCCTTTCGTCTGAATTGCTGCTGGGATTTCCCGGGACCAGATCCTCAAGTGCAGCTTTTCCCCTTGCACTTTCTTCCCTGCCCCATCATCTGCAAAGCCATTAAAAGTGTGAGTTGGGCATGAAAGCTGCCAGGTGACCCTGATGACTCGTTGAGCTTGAAGTCTGTCCAAATGGAGCTTTCCTCTTTATAAAGGGGTCCGCTGCCAGTTTGGTTACCTTTGGAAAATGATGGTAGGAGAGCTGAAAAACCATGGCCCTTCACCATATCATGTCTTCAGCATCAAAGGCACCTTCTTGGCTAACGGAGCCTTGCTCAGCCAGTGTGTGCTTGGTGAAGGGGAAAGGGGAAACCTCCCATCATGGCAGTCCTGTCTCAGTCCTTTCACTGAAACCTGGGGGCACTGAGACATGCATCGTGGTCCCATCTACTGCTTAAATGTTTTTCAGTCTCCCTAAGGCTTGGAGGGGTGGGTGTGGGATAGAGGATCAGACCACTTTTACCTTCATCACTTCAACATTTCTGGGGGCTTGTCCCAGCTTTGCTGCTGCTTTATAGGCAAACTCATATGTCACATCTGTCCCAGTATGTACTTTGAGGTGGAGACCAGTGAGTATGCTGAATGCTGTAACCTGCTTTAAGCCACCTGCATTTTTTGGCATTGGTCTTGCTGTCTCTTGGGGTAAAATAGTCCACAAAATGCTGCATCTCCTGGGAGGCTGGGCCTCACTGCTTCTCCTCCTGTCAGGTAAGGTAGAACCTGAGACCATGATTATGGAGATGTGTGCTGAAATGCTCCTCCTCCAGTGCTCTTGAGCAACGGCTGAGGCTGAGAGGCTCAGGATAATGCTTCACTGGTGGTTTGAGCAGTCATTTCTCATTTATCCAGTGATACTTGTACTTACCATGTGACAGAGATTATGAGATTGAAATAAGGAAGACAAAAACCTCCTGGCTAGCTCAGGAGAAAGCTTTTATATCACATTCAATGGCCTTACATTGTACATGCTGGAGGGAGCAACCCTGCTCCTAATTCCCAGCAACATCTCGGAAGACAGGATGGGCCCATCCTCTTGGTTTATCTAGCCCCATATCCAATTTCCAACAGCAATCAGATCCAGACATTTCGGAAAACAGGTGGAGCAAAGCCCAGCTCTGTTCAGATTTTAACCTGGAAGACATCTGATCCCTGACAGCACCTGCTTTTTGCTTTTTCCCAATATGTTCTTCAACCCTCCAGTGACAGAGAGCCCACATTGCTCCACAGAGCATCTTCCTATGCTTTCCTTCCCATGGTACAAACGTTTTCTCCAGCTTTGGTCTGATTTAACAGTCTCTGTCTTCCTCCTGCACTGAGATGCTCCAAGGCCTGTGCAAAAGAAATGGGAAGAAGTTAAGCTGCGGTAACTTGGGTGAGTCATTTCCAGCAGTGTCTCTTTCTCTGCGCAGCTGCTCTTCTCTTGTCACATCTCATGGCCATCAGCATTCTTGCAAAGGCTTCTGAGGTCCCTGCACACCAGGCACTTCGCAAACAGCAAAACTGAGAGCTCGTGACCCAGCCTACTATAAAATGAGTAGGGCCCTTTGGGTTTTCTGGATGCTTTCACTCTTACTGGGGCTGATTAGAAGTGTTTGTGGGGGTGTTTAAACATCTCCCAGGCTTCCTTTTAACACAGTGGTCTCCTTGGTAGCAAACATCCAGGTGATATGACAGGCACAACCTTAATTCTGGAGAAAGGTCCTGCTGTGCTGGTAGGGCTCATGTGGGGCCATTCTGGTCCTGGAGGTGGCCAAGGATATGTGACACCCTAGGGAAACAGCTTGAGTGGCAGTGGAGGGGAGGCTACAGCTGGCTTAATCTCAATGATGGCAATTCCACCCTGAGACTACTGGTTGCAGGCAGAGCTGTCCAGGACACTGGGACTGGCTTAGGTCCTGAATTTGAGGCAGGACTGATGCAGCTCACTGGGAGGAGGACACCACGCTCTGTGGATGCCTGGCCCCAGAATAACTGCTCCAGCATGTTAACGGCCTCATTGGGACTGGCTGCTTTTCCCTATGGAACAGAAGCAAGCCCAGGTTGCAAAGGGACTCAAGACTGTACCTCCCTGGCTATTTCAGGGGGTCACTGTCACCGATCACACTTGTGATGAAGTTGTTGTATCTGTCACTGTGCCTTAGTTTTCCTCAGTTTGTGAAATGGACCCACTGGTCCTTCACCTGTCCCACCTGTACCTCATCCTGCCCATTTACCCTGGGGTGCACGAGCCACCGCAAGGGACCAGTTCCTGACCCACAGCAGCTCCATGGGCTTCTGGCCTGCTTGGGCACTGCAGTGTTTTCTAAGGGATGAAGGTGGATGTGGAGGAAGGACCAAGTGATGGAGGGGACAAGGGAGAGAACCGAAGGATTGAGCGGCTTCCAGTGAGCTTCAGAAATAGAGGGGGCATTTCTGGAGCACACTGGGGATGTCATCTCGGGACAAGAAGTGTCCTCCTTGGCTCCCTGGAGCCTGAATTTCAAGGTGCATCGAGTTTGCACTAAGGTCATTGTGGGTGTCCTGGCATCAGGCAGGCTCTGTCCCCTGGGATGTAGCACAAGGTGGCATTTCTAGTGTAAAATATAAAACCATCTTCGTTTTATTTTTCTTATTTAATGCTGCATCCTGGGGTGGGAGAGATGAGGGGGATGGACACCTGAACTAGGACCAGCTGCAGGCAGACAACATGCTCGTGGGTATACCAAGCTGCAGGCAGACACATGCACAGAGCCAAAGGAAAAAAAAAAAAACAAAGAAAAAAGGAAAAGAAAAGGCAGTGAAGCGGTTAATGAAGAGGCTCCTGCAGCCAGGGAAGTTGAACCATTCATCATCTTCCAGTGCCTTTTCTTCTTTTCTTTCCTTTTACTTTATTTGTCTTTGGCAGAAGGCGATTGCTCTCTCCACCCATTCCTGCCGTTCAGGGGCTGATAGCTCTCTCCTTGGAGCCAAGAACGGTCCCATTAAAAATGAAAGTATAAAGCACAGCTTGATTTTAATTCACTGCATCAACATTTCTTTATATACGGAAAGAAGGAGAGAAATAAATTTATAATATTATACACACAGGCTAAAGACCGGGGTCCTGTTGAGTGCTGTCACTGAAGTGTTGCTTAAAGCTGATGTCTTATCTCTCTAATTTCCAAGGATTTCTTAAAGAAGTGAGTGTCTTTCAAGTCCCAGTGCTATGAAGTACAAAGCGAGCTTGGAGATGGAGCACTTCTGTGTCAGCAGTGTCAAAGCAGGATGCAGCTCTCCCTCTCCAACTTTCCTTTCTGTTTTAAATCCTTGCTTGGAGAAACAAATGAAGGACTCCGTGCAAGTTTGGGCAATGTTTGGAGTGGAGTAGAAGCCCTGCCCTGTGATTTCATGGTGACATGGCATCTCGATGCAAATACGCTACTTCTGCTGTCCACTGTGGTTTGAAGAACATCGGTGAGTGGAGGCAGGGCTGAAGCTGGATATCAGAGCGCACGTGCAACATGCCTGTTTTGGTCCCAGGTGCTCAGCTGAGACAATAAAACCAAACTGTTCCAAAGAAGTGCAATCAGGAAGTTGGAGAATGTAGAAATGGGGGTGGAAACACTGCAGCGTGGCTTCAAATGTGCTGCTTGAGGCCCAGGTGTTCAGGCTCTTGTCAACAGATGAGATATATAAATGAAGGAGGAGCTGTTCTGGCCTAATTAGGGAAGATGCACCAAATTACTACCTTGAGAAACACATCTAAGAGGACTTTTGTAGCCTCCTTCACTCAGTGGACACTAAAGATATGCTACGAATGCTTGCAGAGGACAATCATGATGAGCCAGGGATTGAATGGGGCTGACAGTGCCCAGGCTGAGCGCTATCACCTCCCCAGCGCGCATCTCCACTGTACTTGCCTGCAGCAAAGTACTGAAGGTCAGGATGTTGCTCACCAGCTTTCCTGCTTGGACAAGGAAAGCTGGTGGAATACTCACCCAGAGACAGAAGGCTGTTTATTACTATTACTGCCACTTCTTTTGTACCCGAAGGTGCTTTAAGGAAATAGGTGTAAGATGAAATTTTTGTCATAAAAATTTTATCTTTATTGGGTTTGCATAAAAATAAATAAAAAGCTGTTTCAGTCCAAAGTAGCTTTCTGTGACTGAGGGACTTCATGCACTTTGTGATCCCCAGGCTTGCAGAGCAAGGAGCTTTGGTCATGTCTGTGCTTGTAGATTAAAATGTGCTTGGGAATGTTTTGAGGGTCCTGAGGCCAATGGCACGGAGCAGTCTTCATCTGTGTTATTAAATTCTCTTGCCTTCAAAACAAAGTGGCCATCAGCAAACTGTCTGCTGGGATGATTCATGGGCCACATTAAGTGGCTGACCACTGCAAGAATCATATAGGGCTTTGTGCTAAGGCCAAATGTGTGCCAAGAAGGACTAACAATTCAGCAGCTTGAGTTCAGTTCACAAGTACAGACACAGCTTTTGGGACTGGACTGAGAAGGAATATATTTCATCTCTGTGGCTCTCCTCAACCAAGGATAGTCCATTTTTGGCCCTCCTGCCTCTGGCTGTGGTTGGTAGAGAATGGGTGAAGACAAAAGAAGAGAGTCCTTAAGTCATCTTAGACAACTTTAACGCGAAAGGACTGATCTAAGAGGTACCTCTAAATGTCTAGATGAGGAGTCCCTGGTACCAACATCCACTTTCATTGTGAGAAGCCAGCTATTCCTGTTGTCTCTGTTGTATATGAGGAACAAGAAAATGTCAACACCCTTGCAAGGTCCCTTTCATTTATGAATAGTCACCTTACTATTCCCAGCTGGATCAACTCGATACAGCTTTTGGACTAATTGTCTAGCAAGGTGTGAATTGACCCTGCTAACATGAAGAATGGCAGAAAGCACAAGGCGAAGGGCAAGGCAGAGCTTACAGCTGCAGGACAGGACCTACCATAGTAGGACTCCAGAGCCTGAGATTTGCTTTCACATGGTGGTCCTATCGAGACTGCTCCTGCTGAGCAAAGGTCTCCAGCCATGGATGTATGTGTTGGGGCAGGACCTGAGCTGAGTATATACACCAGGTCAAACACGCAGGACAGAGGTACAAGTGTGATCCAGGGAACATGCGACAGGAGGTGACCAAAGGCCAGAGTCCAACCTGCCAAGCCATCATGCTGGCTTTGCTTAGTGAATCCAAAATGAGCCACAGTTTGGATAAACAGCCTAATTTTCTCCTGGGCTTAAAAATAACAGGTGGCTTTTTCAACTATTTTTTCTTTTGCTTTGTTTTGTTGGGCTTCGTCCCCCTGCTTGCCCTTTCTAGAAAGAAAAGACAGGACTGCAAGACAAAGTTTAGTCATTCTTTGAGTTTCAAATCATTCCTGGTGTGATTTTTTCACCACACAGTCTCCTCAACTGTGTCTTTTCCAGGAGGGTTTTACACGTGTGAAGCTTTTGTATTGCAAGCAACTCAGGACTGCATGAAGGTATTATTGTCTGTTCCTGTGCCTTGTCTCCACAGGATTCTGTTCTTGGGCACTTTATTAGCATCAGTTGTGCAGTTTGGTCTTTGAGTGTTTTTCGTTTTTAAACCAGCAGTGAAAATAGCTCAGTTCATTTTGATGTTTCCTTGGACGGAGCTCCTCTTTGTTTTTTTTTCTTTCTCTTCCTCTTTCAGAGCAGAAGCAGAAGAAAATAAATTTAAACAAGATGCAGAAAGTTTTCAAAACACAGTCTTAATCAAGCCAACTTTGCCTCCGATCTTCCTCCGGCTCAGCTCTGAACCAACCCCCCCAAACCTGGCAGTTAAGGACAAATGAAAATCAGCGATGACACACTCTGAAATCCTTGGCAGTGAGTGACATGCACGATACTTCCAAAAAAACCCACCAGACAATTGGCTGGAGAACTTTCTCCATTGAACTTCAAAAAACATGTTGTTTTCTGGCATGGGAAATGGCTGCTTTTCTTTTCTGCTCTGTCTTTTTAGAGAACAGGCCCTGGAGTATAGCTAAATTGAGCTCTGCTGTGTTGTCAGCAGGAGGTCAGGATCTTCTCCAGGACTTGCAGAGCGGAGACTGGGCCATCCCAAACATCCAGGTGATGCTGTCTGTTTCAGATGCCCTGCAGCACATTGGGAATGTCCTGTGGCAGGATTTGAGGATGGAAAGGCACAGGTAAAAGTAGCATGACTGCCCTTTTTGATGCCCATGTGCTGGATCTCCAACACTATTCAGACAAAAGCCTGGTGTAAAAAGAGCTTTGAGTCCTGCTGCCCCTTTTTTCTGTGAAATGGTCTTTGTAGCTTCACACCTGGTCTGAACTCTGCTACCTGGACCTTGCTAACCTGCAGAGAGCAGAGCTCCTTGGAGGTCTCTCAAGTAGATCTTGCAATGCTGGTGTCTTCTTGAGAGGCATGGAATTACCATGGAGTTGCTGGTAACCACCCCAGGACATGCCCTGCCTCTGATGGGGATGCTCTGGATGAGACAAGGCACTTTCTTGGTTTACAGAATGTGAATTTCATCCATGCCCAAGAATTGCAGAGGTGCTGGTTGGAAAGGATGTCTGTTGGATGTCAGCAGTATCTGCTCAGAGCCTTTCCTCTTTTTTCTTTCCAGGGAAAGGCTGTTGGTGATGGCACTTGGTGTCTGGTCAATTCTAACATCCCTGCGAGCTTCAATAAGGGAGTCTTATAAAACCTGGTCTGTGCTGGAGACACAAGTCCCATGTTGAGTAAGAGCCAGTCCCTCCCTATAAGACCCTTCACAGCTCTTTTCGTCCTCTGTCCCCTGAGTGACAGCTATATGCGCACGTGTGTGGGTTACACCATCAGCTACGGTTGGGTTGTCCTGGCTCTGATGGTGGTGATTCACTTTTTTACTATCACAGGTCTGCAAACAACACAAGGACTCTGCCAATCGCTGACCCAGCCCCAAGGCCTTGAAGATCTAGCACATTACTAGCTTTGCCACCACCCACCTCCAAAATAACATCACATGTGAAGTCTCCATGACTCCAGGGCCGATTAAGCCTCTGTCCCAGTTATTTCCCCTCCTTACAAACACACAATGGGAGTTATTGCATTTAGGACCCTGCTTGCTTGCTCTGCTGATGAAAGAGGGCCGAGCAGACTTTGTGCAAGAACTAATGCGAGGTGGGGTCTGTACTTTCTCCTTGATCCCTAATGACCAGCAAAACTCAGCCTGGAGTGAAAGCAGGAGATGGACGGTTTGCAGCAGAATACCAATTTTGATGATTATATGCTGCACCGACACACCATCAGAATAAAGGGCGCAGCTGATGGATTTGGTAGTGCCGGGCGCTTAACGTTCTGCCTTGTTTTGCCTCCTGTCATTTCGTGGTGCTAATGGCTTCTCCGTGATTTGTTAGATTACATGACCTCAAGGACACCCAGCTCCCTGCTTCTTTTCTCTTCCCTCCTTCTCTTCCCACATGTGCAGACGTGCACTTTTGTTTTAATAGAATCTAAATGACATGTCTCTGCTTTGGACAGAGTTCAGGAAAGCCATTGCAAGGACGGCAAAACCACCAGCGTCCTATGAATGATTTCAGCTCTCCCTTGATATGCGGGTGACCTGTTCCAATGATGAAGCTGGGGGGCTATTGATTCAGCTCAGGGCAATTGTGCAGGTTTTTGCTGAATTGGCTTGATGCGTTGGCTGGAGATTACACCTATTTTCATGACAAGAATGAATAGTTGCTGAGGTCTTCCATCTGCCTGCTACCCAGCAGGACTGGGAATGGAGGAACTGCTCCAGGAAGAGTCAGGGTGTCAGATAAATACTTGATGCATTTCTGGTCATAGACCTTACTTCCCCACCACCAGCTCATGGGACCAGAGACAGTGCTTGGGTTGGGGAAGCCATGGTCTTCCTAGTTCCCAGAACCAGAAATATGTCCTAGATAAATGCTATTGTCCATGTAGGCACAAGACCTGGGCATGCATTGTGCCATCTCACAGACCTACCTTGCTTTTCAAGCACAGAAAAGCCTCTTGCATGGTTCAGGGGGAAACTCTGCATGAGTACAGCCTGCAGAAATAGCAGAGGAGGACTCCAGTTAGGGAGAGGGTCAGCCAGACACCTCGACTGGGTAGATACAGCAGAATGGACCCTCCAGACACACAGTGCCCCTTTTGCTTGTTCCTGCCTCCAGGTCATCTCCTGCAAAGGAGCCTATTAAAGAGGTAGGAAATAGAGACAGGGTCTGTGATACCCTGGAGGTGGTTCTGGAGGCCGCTATGACATTGCCAGTCTTTGGGTCTCACCTGGCTGCTGTGATGAATCACTAGACCAAGTTCTCTGCTGGGATGACCATGGCAGCAAATAGTTTTTCTCCGGGACCAGTCTGAACGGGTGGGTTTATGAAGTGGTGCAGTGTCATCTCCATGTGAGGATCAAGGGCTTTTGTGCAAACCTCAGAGCTGGACCATGGTATGGACAGCTGTTCAGGGAAATTTGGCTCTTGTTGTATCCCTGCTGATGCATCTGGCCTGGCCTCACCATACTTTCACTCTCCTGCCCCCAAGGCTGTGAGGAATCCAGCTGTGAGAATCGCGCTCACTATATTGAACTTTAGTCGGGGCAAATTCGGTGGAGCGAAGAATATTCTCCTCCTGTGGATCATTTTCCCCTTTACAAACACTTGTTTTTATTTCGTATTCCTTATACTTATTCATGTTTTTTCTTCGAAAATAATTTGCATAATCAATGAGTTTTCGGAATGCAACCCACCCCCCAATTACATAGTCAATGAGTTCTTGGAATGCAACCCATCCCCGAACATGCCCCCTCCTTTCTAGTGGCACAGGTGATATGCTTCTTCAGGGGTCTTCCTGGTGGTCATCGGAGGGAGGCTCAAAGTCTTTATCACCATGTCCTTCTTGTGGCTTCTTTATTCTTTACACTTCTGTGGTTATCTTAGCTAACTACACCACCTTTTCTTTTGCAATGGTTCGGTACTTCCAACTGTTGCTTTTGTCTGATATCCTGTCTAACACTATCCCTTTTCCAAACGCATTGCAAGCACGCACCCATCTTAGCTGAAGCCATAGCAAGCACACATCCATTTTAGCTGAAGCAAAATTCTTTTGCTAAATTACTTATTACACAGCCAACAGCTGTGCCTCTTCACTCCATTTGTGTTGACCATGAGCAAGGGTGGCTCCTTTTCTCCTGCTGCTCTGCCCAAATTTTGCCTCTTCTTTTTAAACCAAGCTGGACCTGTCTCTTTGGAGGAAGCCGGGTAACTCACACTGCACGTATCTTGTTGGCATGGAGAGGAATCACTGTTTAGCACACATTAAAAAGACTACTGGGGACAGCCATTATCTATTGAGAAGCTGGTGTCTCCCGAGACCAGTCATCTAGGTCTAGGTTGATGCCCTGGTGCAACTCAGGTGTCCTCTATGTACTGCTCCAGAAGGATGCAGGTGTCTTGCACACCTTGGGCATCATTACCTTCAGCTAACTGAACTGAGTCTTTGGTCTCTACTGTCTGTAACAGGAGCATAGGCACCTACACTTAGACACTAGAATTTATGAGTTCCCATCTATCAGTTGGTCCCGCCTAGGGATTCAATGTGGTTGTTAATAATAAGTGTCTAGCAGGGAAGGAGGGAAGTGTCTCAATTATTAGGCTTATTGAGCCTTGAAAAAGTCATTGCTCTACTGTTGGGCACCTGTGGTGACGGAGCTGCTTGCAGGATGTATCAGGAGATGGTGGACCCTGCAGGATAGCTGTGGGGGGCATCAGCTTGAGCACCTTGGCTGGGGTGAAGCACAGATGAGACCTTGCAGCTGGCGTGGAAGGAGCAAGGGGAGGAGATGGAAAGTCCACAGCTGGGCTTTGTCTTGTCCAAGCGGGGCAATGCACATGCTTGAGGGGTGGGCTGGGAAGTTGCAGCTGCAGCAAACAGAAGCGGTCCCACAGTGCAGACTTGCCCCATTGCCTAGTGGGGAAGGTGAAAGTGTTTATGCAGAAAGCTGTGGAGTAGACCAACCACCAGGTCCCCCTCTTCCCCACACGGTATAATCCCATTGCCTTTGCAGCAGGACTCACTTTGCTCCCGCTCCTGTTTTACCCCTCGCTTTGCTCCCACCCTTGCAAGACAAGTTTCTCAGTGGCAAATAGTTGCAGGTTGCTCTTCTCCGGCTTCAGTGACTCAGTCAGTAACAACAGCCCCCTGTGCTGGTCTCTCCTACTGCGTGGGGTTTTTTCCTCCTGTCTTCAACTTCCAGATTCCTCTTAAGCTTCAAAACTGAAAGATGCCTGTTCTCTGTCCTTATCTGCAAGGTGAAAGGAGGGAGAAATTGTCTTCTGCCTTTGGGAAGATAAGTCACGTCGGAGTCTTCCTCTTTAGAAAACTCTCTAATGTCATTTATCAATTAATTACTGGGTTGCATTTATGCCCATTAATTCCCCCTGCTGTCTTTCATTTTTGGAAAGGCCTGCGTTGCTCAGGATCTAATTGTCCTGGCCTTACACGGCTTTCTTTCTCATTTTCAAGTTAAGTGGATACCAGAGCCTTCTATGTCTGCTCTTTTATTTCCCCTGCAGATTTCTCCCCCCCCTCTCCTTCTCCTCCACCCTGGGCATGTTCAAATAGGATTTGACTGGGTTTGGGGGGAGTGGATTAAACTGTGTGGCCCAAGCTTTAAATCCTAATTCTGCTCATGAATCTGTTGTTGCTGGCACCAGGAAAACATTTTCACCTGGAACTTTTTACACTAAAAGATACACTTTCAGGTCATCTGCAACATGCTGTGGCTTTATATCAATCTTGGTTCATTGTTTGGGTTGAAATAACCAAACCAGACAGTTCTGAAAAAGAAAAGGTTCAATTTACTTTTTTTCCCTCCCAAACAGTTTGATGTCTCCATTTGAAACAATATTTCACTTGCTTCACTTCAACTTAAAACACAGAAGTATTTATTTTAAATGGAAAGAAGTTCCCGGGTAAACAAAATGGGCTTATTTTGTTCAAATGATTTGCCAGTGAAAAATTGAAAAGTATACCTTTAGATAGGTCCAAAAGAATGTTTTTCCTCAGTTGAATCACTTAATCATAGAGCTTTTCTTGCCACCCCCCTGCCCCACAATTACCATTCCTGATGTCACCGAGAAGTGCAGAAATGCTGCCATTTCTGCCCTGGTTTAGCAGGAAAGGATTTTGTAATCCTTTTGGTGTTAACTAAGCCAGCTTTTTAGAGACTTGAGCAGGTTCAGTCCCCTGAGAAACGTGCTCGATACTGAAATTTAGCAAGAACTCAGTATTTCAGGATCCTTTTCCCAGGGTAGGACATGGATTTGGGAGGGCATTGTATTGAAAGCCAATTAGAAGATTTTTTTTTTGCAAAATCCTCAGTTTTGGTCAGAAAGAAAAGGGATGTGATTTTGCTAATGTGCCAAAATCTCATTGTTTTTTACTGAGATACAGACGTGCTTGATGGTCACAGATATGGTTGTGCCACAAGCTGGTGGGATTAAAGCCATGTGAATTTTCCTATTGCCACGTCTCTCTGGAGACCAGGAGATGAGCTGCAATGCCAGGAGAAGGATTTCCACCCACGACTATGGGTGGGATGTTGCTTTTGCTGTTTCTGGCAGGTCATGAACACATTTGTCTTAAGTGGGGAGAAACAGACATGTCCGTGGTTACTTTCCTTCCTTTTACCCCACCGAAGCATAAGCTAAACCATGCTGAGTGCTCTCAGTAGTGAATCCAGGAGCCCAGGGGAGGTATTGATGCACCAGATACCTGAAGCGCAGCAGGTTGTCCTGGCTGTCAAGTAGGCACAGCAGTGACTGTGTGACACCAGTAGCATAAAATATAGGACATTGCAAGGCTGTAACCCTCCTGGCAGGTGGGTAGTTGGGCAGACATCCATGCTGCATCCCATAGGAGTTGTCACACCAGCCAAGGTTACTGGTTTGGAGATGGCTGGGGTCTGGCCAAGCTGGATCACTGGGACCTCAGGGCAGATGTCCCCGGTCTCCTTGCTGTTGTTGCTGCTGATAAGAAATGTTTCAAAAAGGAGATGATACAAACTCACAAGGCATGAATACAAGTGCACCTCTCAAATCAAGTGTCTGGAGTTGGGAAACCATTGTAAGCCCTCATATTAGAGGTAGATAAGCATGTCTGACCCAATTCTAGCTTTGGTTTTGCTGCTGGCATTGCTCCCTAAGGAAAACAGAGCTGGAGTGACATGTGGGCACCATCCTGGAGTTGTGGAGAGGACCAGCCAGGCAAGCAGATGGACTAAGAGGTCTCCCCATACCAGCAGTTGCATGGGGAATGCATGGAGCTCCTCTCCAGGAGGCTCAGAGCAGGGTAATTATAAATGGAGGTGCTGAAAACCTGGTAAAGTCTGAAAGCTAAGTATTAGTAGGATTAAGATTTACAAGCATAAAACTCCCACTTCAGAGAGGGGGAACTTAATGCCTGGGTTTTACACACTCAAAAACATTCTTGAGTATCAGTATGTCATTGTTCCTTAAGTCGAATGGGACAGATATTTGAAAATTCACTATTGGATGGGATGCAACCGTTGGGCAGAGGCAAGAGGTCTGGATTAGGTGGAAAGGAGTTACTAAGATGGGAGATAAGAAAAGGAGATCCATGCTAGCGGGGGGCTGGTGCCCAGTTATGTCTTCAAATTCAGGTTGAAATTGTGCACAGGCCTGATGCAGGCTCTTACACCAGGGGTGAGCTTCACCTGAGAAGAACAACAAAAACATCCTGGCAAAGCAGAATTGTGGAGGGGCTTTAAGTTAACTGTCTGTCGAATTAGTGTGTCTCATTCCCCATTTTCCACTGAGCTTTGGTGGCACTTGAAAGCAGCTGCCATCAATGGTGGCTTTGTCCCTGCTGCCTCTGTGCACAGTGTTCAAGCAGTGGCAACCCAGGGGGAGAAGCAAGTAACTTTTCTTTCTTGGTGGCTAATGACAGAAATAGGCTGGTTGAAAGCCTTCACAAATTCTGGGAGTTGGTGGTGGTGGTAGCAGCAAATGCAACACTCGTTGCTTAGTGCTGATATCCCATCTACAGAAGACAGCAGTCGGTCATTCTTCAGGGACTGAACTGGGGAAAAATATCTTCCAGGAACCATTAACGCCAGAAATGCTGCATCTCATGGCCAAAGCCAGCACCCCAGGGCCATCTCTGCAGCCATCCCCATTTGCTCCCTGCTCAAAAAAATTGCATTTCTCACCACCCATCTGTTATACAAATCCTTCCATCCTGCAGGGTGAGTTATTGCAGGGCAGCGCATCCCTCTCCTAGATTTGTCCCTCTGCCGTGGGAGGATTTATCTGCACTCATCCCAACTAGACTTTATCAAGTGATCACCACTGCACTTCCAGGTTCCTCACCAGCTTCATGTTTGGTGATGGATTCTTCTCCTATGTGGGAACATGTTGCTTGATGAACGGAGACCCTTGGAGGACTCAAAGCTCAAGCCATCCCGTAAATACCACCCTAGTATTATTTTTTTATTCTGAAGAAGCTGATATGATGGGGAACTAAAGCTGGTCCTTGCTTCTGTGCCTCCTTGGTTAGTGATGGTCAGCTTCTTGTTGCACTTACATCTTTCTGTTGCATTTGTGGAAAATTAGATCAATTTGCTAAGCTGTGGATATGGCTGCAATTGGGAGAGTTTAGCAGTCTCTTGCTTCATTTGAACAGGAAAACAAACCCAACAGTATCTGTTCCTGCTCTTACTGAAAGTGAGGGGAAATGTGAGAAAAAGAGTGTTAATTGGTGATGGCTCAGTTCCTCCAGGGTGGAGAGTGAAAAATGAAGTAACCCTGGCAGCACGTGGCCACACTGCCCAGAGAGCCATTAACTACCCTTAACTGTCTTTGGCTTCTCATGTCAGGATGGAGCAAAATGTGGACACAGCAGATAAAGCCAGCTCTCACGTGAAAAAATGGAGTATCTTGTTGTTTTGCAGCATGATTGAAAAATGCTGGGATGCAACTCAGGACCAAGTTCTGGAGGATGTATCATGGGGGATATACATGAATTTCCTTTTATTTCCTACCTCCACAGTGGCAGAAAAATGGAGAGACCTGAAGCTGATACCTGAGATATGAGGTTAAGGTGAACCTGTCTGTGGACAAGTGGGTGCAGCTGGACCCTGCGATAGGTTTAGGAAACTGCACTGAAAACCTGGACTTTTTGCAGTCTGTGAAAGAAGACAAGAAGGAATCATCTACACATGCAGTTTTCGACCCTTTTCTTTGTGAGTCCCCAGTACGCTACAAGAAAAAGGCAAACCCATAAGGCCCTCCTGGTTGAACCTACTTTGCTTGGGCATCTTGATCAGATCCCTAGAAAGCCACAGGTCCCTGGGGAATCTGTAGGCTGGAAACCTCTGGAGAACACAGAGAGAGGGATAGGGAGAAACTTGTGGTGCAAATTGCAGAAGGACAAGGCTAGATGTGGAAAAAGGAGCAGCTGTTGCCATGCATTAAGCCTTAGCAAAGCCACTTTACTCGTGGGGTGACAGGAGCTTAAATAAATCACCTGGAAGGCCAGAAAGCAGTGGGCCTGTGCTCTGCCTGGCTTAGAGCAAGAGAGATTCATGATGGGCAGGCGGGCAAATGGTATTTACACAGAGGGCTGAGTAATCTCCATCCGCCAAGGTTGGGGATGCAGCTGGCAAAGAGGAAGCTTGTGGGGACTGTGGGAAAGGATCTTTGGGGAGGGTGTCAGCAGAGAGATGGAGGAGCAAGTTAGTGAGGGAGGTCCTCTGCACTGGTAGAGCTCTGCCCCTGAAAAGGTGAGATGAGGAGTCATCATCCCAGCCTGAACCATCCCTTGGTGTTTTCTGCGTGCATGTGAGGGTCGTGCCCTTAAGCAGTGCTAGCAGGGGCATGACCTGCTTGTGCACAAATGCCCGACCTGGAGGGTGAAAGAAAGGTGGAGAGGTACAGTGCAGGATGGTAATCAGTTTCCTGAGCCCAGGATGGTCCTATGAAATTCATTCATCCCACCCTATTGCAACCCCAGCTTTAGGCTGCGCATAGATCCCAACTTTACTGCCCAACAACCCCAAAACTAGATTTAAGGGTGGCAAAGGATGGTTAGCTTTCTTAGGATGTTGGGGAAGACCAGGTGGCACCTTTGCCCGGTTAATGCGGGCTGCCTTCAGTCAGCCTCACCACCTAGACTTTAATTTTCTCTTCCAGACTCTCAACCAACAGTTCCTTCTTCCCTCCAGGTGGGAAGGCCGGAGAGCAAAACCCGTCCTTTGTGCTGGCCCTTTGCCTTTCATATTTTGCAGCAGCAGCTGTTGCCCTCTTTACTGCATAAACCTTTGCTCGCTTTCCTCTTCTCCCCCTTCACCCTCCCCTCCCTGCTCCTCCTGCCCTTCCTCCTTCTCCTCCTCCTCTGGCTGTTTGCCGATGCCAAGCCAGAAGCCTGACAGCCAAAGTGACATTGTAATTTTCTCCCTGGCAAGGGAACTGGAGAGGTCTGGGTTGTCTGAGGACATGCACAGCAAAAAAGGGGGGAAGGAAGGATGGGTCGTGCTTTGTAAAGCTCACAGCAATTTTGGAGGCAGAGGTTTGTCTGCCAAGGGAGTACGCTGGATTGATGCTCCTTCTGGACTGGAAGGCAGCAGATTTGGTGATGAATGCTCATCTTTGACTGGATGATCAGTACTGTCCCTGTTTTTGCCATGTCTTCCCTGGAGATGCTGCAGATGTAGCTGTGCTGCAGCCCCATGTGTGATCTCCATGGGGAGGTAGTTCATGGGGTCCTGAGGGCCCTGCTTGGATGCTCCTGCAACTTGGGGATGAGAGGCTGTCCTATCTTCTCCAACAGTGCAAAAGGGGATGAAATGAGGCACGCAAGCTCCCTTTACCAGACTGCTCACAGGCTGGGCGTGCTAACGCTGGCAGGCTGAAATTGTTTGGGGCTGGGGCTGGGACCGTGGGGGCTCCTGGGATGGCATGAACCTCCTGTGCACCACCACTCTCAACCCATCTAGAAAAAATCATTATAATCCTCCTTGGGGGGTGGCATTCCTCTCCATTTTGTGCAGATGATACTCGGTCTCCATTAATACCCACCTTAAATAATTCACAGGGCGGTTCTGCAATTTTGGCAAAGGCGGAATCTGTATGTGTGAACGGGGGAGAGATGGAGTGAATGTGTAATTGGGCTTAATCTTTCCACACTCAAGGAAGCAACAAAACATCTCTCTTTGTCTATTTAGTCAAAACACGGCAACATCATTGCTCTACTGCTCAGGAACAATAAAGATGCAAATAACGTCAACATCTCCCAGGCTTTTGCCAGGACGGTTACTGGGGAGAATATTATTGCGTTCTGATTACTTGGTATGAAATCCACTATCAGTGCCTGCGCGTGGCTTTGCTTCTTGAGGATGCTGAACTGAACCGGAATGAAAATGAGAACCACCATCTCTACTGCTTGACCTCCATGCTCTGACTTATGTTTTATCTCTGGAGGCAGGGCTGGTGTCTTTAGCAGTGCTGGGGGCAGAGAGCAGGAGTGCACGTGTGGTTTATGTTGTGTGGATTGTGCGTGCGTGTCTGGGGGCAGAAGAATGTCTGGTGCATGTGATGGTGCATAGTGCAGAGCGAGGGGAACGCAGTTAATAAATTTCCTTGGCAGTCTCCTTGGCTTCACTGTGACTGAGTTTAATTTTTACTGTTTGTCGGGTGACTCAGGAATGCCACTTCATCCCCTTCCCCTCAGTTTCCTGGGGATGGGGAGTCTCACATGCTTTGAGATCAAAAGTTGATGGAGCCTCTCCACCTCCTTACCATGACCTGGGGACATACCTAAGGCAGGTCTATGCTGCAAACAGCAGTAGCATGTGGGTGAGGATAAGGTCTATCCATTCTGGAGTGCTAGAGGAGCTTAGCTGCAGACGGAGGAAGAGAGCAAGCTATCAGCATTTCTGACCTGCATTCAGGTTTTCATTTCACTGGGTGGGGTGGGAATTTTTGGGGCCTAATTCTCCTTTTGGCAACCCCTGGTACATGGTGGTTTTGGTACTTGAAGGAAAACAGTGGGCTGAGTTGTGATGAAATGGCTGGATGTCACAGCCACCTCGTCTGCATGAATATATAAGGCAATTACGCTTAGTTATATCTGTCCAATAGATATATATACGGACATACAAATATTTATACTTAAGAAATACAGAGCCAGAGTGATGGGATAAGCAACCTGGGCAGGGGAAGGTGGCTTGGGTTGGATGGGGATGCATGAGGTGGCCAGTGTGGGAGGTCAATGAGACAGAGCTGGAAGGTCAGAGGACATTTGAACAAGAAAAAACAGCTTTTTCTGGACTCAGTGCTGAGTGAAGGAGGTTGGGGCCAGGGAAAAACCTCCCTGAGGGCAAGGGTGACCTTAATAAGCCAGGTTGCATTGTGGGCTCCAGCATCAATGTCTCCTCCTGAGGCAAATACGTTGCTGCATCCCAGGAACAGTGTGGCGTTGGGTCCCAGTGGCCTCTCTGTCCTGGGAGGATCCAGGATCTGCCAGCATTTTATGTTGGTCCTGTGACCGTCTTCGCCAAAAGAATTTGTTACCCATCAACAACAGCCACGAACTGCTCACAACCTGTGATGCTGAGAGCTGCATCATATGACTTTAATTACTGCTGATAGAAGGCAGTGACAGGTATTTATCCAAAAAAAGAACTCATTGCTCCTGGATGAAATATTTAGCTGAAAAGTGAATGGCATCTCTGATAGAAGAGTTGAAAAAAAATCAAGAAAAGAGGTAAAACCATGCATGGTAAACAGGTATCTTGTACATGCATGAAGTTCATATTCTAATATCTAATATAGGAGGTTTTCTCTGTGTCAGCGTGCTGCTCTCACTGTGCAGAAGGAATAATTTCCCAGCAGTATGTACTGGTTGACAAAACTCTGGTTTCCAAACACTCTGTCCCTGGAATAGTACTGATACAAAAGTAGAATTAAACTTTAAATGGAAAGACTTGATTTTTTGCCAAGAAATTAGAAACAAAATAAGATGTGCTTTTCAGTTTGTCTTGAATTGAATTATTCTCATTTTTAATTGTTGAAAAGTTGTTTTTTGGGGAAGTAAAAGGCATAAGACTCATATTTGGCTCTACCAAAGAGAGATCATGGAATCATAGAATAGTTTGGGTTGGACCTTTAAAGGTCATCTAGTCCAAGCCCCCTGCAATGAGCAGAATTCTGTGTCTGTTCCTTTCCCCTTCCTTCAGTTCATGTTTCCCTCTTCCCCTTTTGGAGGATGAATTGTATGGTAAATATTTTGCTCAGTTATATCCCAAACCAATGAGTTTCAAAGGGACTGGTCAATTTTTTTTTGGTTTGTTTTCCTTCAGCACTTTAGGAGGTAAATGTTGTGCTGTGGCATGTGCCTGCACTGTTGAAAGCCAGTGAAAAAGGTCTTTAAAATCTGAACGAAAAGTAACATAGGTGCCTACATCTACTTTGAAAACAGATTTAGGCTCCTTGGGCCATTTCTGTGCCTTGGCCATTCTTTGCCCAGTCCTGCCAAAAACCTGCAGTCTTTAGCTGCCTACCTGTTACAAATCACAACTGCCCCAATGGCCCCCTTGGTGCAGACTGTCCCATGGTGTGTTTCCAAGCTGGCATTGCTTTCTTGCCCATTCTCTAAACAGTTTGTGCTCCAGCCTCTGTTTTTCCTTCCTTCCTCTCACTCCCCAGCCCTTTGCTTCTACCATTTATCTCACAGATGAAACCCTCTGAGATGCTCCTTGAAAAAAATCACAGGCTGAGAGAGTAATTTTCTTCCAATACTGCAGTAGTGATGTCTTCAAAGACGTTTAACAAATCACCTAAATGAGACTTCTCGTCCCTGCACTCGCACTGCCGTCTTTAGTCAGGGCAGGGTTTTATCTGTCTTTTCCAGGTTTGGCATGGCTTTCAGTGGTGTTTAACTTGCTGAACGCAACCAAGAAGCATGAATCGAAAAGTGTGGGAAGTGGGTTATTTATTTCACTCCAAGACTGATGTCCACCCTGGAGAGGACAGCAGCTCTAGGAGAAGCACAGAAAGGGTTTGACCTTTCCTACTGGCTCCAGTGTTACCAAACTCTTCAGGGATCTGGGACCTGTCTACCCTTTTCCCCATCCCTTATGTATCTGTCACTCCCTGAGCCTCACGACACCTCTTCAGCCAGCGCTGCCTGCTGCTTCCTTCACTGTTCTCAGGTGCAACCTGCATACCGCCAACCCTGCCTGTTCATTTCTTGTGTCTCTTCTTCCTTCTCCATGCCTCCCACCACCCTATCCCTGTCATCTCCATTTCCTAAGATGTGGGTGCTTCCCACCATTCAGGCTGTCTGAGATTTCCAAGACATCTGCTCAAGGCTTGCAGATATGATGTGGGACAGGGGGTGACTCATTTTACACAGGATACTGGAGATCAGATAGGACACCCAAGACCAATTCCAATGGCACTGGATGCCCTGGGTAGGGACTAAGCTCACTTATTACTTGGTTCAGTTGCCTAAACATTTCATAGAATCATATAGAATTATAGATTTGTCTAGGTTTGAAGGAACCTTGAAGATCATCAAGTCCAACCATCAACCTAACACCGCCAAGTCCACCACTAAACCAGGTCCCTAAGCACCATGTCTACCCATCTTTTAAATACCTCCAGGGATGGTGACTCCACCACTTCCCTGGGCAGCCTGTTCCAATGCTTAACAACACTTTCTGTGAAGAACTTTTTCCTAATATTTACCTTAAACCTACCCTGGCATAACATGAGGCCATTTCCTCTTGTCCTATCTCTTGTTACTAGTGAGAAGAGGTGGAATCCCACCTCTCTACAATCCCCTTTCAGGTAGTTCTACTGCCATAGAATACCCTAGGGTGTCCTGGCTGGCCTCCAGCTGCCCTTGATAGGTGCGCAACTGTGCAACAAGTGTTTAAGCTTCTACTTAACCACTGGAGATCTACAGAGCCACTCAGCTCCCCAAAATTAGACCTCTCTGGTCAGTGGAACAGCTCGCCAGGATCTCTTGACTGTGTTGACTGGGTCTCCAAAGTCTGCAGTGGATACTCAGACCCTTGGATACCTACACGGAGACATCTAAATGTGGGCATTGAGATCAGTGAATTAAATCCCACCTGAAGTGAGTGCAGGATGAGCTGTACTTGACCATCAGTACTTAGATCCTGAGCTGTAACTTGGCAATTTGCTTGCTAGGCAGGAAGTGAAGAAACACTCTCCCCATCATCTCCACCTTTCACTGCAGGCCACAATGACTAATGGAGCTGGGAGTCCTCCAGAAAACTTGGACAGAAGCAAGTTCTTGCAACATGCTCAAAAACAATTGAGCTATTGTGCTTTAAAGAGGTACCACCCAGTGGTAACTGATCTTGTACGCGTTAATTTAGGATGTGCTGGTTTCAGCCACTGGGGAGCGTTGGTAGTTTGCTCATGCTGACTCACGGAACTGGACAGATCTCAGTATCTATGAAAAGTACCCTGGATTGGTTCAAGAGCCATTGGGGTGGAGAACCGGTTCCTTCAATCTGTAGAGCTTTCCAGCACAAAGCACTTAAGTTATTTAAGGAGCCACTTGAGTCCAGAGGGAATATGGGTAGCTAACCCTGCATTGTCCCGAGTCATTCCAGGCAATAAGTGTCACTGCTGTAGTTGTCAAGACAGGTTTAGGGATACCTAGCTCCCGCTCTAGGTGCAGTCCCCATTGAGGGAGCAGGTGCCTGATGTTACTGGGTCTTAAATACATACTTCAGCTTCTTCAGAGAGGAATGCTTTTCTTAAATCCTTTGCCACCCGCACTTTTCCAATCTCTTTGGGTTCCCCCCACCCCCAGCCAGCTGTTCCCTCTCATGACAAATCTTCCCTCCCTTTGCGCAGGCAGTGCCAGCACAAATGCCCAAACTGGTATGGCTACTTGCCCTCCAGCAATACTTGAGCAAAACATCCTGAAATGGATGTTCTTATCTGTTGTCTATTGTGTGCAGAAGTGAATGGATTCCTTGCCACTAATTGCCAATGCTCTCTGCAATTTGTTGCACATTATTTCTTTTTCCTCCTCTAATTAATGATTGCTTTATGTTCTCTCTGCTTGTTTTGTGGCTCTCACTCTCTTTCCCCAGCTCAGTCTCTGCTGTATTTTTATTCTGATGCTGCTTCCTCCCCTCTCCTCCCCCCCAACATCATCTGTTTGCTCTCTTGGGGGGGTCTCTTTCCAGCTAAACCGCTGCTGTTTCCAGCACACCAAGTTTGTTTTTTTTTCTTTTTTTTTTCACGTCTACTTCTCTTTCTTTTTGTTGTTGTTGTCCTCTTGATTGCTTTCTCCCCAACTGTTTCTTAAACACTCCTTGCATTCTGCTTCCAGAATGTGCAGAAATTGTCCAATCTACTCCAATTTGGACTTGTGTTTGCATTATGAGAAATTGCCCTGGGTTTTCTAGGCTGTTTTATTTCTACAGAGACTTCTAGCTGATAGTGTTTCAGATCAGAGATGGGGCTGGCAAGTCCTGAGGGACCCTGGACATTTAACAAGAGAGTATGCAGAGGGTCGAATGTGCCATCCTTGTCCAAAACTGTTGACATGACTAGTTGACTATGGAGTCCTTGATTCAAAAACACATTGATGATTTGGAAAGCATTCAGAAAAGTGCCACTAGTAAGATCCAAGTTGTGGCAAACTTGCTGTCCAGGGAAAGACATGGGTTACATGTCAGCATGGATTTCACTCTACTCATCATTGGAGCCAATTGCAAGACAGCTCTGAGGCAGAAATGAAGTTGATTTGGCAAGCACAATGGCTTTCTCAGTTTATTAAAGCTCAGCGATGCTCAAACTAAGCTATGATTTGGGTCAGACCTTGCTCGGGCAGCTGTGCTGGATATGGACACAGTCAGCTCAGCTATGCCTCAAGACAAAAACCTGCAGGTCTTTCAGTGGTGGCAGAGAGCCCTGGGCAGAGGACTTCTGCCTCCTGACCTACTTGCCTTCCCTAGGCTGTGGCTCTGCTGGGACGTGCCTCCATCTCCTGGGGCTGGGTGTTTTCTTGACTGACCCTGCTGCTGGGTGAAGGAGATTTCTCACATTTTCTTCCTTGCCTTCCCCCGCCTCCCCAGGGACACTGCCTCTCTGCTACTGCCTGTTTGAGAAACGTGGGTAGATGTGCTTCACCCCACAGGAGCAGCAGTCCTGCCTCCCTCCCCTCTCCAGCCCCAGTGAAGTGCCAGTGCAGTGCTGACCGTTGCAGGTTTGCAATGCGCTGCGGGGACTGTGGGCTGGTCTGATGCCCCCATCCAGCAGTTGGAAGTGGTTTTGGTCCAGCAGCAGCAAAACAACTAGTGAGAGCTTTGAACAACAGCCTGCTTTTCTTGTGGGAGTAAAGAGGCTTTGAGGAAGCTTGGACCTCTCTTTAATCAGTGCTGGCTCTGCTCATGTTCCTCAACTCAGGACAAACCAGTCCTCCTTTCTTTGCACCTTGGCACGTTCAGCACAAGAGAAGGCTGTCCACACCAGGTCACCATATACACTGCTTCTGATAGTGGTCGGTAGCAGATGTTGAAGGTAAAGGAAGAAGAACAATGCAAGCATACAGTGACACTTTCCCAGAAAGGCTCTAGTAAGTCTCCAGTCACCAGCAGGCTGTAGCTCAGAAACTTTTAAAGCCAAAATGTGGCCTGGATGTTTACTTGATAGAGTTTTCTTCCATGAAGAAAACAAGTCTGTCATCAGGGACAAGGGGAGCTGCACACTCTCCAGAAACACTGCAGGAAACAGGAGCTATGGTGTACAGCCCTGACATTAGCAGACAACCAACCTGGACTGACCTGCGTCTTCCCTCCTTCCACCCATTGAGAATCCAAGGATGTGAGAGATGAAGCAGTGAGTTCCTCCGTCACACGTGTGGAGTTTTTGTTGGTTTGTTGACCAGCTGGGGGCTAAAATGTGAGATGTAAATGCCCTATGCATAAAGCTTGATTTGCTTTCTAAGTGTGTGGCTTTTGCTGTGACTTGTTCATACCTCTACAGATGGAGCCCAGGATATGTGGTCACACTACAAACATGTGGGTAAGCCAAGACTGGCATCTTCAGATTCCCAATCTAATGCCTTCTTTCGGTGACAATTTGTTAGTTTGCAGGGGTACAGCTCAGCTCATGTTGATGGGCTCTAAATCAGGAAAAGGCAACTCTAAAGGCTGCACGTGTAAAAGTCAATGCTCTGGTTTAACACAAACAACCAGCTGCAGTGAGCTGAAGATCCTAGATGCTCAGCCAGCCACCAGGAGGTATCTCCTTTTCATCTAGATGAAGTAGGCATCACTACCATTCTGAAGATGTCAGATATCTCCTCCATGTTTTATTTAATCAGTCAGAGATGACAGGACAGAGATGCCAAGAATCCCGATTTCTCACCTGCCAATCTAAGCACCCCAATATTCAGTCCTTCTCTAGACAAAAGTTTGCTTGCCCCTGTACACCTTCCATGTGTCAATCCTGCTGTTTAGAGATGGGAAAGATATGGTCCAGAGTGAGGACCTGCTACTGACCTCTAGGACAAGTACATACAGCTTGGAAAGGCAGTAATGCTCATTACTGGGGTCTGTGCTGTCACCCTGGCTTGAACAAAAGCTGCAAACACTGTGGGTCAGGACTCCCATTGCTGTAGTCTTCTACTTGAACTGCACAGGGATGATTCACTTGTGAAGAGTTCAGTCAATGGGAAGTGGGAGATTTCTGAAGATGTAGCTGGCCGAGCAGTCATCTCTGGCACTTTCTGCTGCAGGACCGTGTGGATGGGAAGAAGACGGTAACGATTTAACCCCTTATCCTCTTACCTTCGTAGCCTCACTATAAACCTTATCTGCTACCCCAGCATCTTCAGGCCTGCAGTGTTTGGGGAGGAGCAAAGCTATTTCTTGTGAAGGAACATGACCACCCAGGGATGGACTTTTACCTGTGGCTTCTGCTCTGCACTTGCTAATGGAGGCCATTAGGTACCCTGCCATGCTGTGGCAGTAATGGACTGTGGCAATCTAAGCATTTCCCTGGGCAAATGTTTAGCATTCCCATCTGCTCCTTTAAAATAATGCAATTTACCCTAATTTTTGGTGTCAAGGCATTTGGTTAGGGAAATTATATTCTGTCACCAAGGTGTCAGGCTTGTCTGGGTTTTAATAAAATTATGACACCCTGTGCAAGATGGGAAATGAGTAGTTCCCGTGTTCAAGTTCTGCCTCAGACCAGTGATTTTTCCTGCAGTCCCGGAATAAACACTAGATGACAGTCCTGCAGGAGCAAAGCAAATTCGTTGTGACTAAGAATCACCTGCCACATGGCTGGGAACAGTGGGATACAAATGTGTTCCGGCACTGGCAGCAGGTCCCACTTGAATGGGTTTCTGGGAGTAAGTGGCTGGGCTACTCAGAGGTGATTTATTCTTAACCCTTGCATGGGAAGAGGGAAAAAAATAATTTGGGGGATGTCTGAGCTATGAGTGGTTTCCCAAATCTCCAGTGTGAGGCAGGAAAGGAACTGGGGAGACCTAGAAATGGCTAAAATCTTGGCTTCTAGTGGCCATAAGGACAGAAAGCAATGCCTTGGGGAACTTAAGTGGAGCATTTATGTAAGAACTCTTCTTTGGGCCTTAAAATTCAGGTTAAAAATAGGGGGCTGGAAATCAGTCCCTCTCAGTTGTGAGGACATCCCGAACCTGTGAAGGTGGAGCACGTCGGCTTTCCATCCCCAGTGTTCAGCCATGGGAAGGAAAGCTCCTGCAAAGCCCCTGTTCAAATGCGGGAGAAAAATAATTCTTTTTTTTTTTTTTTTTTGTAAAAAGGGAAGGAATTTACTGCACCAGCACCAGCAGTGGAAGTCACACCTGGCTTGTATTTTGACTGGCAACTCAGTCCCAAACCCGGAGGAGAAAGCAAGCCCTGTCTGCAAAATATGGAGCTATATTCAGCCCAGGGGCTTAACCAGTCTTGTCCCCTCCAGCACGGGGGGGCAGACCCATTGCTGAGCCTGCTGTTTACATACATCTGCTGCTCTCACCAATGCTCCTAATGCAAATCCTTTTTCACATAAAGCAAACTCTGTCAATGGGGAACATATGTTAAATAAAATCCTGTCGCCCAAATGGAGATTTAATGCATGTTTTGATACAGGGCCAGCTCCCTGCTGGCTGTAAATTGGCATTGTCCCACCGGCTTTCTGCTGCTGGGTGTTGGTGGAGCCACAATGCTTTACCCCCGCGAAGGACCTGGCTCTCAATTACACTTTGCTTTGAAGCTGATGGGTTTTGTATCGCAGAGCTGATGGACTGTCTTTCCCTGCTGGGAAACTCCCACCCATCAGCACTGAAGCGCTCCTTGGGATGGGGTTGGCTTTGTGGTAGGTTGATTATGTTGGAGAGGGGCTTTCCGGGTTAGCCCATTTCAGGTCTGAGCCCCGAAATATCCGTGCACCCCTCCTATAGCCGAGGCTGGTGTTTGCTGCTGAATGAGCGTTCCACTTCCAGTCACCTCTGCTCCTCCCAGCTCTGTTTGAGACCTTTTTCCCCTCAAACCTATCACTCATAGAAGCATCACTGCTCCTGGGGTATCCCGAGGTAACCCCCAAGATGCAGAGAAAATAAGCGGGAAAAGGATTTTTGAGATCACCGAGAAATGACCCTGCAAGTTACAGCAAGTGTTATCGTCTTTTTTTTTTTTTGTCTTTTCTTTTCCCTATGACTATTTGAATATGGACCCCTTGAGAAAAAGTGCAATAAAGCACATGTACATTACAGGGGCCTGTTGCATTGCCAGTGCTTAGCTTGCTCAATTAACTGGAAAATTCAGAATTCACATGCAATTTCACCATTGAGGGCAAGAAAAACATCCCTGTCAAGAGAGCATTACTGGGTAATATTAGTTCTAAAATAAGGCTGGTAAACAAATAGTGTGTCTGCAAGGGGCAGGGGGGCACTTCCTAGAGAGGGGAAATCTACCATTACAAATATTCCCGTTTCCAGAAAGGAAAGGCAACCAGATTCAGAAGGATTTCAGCTGAACTTGCATATGTAAAAATCTCAACATTCAGATAAGATCTTTATTGCAGTTTTGTAACTAACCCGTGATTTTCAGCATCCGAAGCCCAGCTATCTTGAATGCTGGCTGTGCTGTCTAGCCCACCCCCTCACTGCTTCTGAGTTGGAAACGCAAACCTCCTGAATTCCCAAGGTGAAGAATTTGTTTTACAGCCACTGCAGAATCACAGGGTTCATGGGCCCTAATAAAGCCCTGTGTTAGATGCTTAGATTTTATCCTGTTCCCAGCTCCAAGAGTGGACAATGCGAGCTCCCACATGCCTGTGAGTCATTGACCTCTCCCAAACCGCTGTGTTTCAGCAAAACATTTCAGTTGCAGTGAATCAGTATTTTTTTGGTGAGGGCAATAACCCTGCAGTCCTGTTGAGCCACGAAGTTTGTTGCAAATCTATGGACATTGCAGTGGGTAAATGTGAAATCGCATTGACACACACTTTCACAAACATGAAATCACGCTGACACTAAGGGAGTGATGTGATGGTTGGGGAGATCAGAGCTACGCTTTCTGGGGGCTTTCTCCCTGCCCAATATCACCCCAGTTTCCCAGAGCACTACAGAAAAGGCTGGTTCTGCTGCTATATCATAGAAGTAGTGTGTTTTTAAACCGATAATCCTTTTTTAATGCCAAACACACTGCAGGAGAGATTCAGCTCCAAATTCACACCCTGGCCTTAGGTACTTGCAGGTGCCTCCCAGGAGCAAGGCATGGGAGCTTATTTTATAATTCGGTGGAAGTCTTAGGTATAGTCCAAGCTGAATTGCTCTCCGAGGTCAAGAGTGTATTTATTAGGGACCTGACTTGATTTTCTAAAGACAGCTGTCTAGTGTCATTGGAGATGTCCAGGTGCATCTGAGATGCCCCCACAGGGCCTGCAGACCTTCACCTTTGTAGCATGGTAACCCTATGGATAACCTAAGGCATCTTTCATGTCATATGCCATGTTTTGGCAACTGAACCAGAAATGCTTATTTGCAGGTGTCTGAATCTGTGTGCAGTCTCCCCCTCCAACACAGTGTGGTGTGTTAGTGGGCGCATCGGTGCTGGGATCACAGACCGATGGGAGGACTCCGCAGGGAAAGCTCGCTGCTCTCTGGCATTTCCACCCAGCGCTTTTATTCAGATGAATGGGGGAAGACACCAAAGGACTTCAGGGCTCCGGTGTGTAACAACCATAAGGGACCTTTTTGCATCAAGAAGCATCTGTGTGCAGCAGCTGTGTGGTGACAAAAGGCCATTTGAGTTCATAACTGTTCCCATCTAAATGCAAATACTGTCATGTTCATGGGCTAGCGAGGGGAGGGGGCATCCCCTGGCTCAGTGCTTGGGGCATCCTGGATCCCTGGTCCTTCCACACAGTCAGCCCATCTAGATTCAGAAGGAGATTGTACAGCTATTCCCCACATTATATTCTCTATCATTTGTCTTCTCATTCATCCTCCTGCTTTGCGGAGCCTTCTCTAACTCCAGAGTTGAGAGATTGGGCTGGGGGAAAATGCCAAGGGTGAATTCGGCACTTAGACACGTGCCAGGACATAGATGATTTGAGCTATTGAGTCTGGCCCCACACTGTCCCATGTAAACACTTGGTTAAAGACAGGTGCAGGTGGTCACCCATGGCACAGCCTGTTTAAGCATTGTAACACCAATGACAGAATTGAGATTGAGAGGGATACAGCCTGAAAAGCTTTCAACATACTTTGGAAAGACAAGAAAAGAGACTGAATGGCTTCAGCATTGATTTAGGACCTTACAAGGGCAGAGAATTTGTTGAGTGGGAAAAAACCCTCTATAAAATATCACTTCAGTAACTCACCCACACCATCCATTAAACAGTTCCGGTATGGTGAGCTCAGAGCCAGACATGGCTCAGAAAAAGTCTTTCCAATGGGAAATGTTTGAATTTCTCTTGGCTTGCTCATGTCCCGGGGTGGAGCAAGCGGTGCCTGGTCCTGGGGCAGAAACTCCATTTCAAGCCTGTATGGGAGCAGGAACTCGGCAGCTGTGGGCTTTGCCCTTTTGTTTTCCATGACTCTGCAAGGATATTGTACATTGCCAAATTAATCTTCAGTTCCTTCCCTACCCAGGCTTGTTCTCCTGGTCGTTCTAGTCCTGTCCACTCGTGGCTGGTTGTCTGTGATCCACCAATTTCACTGTCCTTGATGAACTACAGCAGAGTATAGTTGTACTAGCTCATTGTTCTCAGAAGAAAACATTATTTGCTTTGGTCCCAAAGGCTCAACTACATATGAACCTTGCTCTTGGTTCCCTTAGCTGTGTTATGGGGCTCCCAACAGCCTTGGCACCTGAGTTAACTACCCTTCTGGTGTTATGCTTCCTTGCCAGTGTATCAAAAGCCTAGATGACATCTCTGACCTACATGTTCAAGGTCTCCTTGGTAAACAGAAGAGCCAAAGATGGCACTGGAGCTTTGTGGAAGCTGGTTTGTCTGTCTTTGTTGGTTTATCTTATAGGTGTCTTGTGTTTGAGCTGAGATGTAATTCTTTACACAACCTCTTTTCCCAGTCTGTCAAAGCAGCTCAGCCTTTCAATCATTCCCCTATCCATGACCACAGTTTGGTGAGGAAGCATTGAATTACTTTCTTGCAAACAAGGAGATAAAGATAAGACAGTTGAATATTTGGCTTGGTAAACACGTTACCTCAGCATGAAAATTAGCCCTGCAGACAGGACACAGGACTACTCTAATAATCCATTGCTAATTCATCAGCATGGTTTCGCCTCCATAGGAATAATCAGCAGACTCTAGAAAGGAGTTTATTAGTCAATCAGTCCCAGTGATTATATTTATCTTCTGAGCACACACACATGCACAAAGTTGCTTTTTAATAGGACTCTTTCAGTCCCTGCTGATAATGGATGAAAATGAGGTAAGATTATGTTAGCATAAAGATGTGACCAGGTTTAGTGATATGGGGTCACATTGATTTAGAGATGTGTTAGATGTTTTTCACAGGGCAGTGTTTGATCTCAGGGTCCACAGGTCTGAGAGAGCGGGGTGGTGTGGGGACCACTTGGGTCCATCATTCTCCTGACAGCAACCTTCCCAGACCACTCCTCCACCAAGCTTTGTGTTGGTTTATCATGGGCCATTGGGATGAAGCGTGGATGTCACCAAGGCAGCCATCACCTGGTGGGTTCCCACAGCTCTGTGTGATTATAGAGCCGCAGCATCAGTCCTCCTTGGGGATGTTGTGGGCCAGGTTTGCTTCAGCTGAGCCACTTAATGGGACTAAAAGGCTTTTCCCAATCATCTCCCACAGTGATTCAGTCATCAAACCCCAACTGGTTGGTCAGTTAACAAAACAGTCCAGCCTTGGTCTTGCCAGGTAGGGTGTCTGAGGTTACAAAATGTATGCAAGAACAGAGGAACCTGGAAGCAACCACATCTAATGAAATAAAAGCTATAGATGAGGAGTATCTCAAAGGAAAAAAATAAGTTGAAAATCTCAGCTGATATAAAAAAATGTAACTCTACCCATGCTCCAAGAGTAACATCTATCGTCAGAGCTGAGAAAGTCTACTTGTCAATATCTATGTCATTATTAATAAAAAATTGGCTCTAACATGCAAGGTCCTTTGGAGATGGCTGACAATGAAAGGGGTGGACTACCTGGACAACAGGAGAACGTGATGTGTGTGCTTCTGGGAAATGTGTTCTCCCTAGGCACTGAATCTGGTCAAGGCACCAGACAAGGCTAGATGGACCTGTGTGGTGGCTGAGATGATATTCTTGATGGTGGGCCTGGGCTCTTCAAGCCTGTTTCCATCTCAGAGAGTGGAAGGATTATGTTTTTTCACTGTCTGCACCCAGACTTGCAGGTGTACCCACAACTGGAGAGGGAATTAGCTGGGATACTGGCTCTTCTGCTACTAGTTCAGCCCACTGCGTAACTGATGGGTCTTGGAGATATCACAGCTTGAAAAATGCCAGCCCCCGATCCCTATTTTTGTCACTGTTCCCAGCAATAGTGGTTTGTACAAGTGGTGATACAATCAAGGGACTTCCCAGCAAAGTGAAGTGTAGATATGATAATTTTGGGTGAGATTCTTCACTCCCCTAAACCTTTGTTAACCTAAAAGACTTCATGGATTTACTCTGCTCTGACACCAGGTTAACAGGAGAGAGATACAGTTCTTGAGACTGAAATGTCCCATCCTTGCCCAAGTATGATACAGATAGCCTTGCTCTGAATTTAACTCATTGATATTTTTTTAATGCAAAAAGCCTCATGGATCCTCTTTACAAGCAGCATCAGCACAAAAAAAACCAACCCACAGCAACATTAAAAAAAACAACAAAACAAAGCAAAACATAACTGTGCAAATAAATACCCTTTGCAATCTGGATGTTTTATGGTTTGGGAAACACTCTGAATATATAATCCAAGCAGTTATATTGCCAAGGAAATGTCACATAAAACCGGAAGAATCATAGCTTAGATCAGAGAGATAAAAAAGGACAACACAATCTAATCAGATGTGGCAGATGCAGCCCAATTCAACATAACAACCAGAGCCAATGGGGATTTACTTGCAGAATGCACCCCTTGCTCCCTCCCAACCTCCTCCTCTTGTTCCAATATTCAGACCTGTGTTCATTTGAAGAGAAAATAAATTGCATTTAAAAAGCTCTCTGGAGGTGTCCAAACTGTTAATAGGAAGGCAGACTGCTGTGATCTGGTGGGGGCTGGGGATGGTCTTCCAAAAATGGGCACCTGGATTTTGTCTTTTATTAGCCAAAAACCCAAGCAGGATTGGAGGACCATTGATCTGCTAGGGATTGCTCCTGAGGTCATGGCAAGGAGGCAGGACATGACAGTTTCTAACATGACAGACAGCATGACTAATTACAGTGTTGTCAAAATTCACCTTGACTGTGTCCAAACCAGTGATGGCCACTGTGAGGACCACAAACCCTTCTTGCATGTGTTGCTGGGGACAGGCTAAGAGTTGAACACTGGCTCATGCCATCTGTAGGATAATGTAAAAAAAAACATTTCCAAGCCTTGGGGTTCAATTTCTCTTGCCTAACCTTAACAGTCTACACATGGATCTCATGTAGCATGGCCCTCTAGACTCCAGGGTTGGGCAATAGAGAGTGACTGGCAGCTCTGGTAGGCTCTTTATCTGTCCTTAGGCAAGTCCTGGCCTACTTCTCAGAGCAGCTCGGAGAAAACTGTTCTGGATGGGAACTCTACCCACTGCAACCAGTTCCTCTGCCCACTGCAGATGGTTTGCTGGGGCCCCCCAGTTCTTAATTACTTTAGAAATTGTGTAAGCATCTTCTTCTTGGTAGTGCTGGTCTTCATCAGCAAGAAAAGAATATCCTCATAGGGTGGGATGGGACCAGGCAGGACACCCCCATCCACTAGTCCAAGGAGGTGGAAGACAGGTGAGCAACATGGTTTTGCTAGACTAGTTGGAGTGGAATCTTGACTTGGGTCAAGAAGCAATGCAAAATGCTGGACAGATCAAAGCCAGACACTGACCTTTGCTCATCTCATAGGCTGGGTACCATTCTGGATATGCTGGGAGAGATGAGAAAGGTGACACAGCCAGGAGATGGATGGCAAAAAGGCTTTAATGATTCAGCGGATCAATTACGTGCAGAAGAACAGGACTAGTCCCCTGTGGTGGTGTTACCCAGTGCCCTTGTAGAGAGCAAAAAACAGTTCTGGTCTCACCAACTTAGTCCTGACCCAAGTAGTTCACATCAACATTTGCTGGAAACCCTCTCCAGGCTTTTGGAGAGAAAGGTGTTATTTTTATCCCTAGTGAAGGACAGCAACAATGGTGGGGGTTGCTCTGGAGGCCAGGCAGGTGGGGTTTTCTTATAATTTCTTTTTTTTCACTCCAGTATCTAATAATTAAATATTTTAAACTTCTTTGGAAATGATAGTCACCTATTTAATGGCTCATGATTTTAGGGGCTGCTGTACTTTCTTTCTATCTCTTTTTTTTTTTTAACCTCTACATTTTCATCACTATTGCTACTATCATATCTAATCATAGACACAGAAGAACACGCTCTTTCATGAGAAAGCATCTGACAGCACGAGACTGACTGCGTTATTCCTGGGCATCTGCCCCCTGCACACACTGGCTTCCCTTTGCTGCACTGAGCCCCGGGTAGTCTCCTGGGTTGTTCCCCTTGCTGTTAGAGAGGAGAGATACTGGTGGTGAACTCCTCCATCCTCAGAAAAGCACAAGGGGATTCGGGAAAGGCCCTGAAAAGATAGTATCTCCAACACCTGATGTGTCTCATAGGGATTGAAAGGTGAGAAGAGTTAGCTGCCTTCTCCTCTCTGGATTCCCAATGTGGCACTGCCTCCTACTGAATTTGCCAATGTCCCATAGGGACTAGTGAAGGGGTACAAGCTCTTCCCCAGAAAGGGGAAAGGATGAACACATGCACAGCTAACAAGCAGCCCAGGAACAAGGTGGGTGTGCTCAGTGCATCTCCATCCTGCAAAGGAAACGAAGGGACCCTGGGGAGCTGTTGCAACTTCTTGCCTGGATGGTACTTCTGGAGCTCCCTCCCTCCATGGGTTTTTCAGTGGATGTGGAAACTACCCTGCGGCTCACATGGAGACTTTGGAGATTTCTTGTTAGGTCAGGAAGACATTGTCCCCCTCCTATTTGGTGGGATAAGGGTAGATTTTCAAGAAAAGAGCAAAACCCACTTAGGATTGTTTTTGAAGTCTTTTGCAGCAACGGACAACCCAGCACAGCCATGGATAAGTTGTTCCACTTTTATTTACCCTTCCTAGTAAAAGAGCAACCGGATGTAATTTCTTGTTTGATTTTGTCCTGCTTTAACATCTAGCTGCAGGATCTTGTTATCTCATTGTCTGACAGACTGACAAGTGATGCCAGATTTCTGCACTTAATGAGGGGTCTTGCAGACTGTGCTTCAGCCACCCCTTGGCCTTCCTCTTTCATAACAAAACAACTTGAACTCTGGGTCCTCTCCAGTTAACTCAGACTTTCCGATCATTCATCTCTGTCTGCCCTTGCTTTCAATGTAAGTACCAGAACGAGATGTAGTGTCCCAGTCAGAGTGGCCCACTGCTACATATGGACATGATACTTGGACCTCTCCTTGCAAAATCCCTGGCTTATGCGTCCAAAAACCATACCGTCTTCATCATCACACCGTGAGCCTCTGTACTGATTATGTTTTGAACAGTGTTATCATGCTTACTGGTTGCTCATGTCCTTCTCACCATATCATCTGGTCTGCCTTGTGTCAGCAATATATTCTACCAGGGTCTTGTTTCTCCTGTAGACTTCATTGGTGAGGCCTTGGGGTTTTTCTTTGTGGGTCACTGATAGGTACGATGGGAGTGCACTGACTCAGTGGGCACCACACCTTCCTTGCAAATATTTCCAATCTTTTGGCACAAGCTGGGGTGAGTCAAGGGCTTTGAATCCCTTTAACATGTGCCATGTTAATTTTAGCTCACCCTACCTGTCCATCAAAGGGCTGTGGGGTAGAAAATCTGAAATCTTGCAGGACTACGTTAAATAAGCAGCATTGCTTTTAATAACCACAGTGCTAATTGAGTCTTCCCAAGCCCCGTCCTACCTTTCCTCTACATACACAGAAAGCTACCAAATAAGACATGTTTCCATCAGCTGTTTTAATTTGGTTGCAGACTGCCTTAACACCCAGACTTTTTGCATCCAGTTACCAAAACAGCATAATCTGGAACAAAGGATTTCTCACGATGAAGGCTGCCTCTCTAATTCTCTCCCCCTTCCTCCTCCTTCTGCCTTGTGTGTCAGCCCGGCTGCGAGCTCCAGCAGCCCACCGTAAAGTGTTTGACATGTCGTGCTGTGAGCGTGCACAGCTTTCCCTGCCTTGACTTGTTCCCTCTTCCCCTCCAAAGGTTGGCAAACCCCTCTGATAAGCAATTTGCAGCACCTAGCATCCCCTGCTGCACAGCAGTATGTGTGCGTTGAGATGTGATGGGAAGATATGGGGATATGTCTTATCTGATCTCATGCTATGAGCTGCTGTCCCCTGCCATGGCACGTCTGCAGTTCCTGGTTTCTGCCAGGAGAATTCTGGTAAAGTCCCCAGCACTGGGGAGCTTGGAGTGGTAGAAAGAGCAACAGCCTCCAAGGAAGTGCCAGGGTCCCTCTGCTTTGCTGCACCCTCATGTCCATCCATGCCTGGCAGGTGGGACAAGTGGCCCACCCAGCCATCTGGACACCACAATAATCTTAATTTCATTTAGAACTATAATTAAAAACTATATAAAATTACAAAAGCATGAGTAAAACACGGCCTCTAGGAGAAAGCACTGGGTGTGTGTGTCCCACTTGGCCAGGTACTGACCAAAGGGCAGGTATGGATGCCGCAAGGCACATGTAAAGGGGGAAGACAGTAGGGCAATGTACTAAGGTGGTGTGTTTTAACTGGAACATCTGGTTTTCCAAATTCAAGGGCTTGTGTCAAACCTATTTACACACGGTCATGAGACAGAGAACACCCATAGAAAAATGGCTGATAAAATAGTTGTTGGACATAAGTCGATGTATGGACATAAGTTCCTTATGTCCAAAGTTTTATAACAGTCCCTCAGCTGGCAATACTCCTTATCATGAATATTGCAGCACCTGATGCACTTTTAAAGTCCCACTGTCAAGAGTTACATGGTTATACTATTTTTTTCTTCTCTCAGCAAAACTAATTTGTAAAAACTCTTATAATTATGGACGAAAGCTGAAAAGTGAGACCTCAAGCACCTTAAACGTGAGCAGGCTGATAAGAAACATACATTCCGGGTCTTGCTAAAAAAAAAGTTTAACCTAAAGCCAGTGATTTGGGAGAGAAGGGTGGGTCACACTTGTGCTTTTTTTTTTTTTACTGCTGATGTCACTGTCTTCTCCAGCGTATGATCTGCTTGAGTCTTTTTTATTGAGAAGTCTTTTTTAGGACCTGAGTGCACCTCTGCTTCACTTCATATATATGCGTTCAGAAACATGTGAATTGAAGCAGTATCGCATCTCGTCTATGCAGTTTGAAGAGGACATAAGCAATAATAGCTTGCCTCTGCAATTAGAGAAACTCCTTAATAATAGCAGAAACAGCGCGCAGGGAAGAGGCAGAAAGCAGTGCCATAAAATGATGAAGGGCAATAACGCCTGTGATTTTAGGGAGCAATTCAGAGAAAAAAGGAAATGGACCTGGAAAAGTTTTCTGAGCATGCTATGATGCAAAGCCAGGTGTTTTCCCTTGCCACAGTAATGGGGTAGTGAGCACTAAGCTCTTAAGTACCCTTTGCAAAGCTTACTGTGCCCCCCTCCAAAGCCTTTTGAAGCACAGCATGAAGACAGTTTAGGCCTTTATATAAGATTTGCCCACCAACACAATTAAATCTGTGCTGGTCACTTTTTAGTTTTCATAGGCAGGAAAACGCCTGGAAATGTCACAGCAAAAAAACATCAATCATTTTTTGTCCCGAAAAGGAGGAGGGCTGGGAGGCAGAGGGTGGGACAGCTGCAAAATTAAGCCGTTAATCTTTCAACAGAGGACAAAACAGAGTGGAGATATTTGCCACCAAAGCTCTTTTTAAGAGGGTGAAGGGAATAATGCTGCATCTTTCCTGAGCATTTTGCCAGTCCTGCACAGAGGCGAGAAGCAACAAAGTATGAAAGGAGCTTTGCAGACTCTTTACCTGTCGTCTTGGGAAAGTTGCTTGGGAGGTTTCGACTCAAACATCAACACCTCTCTTGAATGGGATAGGTGAAAAATCATTCCCCTCTTGTGTTTGGTGTCCCCCTCGACAGCCTGCCACTAAGAGCTGTGAAGAAGGAGTGGGACAGGGTGTGTGGTCTCTCCTTTTGCTGCATCCTGCTCACAGCCTCCTAAATTCCTGCTCTCCTGTCACCTCCAGCAGGGATTTAGAGGGGGGGTGTGGGGGAAAGGCCTGGTGTGAAGCTTGATAAATGCCTACAGGATTTCCAGGCCAGAATTAGTAGGACCAAACTGGTCTAAGTCTTCTCAGCTAAGTCTTCTAAGCTAAGTGGCACATCTGATCTCTTACAAGCCAGGCTAGTAGGACCAAACTGGTCTAGGTCTTCTCAGCTAAGTCATTGGCACATCTGATCTCTTACAAGCCAGGAGACAGGTACAGTCAGGACCATGCAGAACAGTGGTCTCCAGGTGGACTCTGAAGCTTAGCAGGTGCTCTAAGTCTTTTGAGAACCTCCCTCAGGCTTGTCATCAAGCTTTCAGTTTGGCTGAAAATACAGTAGAGGTGGGATGGTTTTGTGATCTACCTACTATGGCCCATGGACATCAGACAGGATGCTTTTCTGGTGCAGCTCCCTGTCTGTAACATCTGTAGTGACAATCAAAAAAGACCCCAAACCAAAAAATTAAACCAGTCCTACAGAATAACAGTCTGCTGGATGCACACACTTACTCTGTTTAAGACAAAAAGAGGAGCAGGGTGAATTGCACATGACAGAAGTTGTCACTTAGGGTAGGATTCATTTGTCCACATTTAGATTAGTATGACCTACTTTCAGATGTCTACCTGCAATAAGATGAATTGCAGCCTAGAAAGAGAGCTGAGACAAATGGATGTGTGTGTTGTAAATATCTGAAGTTATCAGAGCTGTGAGACAGAAACAGAGGTGATAGGAGAACATGAGCAGATCAGTATTTCACATCATTATACCTGGAGAGGTTCATTTGCAGAGCAGGAGCCATCCTGTTTCGCTGCGTTTTCTTTTTGTCTCTGTAGCCCTATGGGTGCACCTTCATCCACCACCCTACTGCACAGATTTGGCTTTCTCTCAGGCCTTCCCTATCCCTGTTGAATGATATTTTGGTGCCAAAAGGTTCCCAGAAGACTCCTGGAGCGCTTTCCTGGCTTTACACAGCCTTGTCCCCACAAGCAAGCCTTGCACTAGACCTGGAGCCCCACTGCTGCCTGCACAGGCAGTTGCACCAGGACGAGGTGAGCTTGACCTGCATCTATGATGCATCTCACCTGCATCTATGATGCTGCCAGGGACTCCACAAAAGCAAGATGCTGGAGAAACAGAGAGATGAATTGGGCCCTCGGTCTGTATTTTGTACATACTTCCAACACAGTAAAAAACCCTCCAGGAGCTGCAGCTTAGTCCTTTCAGCAGGTCTTGAGCAGCAGCTCAGAGCTGCTAACTCATGATGACAACAATTGTCAGCTCCTATTAAGATTAGGATAAAGGCTTTATCAGGCAAATTGGTGTGGATGCTGCTGCCCTAATGTTATTTTAAGTGACTCCTTCTCCATTACAGGGAGATTTGTGAAAGACAGGGGCTACTGGTCCAAAGCCAAGCCGCTGAGATTCGGACTCTGGCTGCTAATCCTCTTCTCACAAAGAAACCTCCCCTCTGTAGGAATCATGTCCTGCTTCTCAACATTCTACATGATTATTCCATTTCCTTTCAGTGGACAGCATGTTTCAACACTTATTAAATTGCTGTTTCTCTCAGCAGGGTCTGGGAGCCTGTTCTATTGCATCCCAAGAAGCGCAAATCTCCCCCTGCGTTGGTGATAGCTGGTATCTGATCAATAGCAATGCAATCTTCTCTGCTGAGTTTTAAAGGCACTTGGTTGGGCTAAAAATCAGTAAGAGCCATTTGATTCCCTTGGAAGGATGCCCTCTTACACCACCTGAGGATCTGGTCTCCATATTCTCTTTACTTTATACAATTCAGACCTTTCAGACATTCATTTAATAGCAGCAAGAGCGCAGGATTTTGAAATGGCTGGGTTGGGATATCTTTTGTCATTGCTGTTTTTCTATGTGCTTCATAGGAAAAAACGCCACTGAATTAGCTGTAATGTGTGATACCAGGAAAAAAGCTTTCTTTTGAATAGCATCCAAAATCCTCAGCTATTTGTCTAAGCCTATAGAGCTGCCCTGTAACAACGGTTCCTCTGTAGGTGGGTTGGTTGGGTGCTTTTGGCACAAGAGGAACTCAGTGTTGGTCTCTCTGATGAGAACAAGTGTCCTGGGTCAGACCATATAGCTTGGCTATCCAGTGTCCCACTGCATGGCTAAGAGTGATGCTCTGAAAAGGCTTGCAGGACAGGGTGGTATGAACTGGTATGCCCTCAAAGGCTGTCTCAGCCTCCAGCAATTTGGAGTCTAGGGAATTAGTTGAGTTTGATGACATTCAAGGAAGAGGTAGTCCGGGTTACTGTGAGAACCAAAAGTGGGCACTGCTTGCTGGAGATGTCTCTGACTTTTTCTGTTTTTATTATCTGGGTGGTTCTCTGGGAGCTTGTCTCTCAAACGAGGAAGAAGGGATAGCAGATGCTGAGATGTCCACAGCAGCCTTCTTATGGCTGCTTCAGTAGCTTGTGAGGATATTTGGTGCTCAGACAGAGGACACAGAGTAGAGTTGATCCACGGAAACTAATGGGACTCTTTCAGTAGTTGCAGGTATTCAAGACAGCCTTTGGATAACTGACTGGCTCAGAGCCATGGAGCCATCTTCCCTTGCCCATTGCAAAGGTGTACAAACTCCAGGCTGATCTGCTGGACACCTCCGAGGAGAGACAGGGTGTGACGAACTCCTCTTGGGAGGCTGAATGCATACGGGATTTGGGGTTTGGGACCTGTGTTATTAGGGACACAGGGTAGGTAGCCTGTGGATCCTTCTGGACCAAACATGTTCCCCTGATTCCAGGAATTCACAGCTGCAAATCCATCTCATACATCACCAGAATCTCCATTCCCTGGTACACCAAGGTAGCAGCAGCATGGCACTTTGTCCTGCCTCCACCCCAGGGACAACTAGCTGCTCCAGAGCCACCATGGATTAACCCATGGCTCCTTGCATTGGGCTATCTTCTGCCGTCCTTTGCTGAGAGCTTTATCACTGCTGAGTAACAGAGAATTACTCATGGCAAGGCATCACTGGCGACTTCATTCCAGGGGCCTACCTTCGTTTTGCCGTTGAAGCCCTTGCTCTGCTGAAGACGGGCAGGGTAGCTGGATTGTTTCTGACAGGAGCAGTTCTTCCTCTCTGTTCCCATTACAAATGCCCTGTTTCTTGGCATTTGGCCACCTGGGAGAGCTATCCTGGCTTTCAGCCAGCACGGGAGGTGCTGAGTATTGGGCTGCCCGTGGTAGGGAGAGCTGGGCTGCTGAATAATACAGAGCTGGAAATCCTCATGCAGATGGATTAGAGGCTGTTTCCATTAAAATCGTGCCTGCCTCTCCACCTCACAGCATAAATATTGGTGGTGTGAGTGGCAGGATATTGAGGACTTAGGAGAAATGTTCAGTAAACCCAGGCAAAACTTGTATCCCTGTTTAGCAGACTGAGCAACTGCTGCTGATGTGCAAAAGTGAAAGTTGAAGTGCTGCAGAAAGTCAGAATGAGTCAAAAAGCAGGGAGCAGCGGCAGAAAACCAGCAGCAGGCTTTCAGACCCACGCTTTTGTCTGCAGAGAGCTTGGAGGACCCAAAACCAGGCTGGTGTTTAGGACCTGGCAGACAGGGAAGGCAAAACACCATCACTATGACAGTTTGACACGAGGACTGGAGGTGGCCTGCAACCAGGATAAAAGCTGGCTCCCAGGCATCAGCTACTGGCAGACTTTTTGGGCAGAGAGGGGCAAGCAGCACTGCCAGCATTGACACCCACAGCCTGCTCGGCTCAGGTTGCTAATGCACATCCCGGTTTGCCACAAAAGCCGGTCCTGCTGTGCTGCCGAGCACGTGGTCCATACCTGACCCCCTGCACCGGGTAACTTTCTGACCCCCAGCACGCTGCGAAGAAGTTAAAGCCATCAAGCAATTTTAGACTTGCCAAAACAAAGGCCTAAGGTTTTGCGTTAAAAGGTAAACTCCTTTAGAGGTCAGGAATAGAGCGGTCCCTGTAGACCGTGACACCAACATCAGCAGGAGGGTTTGTAAGTGTTACACAGGACTCCCGCTTTTCCCTTCTCCCTCTCTCCCGACATAAATAAAACCTGACATAAACACCAGATGAAACAGTGTTAAGGTTGCAAAGCACAAAGCTGGGAAATGCTGCCTGCAAGGCTGGCTGTGTAATCTGCATCCCCCCCTCCACTCTATGTACGATGCAAACTGCTGATCACACACTGCTTTTTCCATCTACTCCCTCTTGCAGAGTACCACAGCAAGACAATTTACAGAACAAAAGCCTTACCACAAATTGATGAATACAGGCAAACCAGTAGATATTCCCTTAACCTTATTCTTGGAAATAGCTGAACAATTTCTGTAGATGAGGTCAATCTGAGGTAAAGCATCCTGTGTAGAAAATTTTAGACTATCTGGTTTCAGCTTTGTGAAGTTATAAGTTACTGCAAATAAGCTCTTGTCGTGGAAAGTGTCAGGCAGCCTGAACTACAGGTACTTGTTCTTGCTCTGCGAATAAAATTGATATTTACATGGCACAGATCAACTTCTTAGGCTACTCAACAGTTGTCTAAGAATTATTAAAGCAGCTTTTCACTGGTGAAATCAGAATCCATTATTGGATCCTTGAAATTGAGTGATTTTTGATTGTCTTCCATCAACCCCAAGCCTAGCTTAATTGGAGCATTACAAGCCAATTTTTTGTTTCCTCAGACAGGTCCTTTCTCTTCACATCCTGTTCAGTGAGAGAAATGGCCTCGACACGCTGCGGGATGCTCTCTTGGTGACCAGGGGATGGTTTATCATGCTCTGGAGTCAGCTAGCCCATGACAGGCTTGCAACAAGAAAGAGCAGAAGATCTTCACTTTACAGGTCCTAACACAGTGGATCCACCTCCTTCACTTTACTTTCAGCATAGTACGTGATAAAAGTTAACAGAGAGGGGAAACTGGAGATGTTTCCTGAGAAGAGATGCACTGAGGGTTGTTAAATGCATGAAAAGTCTGTCTGGTTTGCAAAGCCACACAGGGCTGGACTCTGGGGTTGAGCTCAGGAGAGGTCTTGTCGTGGTATTGCCAAATTCCCACAGACCTTGAAAGGAAAGATGCTGCAAGGAATATTTCTTGCTCAGAGCAAAATCCTTGCTCTCTACAAGGACTGTAACAGAGGAGTGGAAAATCACTCTGTCTGACCAGCTAAATATCTTATCTGTGTTTCCTTTCTCCACTGAAATGCTGCCCATGGATATTAGTGAGTCTGGCCTCAAAACACCTCGATGATCTGAGGCAGCATTCTCCTTTTGGATGAAGAAAGAGAAGCCCCAGGGTGAGTAAGTACTGGATTTCAACCAGCCCTTTTGAAGATCTGGCTCTTCATGTCACAGTGGGAGTTGCCAGATGCCTTGTGGTCAGGAACAAAACTGGCTCTTTTTTTTTTGGGGGTGGTGGTGGTTCTAACAGGAGCTAAGCTCTTTGAAATCTCTGGCCTGATCTAACTTGTTAAAAAAAAAAAAATCACATGGGCAGCCTGAGGTAGAACCCATTTTTGTAACTCTTACCCAAAATCTAGTGACTGAAGGAGAGGAAAAGTTCTCTCCTTGGGAAAATTGGTTTCCAAGGGCTGGACTACTTCATCTGCAATAGATAGGGAAATGTGTCCTGTCCAAGCGGTGCCTTGGGAAGTGGAAAATGTAAGATATTGCATTTGCTGGTGAAGGCACCTTGTACCCACCAGCAGGTGAGGAACATTTGCCAGGAAGAATTTTAAAGGCGCTGGCAGGATGGTTCCCAGATCTGATCTCACCTAACCCAGCCTTACCCACCTCTCCTGAAGGTGCTGATCTCCGTCCAGTGACTAGAGAGGAAGTTTACATTAGTTTGAACTATATTCCTAAATTTCAGGTGGCAAAAAAAATGATCAAGTGAGCCCACACTTTTGAGTTGTTTTTTTCTTGAGTCTTGAAGCTTCTTGAAGGCAAGAAGAAAGCAAGAGTACCAATATTTTAAGGTGGCAAATGGATGGAACTTAGGATTCCAGTTTAGAGACACGGGCACATGGATAGCTTAAAACACTTCTGGATCTGGAGAACCAGCTAAACGGCTCGGCAGACATGGCCCACACATATATAGAGAGACCATACCCAGTAGAGCCACTCAACTTTAATTGACACACCAGGTGTCAGACCTACTGAGGATCTGGGCAGGATCTGAGCTCCAGGTCCTGGGATCTATCCATACTTACAGGATGTAAGACTGTTTTCCAAGAAGCAGAGGTTGCAAAAGACCTAAAAGGCACAATAGATAGTTAACTGAAGAGCAGCTCTCTGCCTGGGGCTAAATGGACTTATGCCATCCTTGGCCTTACAAACAACAGACGCTTTAGTGAGAGGAAGGAGGCTGTATCACCTCTTCTTTTGGCAGCACTGCAAAATCTGCAGGAAGACTGTGTCCAAACTGGGATCAACAGTTGACTGGAGAGGGTTCAGGGAAGAGCCAAGAAAATGCTTAAAGGATCGGGAAGCTGCTTATTGTGAGAATGTCCAGGATCTCACCATGTTTAGCTTAACAAAGAGAGGATTAAGGAGTGTCTTTATGTCAGCCCATGAATGTCTGCATGGAGAACAGAAATCGATGACAGAGGCTTTCTGGTCCTTCAGACAAAAGTATAACAAGAGTAAGTGGCTGGAAGTTCAAACTAGACAAATCAGAACACAGAAGCATGCGATTTTTTTTTAACGATGAGGATAATTGATCATAGGAGCAGCAGACAAAGGCTGTGTTGCATTCTCCATCGCTCATGATTTTTGTTCTGAGGCCAGCTGTGTTTCAAAAGGAGGGGTTCTCATTTGATCAGTTTGATCACAGTTATCGGATCTGATATGGGAATTAGTGCACAAAGCTCATGGGTGAGACCGACCAGTAGGTCAGTGAAAATTATTGCAATGGATTTTTTCATGCTATTCTGAAAAATCTATGAAGTCCCAAATGCAGCTGATTTTTTTTTTTTTTTGGGGGGGGGAGGTAATAGGGAATTGAATCAGTTATAAGCTGTTACAGATAGTGCATCAGAGCAGAATAAATCACCATAATCAAAACAGAGCTGCCTTATGACACTGAAAGCTGAACAATGAGCCTTCACATAAATCCACTCCACTTATTAGGCAGAAAAGCCCAGATAGTCAATATTCACATTAAACATCCATCAAAAAGTGCTTCACAGATTGCACTCCCATTTGGGAATTTCTCCATTTCATAGTCAATTGAAGCTGTATAGCTGATGATTGCTATTGGATAACACCACCTTCATGGGATGTAAAATCACATGGGGAAGGGATGCTTAGATAAACAGGGGCAGCTTGGAGCTGATATGCAGCAGTTGGGGGTCTCATTTCATAGCCAAAGGCGTTACTCCTCTGTAGGGCTTTTCTTACCTGTGAGTGTGGCAGATGGTATGTACAAGCAGACAGACATAAAGAGGTTTACTCTTGTATTCTTGGCACTTATTGGGAGATGGCATTGCCATTTCTCAGACTGCTTTTCCTAAGGTAATAATAGCTCTCCATGAAGTCTGCAAGGAGGCAAATTTTGGCCTCCAGCAACCAGCCTGCTCAGGAGACGTGTCGGGGCCAGCTGTGAGGAATGGTGGGAAGATCTGGAGATGGTGGAGGAGATCATCTCACGCCGTTTCAGACCAACACTTGGAAGCATCCCACGCCTGCAGCATTTTAAGGGGCAGGTGGCCATGGGGTGTCCCGAGCTGTCATGCATCCACCCTTCTGATCACTGTGCGTGAAGGCAGGCTGAGAACTTCTCTTCCCTTCTGTCTGCCACATCAGGGAATGGTTTTAAATGCCAATGATTTTAAATGACCAAGGGAGATGTCTGACCCAGGGTTAGGGCAAGTGTTAATGTTGAGAGTGAAGCACATTAGCAGGAGTGAGAGCTGAGCATGTCACAAGTCACAGCTATGACCACTGGTGGACCTGGGTCAACCAGGATCCGCCACGATCCATGTTTCCACACAAGCCCAAAGGACACAAATACCATAAAGATGTGGGGTGCAGGGGATGTTTTTCTGAGAGACCTAACGCAGGCAAAGAGGTGGATGGAAAAAGGGGTCAGAAAGAAAAATGGAAAAGTAGACAAATAGGAAATATAATAATTCATACCACAAGCAGTGGAAGAAGGCACTGCCTCAGTTGTGCATCACTCAACGCTCTGCCAGGGCTGGCAAGCATCATGCGTGATATGGAGCAATAAGCATTCCTGGAAACTTTCAGTTTTAAGCTCTTTGAACCTCAATTCTCCATTTGTAAGTAGGGATAATGTACTCAAAGGAAGCAAAGATTAGTTAATTAATGGGTTGTGACATACTCTGATGCTGTGATAATGAGCACTGCTAGGAAATTTGTGATTAAGGCTCTGGTTCAGTGTATTTTATTTTGATAGCTAACCTGGGGGACGGGATCAATCCCTGAGGCCAACTGAGCTTTCTACCCCTTTCTGTGACCTGTACTGTTAGAGCCTCCCCTGAAACCACAACCTAAAACGTTGGCATGTCTGCATATGAAAAGGATTCCTAATTTACAGTGGATACCCTGTAACTGTCTTACTGTGTCTGGGACTCAGTGTCCTCAGCAAGGTCTGGACAGTGTATGGTAGAGAAACCCTGGTGCTATATTGTGCACAAAGAGAGATGAAGCCATCGGGTACTGGGGGAGCGCCCAGGAAGCTTGATTACTCCAAGTGATGCACAGCTCTCAGGAAGGGGTGGAAATGTCCTATCATTTTATACCTGGAACTGTCTATATCGCAACATGCACACTTACATACATACAGGCAAAGATCCAGTGGCAAAGACATGCCAAACCCCGGGAAACCAGAAGGCTGCAGGGCTGAGCAATGGGTCTGGGAAAGCCCAGGGCAGTCGACAAGGAGCCAAGGCCCAACCACCAGTGGTACAGAAGGAAGTGGGGTGTTTTGGGGCAAGAATTGATTGTGTCTAGCACTTTGCTTTGGGCAGCTGTCAAGGGAGATGAGACTCATGAAGAATTGGCAACATGATGGTCCAAAGCAGCTGTGAGTCCTAAGTCTGCTGGGAAAGGACCAGCAACTGAAGTCACCAGGCAACGGTGGACTGGGGCGGCATGAGGGATGCAGGCTGAAGGCAGCATCCTTCCCTTGCTCTTCCCAAGGGGCAGAGCAGGAGAGGGAGTCAGCGTGCCCAAGGCCCCCCGTGAGTCACCAGAGCCCTTAGAGGGGTCTTGAAGGGAAAATGCTTCCTTGAAGCTGCCCGTGAGTCAGGCCTGCCACCAAACTGATGATTGGGAGGCTTTGAAGCGATGCAGGATGAAAGCAAAGGGAACAAATGTCCTTTCTGCATCCTCTCTGCTGGCAGCCTCTTCTGCCTCCCTGCCCTGGAAATCATTGCAAGCTCCTCTTGTTAAGTGAAATGACCTGAAAATTTCTCAGTCACCTCCCTTCTGTTTTACTCCTGCCATGAGGGCATGTAGTACCAGGCACATGGGGCTTTTACCACCTCGCAGGGGATTGCCCAGGCTGGGGTGGCGGCTTCCCCATTGCAAACCTGCTGTCTGCATTTTTCATTTGCAGTTAGTGTAGAAAACACCCGTGTCCTGCTCAGGAGGGGCTGAGCTGTGTGGGGCTTTAGTTCAATCCTCATCTTTTCAGGCTACAGAAATATAATATTACAGGGTGGTAAGGGAGTGCCTCACCCCACCAGGCTGACCCAGGGCTAGAGCAGGAGTCTGGGGCAGAGACAGGTTTTAAAACACTTCTGCACACATAACGCCTTACCTTCTCTTCCTGTTCCCATTAACAGACCTTCCTTGGATAATTCCTCCTTTGCACTGGGTTGGTGGATCTTCCAGTTTTCACTTTGCTGAGGCTTTTCTTTCATTCACTCTAGTTTTCACTTTGCTGAGGCTTTTCTTTCATTGACTTTTTTAAGTCAAGTCACAGGGGCTTGAAAGAAGATGACTCATCCTCTTAGAAGTCCTGGCAGCTCTTATCTCCTCTTTGGCACCAGCTGGGAGGTAGGAAAGAGGGAAGGGGAACAAAAAAAAAAAGAAATCAATACATCTTTTGTATGATTTTCCACAGCTCACCTGTTCTCTATGCTCTCTTTACACTGCCTCTCAGCTGGGGAAGATAAGGTAATTTACTTGGTGGCAATACTTTTGCCCTTTTAGTCTATAAAAGCTTTAATTCATTAGCAGAGGTAAAACGCGAACAAACCAATAGGATGGGAGTAGCTTTTTTTTTGAGTGTTTTAGGCTACAAGGAAGGAATCTTTCCTCCCCTTTTCATGTATAAATATACGTACTAACACAGACGTTAACAACCAGTATGAGGGTGGTCTATAAAATCATGATGCCCACAGAGAATATGGTTAAGATTGACCTTTCACTGTCTTCTTCACAATGAAAACCAGGATGTAACAGGTGATGGCCTTCAAATAGAGCATGTGGCCCCATGCAACAGGTGGTTAAGTTGATGGCTCTTTTCTGCAGGTTGTTGTGGAAGCCAAGAGGTTACATGGGAGTAACTGGGAAAAAAATCAAGGAAGAAAAGATATCAGATGTGGCAAATTAAAGGAAGGCACCACTTCTGTGGAAAACCTGAGATGCAAAGGGCAGGAAGAGTAATCTGGAAATGATCACTATGTGCTGGCTGGTTTTCACCCTCTTCCTTTGGCAGCTGCTATTGGCCGCTGGGCCACGTGAGCCTGTGGTCTGGTTCAATTTTGCTGCTGTTGTATATCCTTCCTTATCCCCGGCGAGACCACATCTTCATCTTATCCTTTCCCATGGTATGGGACTCGGTGCTGTCACCTAACGAATGCAGTCCTTGTCAGAGGGAGACAAGTCCCCAAGTTGTGGCCACCAACTGCTTCCAGGTTAATGGAAGCAGCAGTGACCTCGATGAAGGGCTTGAGCCACGAGGCAGGAACTCAGCCTGGACACCCCTGAAATTCAGAAATACCTGTGAGCTGGCATCTCCCATGGCTCTGACCAAATCCACAATGCTACCAGGTGCCTTGCACCATCCTCAGGGTGGAGTTTGCCTCAACTACAGTGCAAACTTCCTTGATAGGGAATGACAAGCTTTGATGGAAGGACCAGAGCCCAGCTACAAATTTTGTTTTGAAACCTACAAAGCCGTGCTGGGTGATGCTAGGAGGAAGATTGTGCAGAGATACCTCCATCAGCCAAGAGATGGTTCACACCACAAGGATGTGGCAAGAGGCAGGGGAAGTGAAGGATGTGGAGGTGAAGTTTCAAGGCCAACGTGGGGTTATCAGAGCACAAAGAGCAGAGAATGAAGATGTGGTTCTTCTTCTGCATCTCAAAACACATCATCCAATGCTACCATCATACTTAAATGGTGGGGGCAACCAACAAATTCATTTGAGGAAGTCCTGGCACAGAAAGTGGTGAAGTCTCTGGGTCCCATATACTGGCCCATCATGTTTTAATGTGCTGCAAGTAAGAAATACATTAAATGCTCAATCAAGAGGCATCACTTGCTACTGCCCTACAACTCATTCCTCTGAGGAGCAGTGCCACCATCATCAGGACACAGCTCCTGGCACTGTATTGAACTGGTCTAGCAAGATGGCGATTTGGGGGCTGTTGAGGAGGAGAGGGAATCAAGGAGGGCCTGTGCTTCAGGGTTAATGATTTGGGATCCAGCAGGCACTGGACATGAGTCTGGTGTGTGATCTGCTGGTCAACAGGGGACACTGGATGAGAAGTCTGTGTTTGTGGCTCTGCAGGGCCAAGGGGATGAAGGGAAGTTGGACTGAGAGCACACACATGAAAAACAGTAAGCCCTGAGTCACTAACCTGTTTTTTCCAGACTGTTTAGGTGAGGTGGGATTAGAGAGTTAACTGTCATTTTGGAAAACCATGGGGTAAAAGAAAAAAAAAGTAAATAAGTGATAACAGTGTCCCCCACTGATCAGCTTTAGCTACAAAAGCAACAGAATTGGCCTTTTAAAGGTCAATCGAAGTGAACACCTTCACAGAAAATCTCTTAAATGCTTGAATCCCTCCTTTGCTTTGCCTCAGGCGGCTGCTTTGGGAACCATCCTTCCCCTCGGCCTGTCGAGAGCAGATGCCATTGCTGCTCTGTGGGTGACTGCACCCATCAAACAGAGCCCTTCGCTCCCCTGGGGCAATCTTCCTCCGCAAACTCCATGGTTGAGGCAGACACTTGGCGTGGTGCAACATCTTGGACCTATTTCCAGCTGCATCACAGACTTGCCTTTTGCTGTGAGGTAGGGAAGGAGAGATGGGAGGGAGGTGGATTTCTAGAAGGATTTCCTCCCAGGGCCTGTTCTGGCTGCAAACTGCCCATGAAGGGAGAAAACGCTCCTTCCACCCTCTGAACCATCTCCAAATAGATGTTCTCAGAGCTGGATGACAGCCCGGGACGATCATGGCTCTTATTACATGCAGAGGTTCCTACAGGACCTCCCCAGCTTCCTACCGCCTCTGCAAGAATTTGCTGCTCCCATCTGTAAGACTTGGAGTGGAGTTTTACTGTTTTATTTACAATAATCGCAATAATAATGATAATAATACGACGATGGGGAAGATGGAAGTCTGTGGGTTTGTTGAAATGCGAACTGCTTTCCACTGTCTCCTGCTGCTTTTATAGCATTCGGAGTTGGTGTGGCATACTGAAATGCCCCAGTGCTCCTTTTGCACAAAAGCCACAGCTCATGCTCAATGCTGGCTCGTCACACATGCTGTTTGTTTACAGGAAGAGGATACTGACACCCATTGTGCATTTGTTTTGCTGGAAAAAAGGACCTTGGTCACAGAAACTGAAAAACAGAAGAACTACACCCCTCCAGAGAGCCAGCTGGAAGAGCCGAGAATCCTGGAGACAGCTGGGAGAGCTGCCTGATGTGAAGCCAAGCATTTTATCAGAGGGTGGGATGTGCCCATGGGGATCACCATCCCTCTTTGGTTTCTGGCTGGAGATAGGCATGCAGTGACTGTGCAGATGTCTGCAGGAAAGTGTTTGCCTGATGGAAGAGATGCACTGATCTTGCGGGAGAAAAGGCTGGCTGGTTCCTTTCCGGGGAAGGCAGCAGGTCTCATCCCTGCCCTTCCTGGCCACACATCGACCCTGTGCCAACCCCTGCCACTGTTAAACACCACTGGGTCTTACCCTGAAGATGAACTGGACTCAGAGCAGTGTGAAGCCTAGATGTCATACCTCCATGTCTTTGTCAATAGGAATAGGACCTTATTCCTCTACTCTGGAGAGTCTGAATCACCCATCCCACCCATAGGGATCGAAACCAGGTGAGGAGCCTGTTTTTGTGGCTCTGCAGGGCCAAGTGGCTCACATCTGCAAGTCAGGCACGTGAAAGCACGCTTGTTTTCCATCAGAAAGCACCCACTCATCCTGATGGTGGCAGGAGGTCCTTGGACACACAGGACAGGAGGAACTGTGGTGTGATGGGAGCCAGGAGCTGCAAGAGCTGGCTCCCAGACTTCAGTTCAGCCCCATGGGATGGGGTGCTGCTCTCTTTCCCCACTGATCAGGCAACTCTGGAAGACGTCAAATGTTGGGTCCATGTCTTTAGTTGGCAGAGCCCCAAATGGATTAACCCCTGCCCACCACCTCAGCTTAACAGTTTCAATCCATTTGCTTCGTTAAGTTAATTCCAGCATCAATAAGTTTGTTTGCTAGAAGGGCTTTGTGATGGAGACATTTAACCCTCGTAATGACAGGGCTGCACAATGCTCCATCTTACAGCTTATGGTGATTGAGGTGGACCAGGCTTCATAACAGCTCCAGGAGAAATGGTAACATGTGTAGAGCTGCACGACTGACAGATAGTATTTGTCCTGGTGCTTTGGGAGTGAGAATAAAGATAGTGACACTTGTCAATCACAGTCACTGCTGACCCATCATTAGCAGTGATGAGGAAGCGGTGGAAATGCTTTGGAGTGGCAGCACAGCAAACAGAGGGGTGGCATCACACTTCCCTCCCCTCTCACTTTTGGGATGATCAAAGGAGGCCAAATTAGAGGCCAGTAAGCTGCAGAGATTCCATCTTCCCTGCCTCTCACTTGTTCTTCTCCTCCCAAGGTATTTACAAGGTCTGTGATTTGAAAAGGGAAGTAGTACGTCTTAATAAGCAGCATTTGCTGCTAGATTGGGTGCAAGGCTGCACACAAAAAGAAAAAAAGACCCATTGATTTAGGTGGAACACACTGTGTTGAAATGCTGGATTCTGGCTAGCAGGAGTCTGCAGGTGCTTGAGTAGGGAAAGCCGCCTCTGGGCTTTGCCTCATGGGCTGTGAAAAGAGCACAGTGCCTGGAGCACTGCTGGCTTTACTTATAATGGTGGGTAAAGACTGGTCCAGGCCGGTGCTGCAACCCCAGCTTATGCCCCAACTTCCTTCCCACGTAGTCAGGAATATGACACAACCAAACCCACCAGCGATTAGATAATTTCATGGACAGCAGGTCCATAAACAGAGATATAAGAGGGGCAGGGATGTCCTCTTAACATCCCCAATAGAACCAATGGGGATGCTGGAGGAGTATGAGAGAATAATTGACAAAAAGGATCCTGGTTCACATCATCTCGCTAAACTGTGTCTATTATTAGTGCTGTGGGAGGCAAAACTCAGACCTAGACGAACTGCTGGTCTGACTGTCTGGAGTACAGCATGCTTTAAGCAGTGGAAGTATCAATTGACCAGGACTAGTTACTATTTGGGATGTAATTCATGTGCTTGGGGCTCATTTCTGGTTCTCCTAGGACCATGCGGCTTGCAGCTTTGGAAAAGTCCTTCAATATTATCACATTTCTATTTTGCATCTCTGTAAATGCAGAAGTATAATAAGGTCTTGCTCTCATAAGGCATTCCTCCTTCAGGAGATCTCAAAGGACTTTAGAAAGGAGATTGCAGTCTTTTTCTCCATGGGGAAAAACATCTGTGGCAGTTTCAGTCATGCCAGGGCATCGGCTGGGACGGTACAGCCCAAAGTTATACCAGGAGCTGAACAGTCTTTAAGATGTTCCCATGGCCTCGTCCTGGATAAATGACCATGGATAAAAGTCCATAAAGGACTAACATAGGCATACCTGCAAGGGACAGGGTGGAACTGGGGGATGAAAGCTGAATAGAAATTGGCACCTGACAGTTTATCAAAGACCTTGAGGTCAGTGTGCAACACGGCATTTGGGGTGCTGCTTTCATCAACTTTACAGTGAGGAGAATGAGGGCTGGTGTGCACATCAGTGCAGCCTTTGTGGGATGCCAGCAAAGTTACCAAATAAAGTAACGGCAGGACTGAGGTGCCCTGTCTCCTCCTCTCCTCCCTAGGTTTCTGGAGGACACTGCTTGCAGGGTGTTAGCTCTTAGGAGTGGCAGATACACTGATGGCAGTGCAAATAGCATTGCTGCTATTCCCAAGGGAGCCTGGGGAGATTCAAAGTCATTGCAAGATATTTCAGGCTGTTCTGGCTGAGGGAAAAATGATGATTCTCTCCTGCCAGTCCAAAAGTCAGAGTTCATTGCGAGACAGGGTGGAGAAAGGGACCATTAGTGCTTTGAGGCCAAGCAGCTGCCAAAACACACTCCTCAGAGAACAGGCTGAGCCCTTCCTTGTGTCCTTGAAGGTTTGTGCAGGAGGCAGGAGGAGCGGGCTCAGCCTGCCAGATTGGATCAGCCGTGAACACCAGCCCCAGATCCCTTCTCCAGCACCGTACAGGGAAGGAAACGTGTCTGTCACCTCAGCTGTCTTCAGCATGTCACATGCCTGTGCTTCCCCCTCCCTCCCTCCCTCCTTGGACTGAAGGCTCCCAGGTTGGCAGGACCACTTGCATCACACTGGTTTCCAGTGACTGAGACCAGCTGGAGCTGCCTGGGAAAAGCTGAGCAGAGTAGAAGGAGAGGATGCCATGGGTCTGCCTGTGTGTCTCTATGCGTGTGTAGAGAGGTGACACTCTTAAAGTCTAAAGTAGCCATGATAGTTGTACGCCATAGGCTTGTCAGGTGGAAAATGCTCTTATTTGCATTAGATACTTTGCCAAGGTCTGCTTTTATAGAGACTGGGTCTCCCAACATAATAAGACTTGCGAATGAAGATGTGACTCATGCAGATTCTGGTTTGTTATTTCTTGTTATGATCTCTGGGGTCAACCCCCACATGAGAGCAAGTTGGCTTAGTGCTGCTCAGCTGCTGGAGCTCGTGAGAAGAGCATGGGGCTGGAGCAAGGTGACGCTGCTCTGGCTCTGCACCGTGCAGGGCTTTCTACCCTGGGCTTTGAGTTGACAATGCTGTGACAGGCTGGAATGCAGCTCAGGTTTGGGATCCAGGTCCCCAGCAAGTGTGAGAGAAGCAGAAGGAGGTACCAGTGAAGCAATTTGGTTGTGAGGACAGAGGGAAGCAGCGGAAGGACGCCCAGAGGCAAGTTTCAACAGCTGTCTCTGGAAATGGCTGCAATTTCCACGGCCAGTCTCATGAACCTGGACAGCAAGAGGTCTGCCCACGCTTCTGCAAAAAAGGCTTGCTAGTCTCCATGAAAATTTACAGCTGCTTTTTAACAGCGTTAAAGCTGTGCCCTCATGGAGGCATCTCCTGCTGCACAAAGCTTTCAGGCCAAAAGGGCCACTTCAACTGTTCATTGGGGCAGCGAAGCAGCAGCATCCCTGGCTGAATTGCCATCCCCAAAGTGAAAGGCTGAGCCGGGAATGGAAGGATTTTGGGATGCTGAGAGTATGGTTGGAACACGGCTGTGTTCCTGTGCCAGTGGGGTCTCAAGCAGAGCCAGCTGACTCAGGGAGATTTCACAGCTTGTTTTCCATAGGAAATGAGTGTTGGTGACCATCCTCCATGTGTTCGTGTGTGACCGCCCATCTCCCCCGACCCACAGCTGCTTCTGAGCTGGTGAGGCAAAGCCTCGGAGCAACAGACTTCATTTGCTGCTGGGTGGTGGGGGTCCCACCTTGCCCCCCTTCCCCCAGCTGCCCCATCAGCCCAGTGCCAGCTGTTTGCACATCTGTCCACAGCGACAGCTCAAAGGCAAATCTTGCCTTGCTTTAGGGAACCAGGCATCATGCTGCATGCTCCTCTCCCTCCCCTCATCTCTCCCCGCTCTGAGACGTTGCAGGAGCCCAGGCAAGCGGGTTTGTTTTCTCTGGTTCATGCACATCTCAGCTGACAGTGTTTGAAATGCCGCTGGTTTGACAGGGAGTATTAGCCTTGCTTAGGTCTGCCACAGCCTTCAAGGTTATCACTTCATCTCACGGCTAATTAAGAGTGACCTGGTCCATGCCATCACAGGCTGCTGCCGTCATTGACAGAGACAAGCGATGATAAAGAATAAACTGGTGTTTAATTAGCCTGTGTGAGTCTCTGCAGGCTTCTAGCAGAGGCTGGGGTGGGAACGGGGCAAGGCAGGATGACAGAAGGGCTTTGCTGATCTTTGCTTCCCACCACAATGCCCACTTCCGTTTGTCCAGATTGAAGAAGAGCAGACAGTGCTCAGACGAAGTGCCGGCTCTATAAAGAGCAGCAAGGGGTCCCACCCAGTGGAGGACAACTAGTCTTGCCCAGGTACCAGTGACCAGTGTACCAGGTAACTTTGTGGTCAGCCTGGATCCATCTGAGAGCTTCTCCTGCCTTTATCCCTATACTTCATTGATTTTGGGGGCCCTCGGAAAGTAAAAAAGCCCTCCAGAGTCAATCAATGGTGCCTCTAAGCCAGAGCGGTGTCTCTGACCAGCAAATGAATAAGGAGGAAGATTAAAACAAGTGGAGAATGACCTTTAGGGCTGCTGCATGAGACACAGGGTATGTTTAGAGACAGCCCAGCTCCTGGCTATGAAAGCATTACCCAGGACTGTCATGCTTAGTAGCCACATTCAACCTTCCCTTCAGAGGCAGAGATGGTCTATTTGTATTTAATAGCTCGTGACGCATTTCTTTCTGGCCCCTTTCTGAACCCCTGTAATAGCATCTGCAGCCTTCTGTGTCAAGGAGTTTTGCAGCTCAGCTGGGTAATGAGTGAAGAGTCTCCTCCTTTGTTTGGTTTTGGATCTACCAGGGGATTTCTTCTCTGTCCCAGGAAGAACATGCTTTTGGATTCATAATGAACTTGATCCTTGTGGACAGCTGTGGTGTCTGGATCTACCTGGTGGCAGCATGACCCTTTTTGATGACTGATTTTCCTCTGAGGTTTTATTACCTGGTCAGTGGGAGGTAGTAGCTGTGGTACTCCTTGGTCTGAGCAAACTTGTAGATAGGAGGAACACTGATGACCAGCCAAACACTTGAGATCCTGGAGTGACAGGTTTCAGCAGAGAAACAGTCTCCTCCACTCTGTTCTTAGTGGTCTGGCCATCCTGGCAGCATTACACACAGCCTGACAGCATCTGCCTCCCTGTGATGGACCGACATAGGTCCGGGTTTCAGGCCAGCCTGGATAGGGAGCAAAACTTTTTGCTTCATCATCTGGGTCAGGCTGCATCCTACAATTGCCAGCTAGATTTCATTTCTGGGAAGCAAACCCTTTGTCTCTCAATCCTTTTCAGCTCCCTCAAAAGAAGAATCGTGTCTACGGGGAGATAGCAAATTAGCAGCCCCAAACTTTCGGACAAAAAGTGGTCCAGGCTGCTGCACAGAGTCAGCCACCAGGCTCTGCGCCTGCTGGTTGCCAGCTAAAGCCAGATCAGCTCTTGAGACTTCAGGCTTCCCCAGGTAAAATCTGTCCAATGTCCCAGAAAGCTCAGTGGTGTCCCTACTTGCAGCAGACCTGACATAGGCTAGAGGTGAGCTTTGCTCTGCACTGTGTCTCCCGAGTAGAGCCACCCACCAGGGAAGCAGAAGGGAGGAAAAGAGTTACGAAGCTGATGTTCACCAACTGGAACATGGGGTGTAGATCCTCTCAGTTTGGACGTGGGCCCTTCACATCCCTTTCCAGTGGTTTGGCTCAACAAAATTTTTAGCCATGCCCAGTACCTCACTGTGGCCATTCTGTTTTTTCAGTGTCATTTGCAGTTTGGGGTCTGGGGAGAGAAAGCACCTCCATGGCTGTCACGAGTCAGGCAGGGACAAGGTCACCCTTCCACCTTGGGTGTAGCATGCAGGAAGTCATGTGGGGTGAGTCCTCAGCTTTGTCTGCTTTGGGGTAAAGGATGTTTTGTTGCTAAGGAGACCAGCACAGTGGGTATCCTTGAAGTCCTAAATATACTCTTCAAAGGGAGGCTTTCGTACTTGCCAGGCTCCCCACTGGCATGGCTCCCTTTGATTCCTCTTCCTCCCCTGACCCACCTCAGGCAGCGCTGGCCCCGTTCCCCTGTGTGACAATGTGCTGCAGTTCTGGGGGTGGTGACCAGGGACTTCTGCAGTTGCTTGTGCTTGGTGCAAAGCGGATGCTGTGGACTTTGAACTGACCTTGCCTGCCAAGCGCAGGCTGCTGAAAAGCAGAGCGAGGAGTCTCACCAGTCTCACCCACCAGTTCCTCTCCTCTCCAGGCTGGAGGTCCCTTGCAAACTTCCACACTTCTGCAAGAAAACTACGAGGAGCACACTTAACAAAAAGAGAGAGAAACCTGTCCCACTGAGTAGTCTTAGTAACTTGAGTTACTCTGGAAGGACGATTTCTTTTTTGTTTGTTTGTTTTTCAGTGACACGGGAGTTTGCTGACCTTTAGGGACTTGAGCTACAATGACATGGAGATGCTACCAGTCAGCTGTGGCAGTCCACCCCTGATCTGTCTGTCCTTTGGGTCTTTCTGACTAGTCACCCAAGCTGCTGAATGTCCTGCCTAGAGAACCAGCCACCAGCCTGGCCTCAAGTGAGGCATGCCTCAGGCTCTGGGACTATTGCCTGTGGTCTGGACATTGTGTTCCCAGAGACCTCCAGGTCTTTGGTGACCTCTGCCTGTGCTGGGAATCCAGGTATCACCAGTCAAAGCAAAGGGCAAACTGGCTGTTGTGGGCATGTTTTACAGGGAGGTGCAGGTAGGACGACTAAGGATTGGGCTCTTCCAGTGTTCTTTGAGTTCATCTCCATTTCATGGATTGAAGAATGGGTTCCAAATGAGGATATCTGGATCCAAGATTTCTGTCCACAGTCCATGCTCTAACAAAGGTTGCACCAAGATACAGCTTTGGTCTCCCCAACCACTGGGTCTGTGCTGCCCCACTCACCAGATGTCCAGGTCCATGACCAAAGTGGAGGGCTCCAGGTCTGAGGAACACTTCTAGCCCTAAGGAATGAAAAGCGCTCCAAGATTGGGTTCTTCTTTTCCAAACAACCACTTTGATGTGGTCCTGTCTGAGCATCAATGAGAATAACAACAGCCATTGCAAGAGCAAGCCTGTGTGACCCAGTGTCCTGGTTTGAGGTAAACACTAATATCACTAGACAGCTCCACTCAAGAAAGAAACAGCAAAATTTGTGATGCTGGCCATGGAAAAAAAAAACCCCAAACAAAACCATGATGGAAGATTGCCTGGTACTCGACAGAGTTAAAATCTTCAGGCAAGATTTTCAACCTTCTGATTTTTTTTCCCTCCCTCTAATAAAAGTCAACCAATTATAAATATTATTAGCCAGATAAAAACTGCTGGCTCAGGAACAGCTTTCAGACACACCGATTTCCAGATCTTCGTCACTTCAGCTTGCTCCAGCTGCCACAAAAGCAAATGAGCTGACAGCTTCAGAATTAGAAACCCTCTGCCACCTTCTCTTTGCTGGAAGCAGTGAAAGCCTTTTTTGGAGAGAGACATGAAAAAAACGTGATTTATTTTTTTTTTTTCATCCTAGTGTAGCTCAGGTTCCAAAATTAGGAGACCACCTTGAAAACATGCAGAGCTGGGTAGCATCAGAAATGGGTTTAGGAGCAGAGCGGATAAGTGTGGCAGCAGACACCCTCAGCAATTAGGAAACTGTTTAGATTTTTAACATTTAGTGCCCTAATTCTCAGAGGATGTGTGGGGCTTTGTTTCCCAAAACTCTTAGGGGAGCATCTATAACATTTTGTAGTCATTAAGCTTAGCTTCAGTAAGCCAGGAGAAAGCCAGCCCAGGAGAAAGAAAGGGGTAGTTTTCAGTGGCTCAGCACACAGCATCACACTTATTCTCATTTTGGGAAGAGTCCGGAGCTCCACGCCAGCCCTGACAGTACTGGAAGAAAGCAGAAAGAGGGAAACATTTGGCACAGCTTAGTTGTTTTCACATAAAGTCCTTCCAAAGGCTGAAGGGAGCTGGATTAAGGGCCTGGGAGGGGAAGTTTGGAGAGTAGGATCACAATGTACCAGCGTTTTTTTCAGTACCACCACCTATCCTCCCCCTCAGCCCACACCTTCTGTGCACCTCTGCAGATGTGACCACAAGTGCCAGCGGCTGCTTTTCCAAATACCCTCTGTCCCACCTCCTTGAGGTGTCTTGGTGCCTCCCAGACCCCACCCTTCATCACTGCCTCCTCACCTCCACCTGCTCCCTACATTCCTGGCTTTAGCATCTCTGTTGTAGATACCAAAGTAAGTGTCTGCTAGGGCTGTCAGCTCCTTCTCTGTTCCATGCGTTTCCATTTCCGACATCTCCCACGGACACAGTCAGTAACTCCTTAAGCTGTGCTTGTTTCCCATGCTCCACACCTCTGAGAGGAGCTGAAAGAGCAGCTGAAGGAAAGCAGAAGGAGAAGGGACTTGGTGGTAATGGAAGAAAAGACAAAAACGAGTAAGGTGGGCTTTATATGGGGAGCATCTGCTGCATAGGCAATGGTATGTAGGTCACCGAGGCACCTGGCAGGCAGACAGGGCATCGCTGTTCAGCTGGCAACCGGAATCATAGGCTGTGTGGAGCCATTAGTGCAGCAGCAAGCACAGGGTTACAGGGAGGCAGTGATCACTTCAGCTTAGGTGTGAGTCTGAACCTGCAGATAAGCCTGGAGTCACTCAGCTTCTTAACACGCTTTCCCTGGTTTCCTCCAGGTTGGGTTTTACAGGTTGGGGTAAATACCGGGAGAACACCTGATAGTAATGTACTTGCATTTCTCAAAGGTGCTGCACTTTTTGATGGGAGACAGTGCTCCGAATTGAGATGATAGTGCCTTACTCGTTCACACTTTGCCTTAGTCAAACTCTGAACATTTCCTCAGCTTCAACACATCCCACGGAATTGCTCTGGGGCCAGACCCAGGCATTTGGTGCAGCAGCTCCCAAATGTGAGAGCAGCAAGGCGGGAGGAGAGTAAACAGAAACGCAAGAGCGGCAAACTAGTAACATACACGAACATTGTGAGCCAACCCCTGGGCTGAACTTAGAGAAATTCAGAGATCTGGCTGCAAAGTCAAACAAAGGCCCTTCCTGGCAGGCTGTCCTGACTGTTCGCATTTTCAAAGAACTTCTGCACTGAGTTCATGGGATGTGAGAGGTGTCATTTTTCCCTGATGGCACCATCCAGGAATTCTCCAAACAAACAGAACCAGCAAGAGCTCTGGAAAGAAAATGAACTGTGCAGAGGAGAACAGAAGGGTCTGACTGAGTGAAGACATTTTATTTGGAGGAAGGGATATAATAATGCATAACATATGCTCTCCGAGAGCCCTGTGCAGGGGAAAATGTGTGTTTGCATGGGCGTCAATGGTATCTAAATGATAGAGAAAGTGTTTCTAGCCTGGTGTTCTAGATACAGACCTGCAGAGATACTCCATTTGATTCAGTTGGAAGGGCCTGGGTTGTACTGTGGAGAGGAATTAAATGTGTTCATGAAACTTGGCTGTCTTTCATGATCAGAGATCTCTTGAGAGCTGACAGTTCTCCTGGCCATGGTCTGCTGTCCTCAGCTCTCCTCCACCAGTCCAAAGATGGTCTGAAGGATGCCAAGGGCAGTGAGGCTCATGCCCAGGATGTGGACCACTCCTGTGGTCCCCCTGCATCAGAAAAACACTCTTCCTGTCATCCCTGGCAGCTTTTTGCAATTCTTTGCTTAGCAGAATGGTCCAAAGGTAGCACTGACTTTTTGAGGAGGGCTGGAGGGTGATGTTTGGGGCAGGGAACCTGTGCCGTACCCTGAACAGATTGAATGGTCCTGGGGATGAAGAATATTTGCAACCCATTTGGTTCCATTGCTCTGATGAGAAGATGGGTGAAGATGGGAAAAGTTTGGTGGTGTTTGGGTTATATCCCATGTCTGTGTGCGTGGGCGTACCAGAGATTACGCTTGACTGCACTCTCCCAGCTAGGAAGCAGCCGAGCACTTGCCCCTTGTCTGCTGCTCCATGGCTCTTTGCCTCGCTGTATGCTGCTCCTAACATGATACCTTTGGCTCAAGCCCCATGCTGCAAAAGTAAACATTGTCTTGGTAGTAGATCTTTTTTTGGTGATAACAGATTTCCAAACAGTAAATCTACTGATTTATTAATGTGCTCATTATGCTAAGAGGCCATCCCATGATAATTCCTGCTGCAGTTATTCTCCTCGTAGTCGGTCAGATCCTACTTCAGCCAGCCATGCAATGTCTCCAGCATGGCTGTGTTACCACAGGGATGCCATCTCCAGAGAGCTCCCTTCTCTGTGAGGATGCAGCATTCCCCCCAAGTGAGTAGCAGCAGGAACCTAACTATGGATGACACAAACCCAGCATTTTCTGGCTTAACATCACTCCAAACTCTGTTGTGTCTGGATGGGCCAAGCTCAGTATGGGCATAGCGAGTCCCTGTGGGTCACTGTCACCTGTGTCTGCTCTGTTACTCGACATGTAGGAAAAAAATGGCTTCTTTGCTTGTGTTGTTTTTGCTGTGTTTAGCCCATATACTTGAGGATGCTGGGAAGACTTCCCTGTTTTCTGGCCCAGCCGGGAAGATCAAGAGATGAACAGTCTCTGTTGATGGGTGACTGGTCATGTTTCTGGCCCAGGAGGGGAAGGAGAGCACAGCAAACCTCCAGCTCCTCTCTCTCACTGCTTTGTGGCTGGCTGAGAGAGACTATGCAGGTAACACGACCTCAGGTGCTCTGGGTGGAAAGGACAGAAGTTCAGCCCTGTGAGCTGTGGGTTTGTCTGCCCAGGGGAGAGCAAACATGGATGCCACAGCTATAGGTGCATCCAGGAATATTCTTATGTCATTGGTTGATTACCAGCTCAGTCTATCCTTCCTCTTCCATGGATAATGAACATCTCATGGGGGAAAAAGAAAACATAGTAAACAACATGACCAGGTAATGCTGTGCCTTGGCTTACAGACTAAGAACTCGTGCTTCGTCCTAACAAAGACAACTAGAACTGAGCACTGTCACCCTGATATCCAAAAGGTGATAACGAAACCAATGTAGCGTGAATGCCTGTGGATATGTCACTGGTGAACTCAACCCTTCTGTGACTCTGCTCACTAACAGAAAGACTCCAAAACGTGTATATCCTCAATGGTAATGTTTCATCAAGAGCATAGTGCACATCTTCGGAGGTCTCAAAAATACTTCTATGGGAGAGGACAACAGTAAGGACTAACCAACCATCAGACACCACAGGAAGGCACCACCTGGAGAAACTTTGAACCTCACAGTCTGGGGTTTTCAGTCTTGACCACAAAGTCAGGGGCATTGCAACTCCTGGAAATCTTCAGGTGGTAGATATTGGCTGTCCTGTAGACAAAGGAATGGTGAGTTCTGCTTCATAACCATCTCTTATAGCCTCAACCGTCCTTCACCTCTCCTGGAGATCAAGACCACGTGAAGGTAAAGGCTTTGGGTGAACAATTCCCCACTTGCATCTCCTGGGCAGATGCTCATGACCAGGTTTGTCTTCTCCAGCAATAACCCAAACAGCTCAGTGTTGGAGCTGGGATAATGGGCAGTGCAGTTTCATTCCAGGAGCCATGAAGACTTTTATCACTGCTGAGACAGGCTGACAGATCAGATTATTAGCTGATTAGAGCTCTCTGGGAAATCAGCACACCTGCATATTACTGTTTTATGCCTTCTTTCAAGTTCCTGATAAAATAATCTCCCTCATCCTCCCTACCTTCTCCAAAGACCTGGCCTTGCAGCTGTACAAGCAAATGACATCCCCTCCATTTATAACCATCAAAGGGAAAGCAAGAAGGGGGAGAAAAAACCCAACCCTCAATGCTAAGAGCATGCATTAAAATGTTATTAAGTCTCTTGAATTTCATTTGCACAGCTGGAGCTGTCCCTGGTCTCTTCAGGGAACCAGCGAAAGGAGTGGGCTGAAAGAAAGGACACCCCTTCACCACTTGCTGTTTTCCAAGCATATCAGTGCAGCATCTCGGCAGGATAAATGTGTCCCTGCATGACACACGACAGATTTCTTCTCCCTGCTTCAGACAGACATCTAAATAAACCGAACGGATAATCGGTGGTGTACCTGGGGAGTCGGCAATCCACTCGCAGCATCTCCCGCAAGGAACTGTAAGTGGAAAGCAAGGCACATCGCTTACTCCAGGGATTGTGCTCGCATAATGTCTCAGCTGTCGGTGCCAAATCAAGATGGATTTTGCACCTCAAGACCTGTTCACCCCAGATCTAAAGCAGCCTGGGAAGGAAAGGAAAAGATATCCAACTTTTCCTAAACACATAGACAAACAAAGCACTCAGTTTTTCTCCCTGAAAACCTGGGGTGGGCCCTGTGAAGTGACCCCTTGATGTGGGTTTGTCATTGCCACTAGAGAAGGAAAAGCCTGGAGTCAGTAGAAATGCTGATGAATTTGTTGCAGAGATGTCTTATAGTCACTCGGTGAAAAGGCAAGGTATTTTAATGAAATGCTGGGGTCTTTTTAAAGAAACTTGCTCAAATCTCAGGATTTTCCTCATTGCTAGCTCACAATCCACATGCAGAGGTGGCACTGCTGTGGTGACAGAGGAATGTTTGGGGGAATAAGGCCACTTTACAGGCACATCTGCCACTCCAGCTGAGAGCTGGCATTCAGCAAAAAGTCATAGAAAGGGTCAGACCTATGTGGTCTCTGCAAGGTTTGCTGTGATGGAGAAAGCTATGGCTATGTTGTCATGGTCATAGCTTCAACCTTACTGCTGGCTTGTACAAACATCAGCGTACGGCCTTTTCATCAGAAACTCTACCTTCTCTTAGCCTGCTTTTTCCTTTTCTACGCTATTCTTTCCTCTGGAGCTCAATACTCATTTTTGGCTGCCATGGGGCTCTGCTGTCCCTTTAATACATCTAACCTTCCCTGGTGCCCTCTGCCCTATCTGTTTTTTGGCTGGTGTTTCCCGCACAATCCCACTCATTATTGCGCGTTTCCCTGGATGGACGCTATGAAGCAGGCTGATGACCATGGGGAGCTAAGGAAAAGCAAGTCTGCTCTGTCACCAGAGTGCCCATTGCAGCTGCTTGACAGATAACAGGTCAGAAAGTTGTCACACACACAACACAAGTTGTCATGAGGTTTGTGCTGAGAAAGAGTCTTTGATGCACTACACCAACTGGGACTGCACAAGGGTAAAAAGGATCAGCAGAAACTGTTTGCCCTAAACCCTATAGCCCATGCATCAGACCCAAAAGCTGAGCTGGGCATGGGAAGGTGGAGGCAGCTCCAGATTCCACCTGGTCAGCTACAGGTTGAAAGGGTCAATTTAGTAGCCCATATCTGACAAAGTCACCTCCCTGGGCATCCCAACTCTGAAGAGGGATGGTGGCTTTTTGGAGGGTGGCCAGCAATGCACGCTCAGCAACGATGAGCCCCTAGAGAAATGCATGCTGTGCCGTAAGTCCCAATGTCCGAAATTGCTGAGTCTGTGGCAAAAGGTTGAAGCTGTGGGTTCATCACATCAGAAGTCCTGATGCCACTGTAGCACTAAACAACGTGAATCGTGGTGCCAGGATACAAGTTCAAGGTAGGTTTTGGAACACAGCAAGGGACTGAAGCCTCCTCATTGGAGGGTTACCTTCTCCATGGCTGTGCTGGGGGTTGTGCATCAGGTAAGAGGTGATGTGACTGTGCTGTCTGCAAGGAATAGAAGAAGGCACAAGGCAACACCAGTCCTCCTGATGAAGTATGGGTTTGCGGATGGGCAGGTTTATGGACACTGAAATTGTAAGGGACTAGCTGTTGTGTCCTATCTCCAGGGATGTGGTGCCACCCCACCAAGCTCCAGGACCAGATGATGAGAACCACTTGTGTCTCCGTGGTCTATGCACTGGATCCCCTGCAGCAAAAAAGCATGCACTCATCTGCCATCTCCTTGGACCAGCGGCTGATGTGCAGGGAATAAAAACACCTCGTGTGTGCGTCACCCCTGGGGAAACCCTGAGGACAGGCCTGGCAGCAACTCAGGCGTCCCCACACACCACCTCTTTGATTAAAGGGAAAGGGAGTGGGGGAGGATTGAGGGAAAGCCCGTGGAGGAAATCAAATCAAAATTCACGACAGCTCTGCCTTTTAATTTGATGATTTCAGGGCCGTTCATAAATTTACATACTTAATTAAATGCCACAAGCAAATGATTTTTCCATTAGGCTCTGTGTTCCTTATTACACTTCACAAGGCGCAAGTTCTCCTTCCTTGCGTGCAAGGCCAGATAACACTCCCCTGACATTCAGCAAAGCAGCAGGAGCATATTTCCAGGGTTTTAAACGCTGTGTGTTTTTTCGCTCTCCCCCACCCCTGCTTCTTTTCTGAACAAGCTTGAAAATAAAGAAGAAGGAAGTTTCCATAGGGTTGTCTCCATTCTCCCCTTCCTCTCTACCAAGGATGTCTTTGAAAGCATGAATTAGAAAAGAAGGAAGAAAAGGAAGAAAGAGGAGACTAAGAGCACTACAAGAAAGAAAAGGGGGAGATAAAACAAATAAATAAAGCCAAAGGGAAGGAATAAAAAAATGCAAGTGAAATTCATCCTTCCAGGCTGGTTTAAGAGCTCAGAGTTTACTGCTTGAAGGTCCCTCCTGGCAAAGGAGATCCCAGGAAGAATTCCCTTTCCCCATACACTTTTTTGTCTTCCTTTCAAGGAAAACTAGCTGGCAGGCTCCCAGTATGGAGCTGCATGATGGAAATAAAGGTCACTGGGATGAAAGATGCTCCAGCGCTCTTCCACCCATCTCTTGCTTTTGCTGGTGCTCCCATTGTTTCTCAGCATTGACTTTGTGTCTTGTTCAGAGATGAACTGAATTTGTTGCATTGAAGTGCTCTGGGACAGTCGTGTTTGACTCCATGTGACCTATCCTCTCCTTGAGAGCCTGGAAAGGAAAAACCTCCTTGTTATTTTTCACCACTTAATCCCCCAGAGCCTGTTGTAGCAATCCTCTACACATTCATAGTCAGGGGTTACATCAAAGATGTTCTGACATAGCATTTTCCAGTGTCTAAACACCTCTGCACTGCTGCTTCCTATGGACTGGAGACATCCAGGGAAGAATAATGGCAAGAGCAATGAAAAGCAGCACAGTGAATACAGTCTGGCTCAGAAAGTCCCTAAACAGGAAGTTTTTATGCAAAAAAAAAAAAGGTATCATTGCACACTCATCCTCTTCTTAAAGCTCTCCCCTAAGCACAAACTATTGGGACCTTCAGTGACAGACTTTCCACTGGTTTGCAGCCCTCAAGCTCTTTTGGAAAGCACCAACCTGGAGATGTGGAGTGGAGCCATGAGCTCTGTAACAAGGCAAAACACCCTCATTTACAGGATGCTGTATTCATGCTGATTATCCATGTCCTCAGTGGGGTTATTACTTTGTGTGCTGTGCTTAAACAACATGGATCCAGCTCTCACGGGGATGTCTGGATGCTACTGCCACCTATAAAGACATTGAAGCATCTAACGGTGAGTGCAGAGGCTGCCGCCATCATTGCAGTTCAACATCCCCCAAACACAGGGGGAATAAAAGTAGAATAGAATAGAATAGAATAGAATAGAATAGAATAGAATAGAATAGAATAGAATATTTTCAATTGGAAGGGACTTGCAATGATCATCTAGTCTGCCTGCCTGACCACTTCAGGGCTGACCAGAAGTTAAAGGATGTTGTTAAGGGCATAGAAAATGCCTCTTAGACACTAACAGGCTTGGGGCATTGACCACCTCTCTAGGAAGCCTGTCCCAGTGTTTGACCAAGTATAAGTTTTTGATCAAGTGTTTGATTGAGTCCCACTGTTATTCTTTCAGGTGATAGTAACTCCTCTGTCTGTCATGGTTTGGGCTGGACTGGACACTGAGACGAATGACAGATGCTATCCCCCCTCTCTCAAGGAACAGATGATGTACCATGCGTGTTTAAGAAAAAAACCACACCCCCAAAATACCCCCAAAAATCATATTCTGGGAAAAAGGTGTGGGAGGGTTCTCTGCAAGTGATCATCCCATTGCAGGAGCAATTGGCTTTCTCCCTTTAAGTCAGAGACTCTTCACTTCTGCTGATGGAAGTCACTTGAGAAAAGTAAAGCAAAAGCCTCATGTAATCCTTGCTGTAGCTAGCACGCTCAGGAGACTCTGTACCCTTTTCTATCACAAAGAAAATGAGCCATTCAGCCTTTATTCCCAGGAAAGGACCAAAAAAACCCCACTTATCTCCTCAGCGATGCTCGGATGCTTTGGCCCTTCTGCAAGGATTGGGTCCCTGAATGACACTAAGCAAATGTTTACTGAAAAAACAACAGCTATGGCTGTGGAAGGATATTTAGAAGTTATTTTGTTCTAATTTTCCTGGAGACAGAGGGAAATACATAGTAAACGGTTTCTTAGGATGCATATGACACTACAGGGAGCCGGGTAAAATAAGGCAGTGTGATCATAAAACCTCTTGTATCATTCTCATAAAGGAATTTGACCGTCTCTGGAATTTGTCATTGGGGATTATGGATGATTTTTTTTTTTTTTTTTTTTTATTTTTATTAATGGTTGCAGTCAGTGGCAGTCTTTCAGTTGCAGTCAGAGCTGGGTGCAGCTCGTTTGGAGCTGCTCTCAGCCCAGCTCAGCACTGGGGCAGACGAGGGTAGATAACATTTTGCTTTTGCTCACTATCCCCTTCCCCCAAAGGGTCTTCTCTTACTTCCCTGCTAGGCTGGTGGGAGGGGAGCTAAAGGACTTTCCAAGGCTCTGCAGCATCTTTGTGAGGCTAGAAATAAGACCTCTATTATACCAAAAGGGAAATTGAGGCATCTGGTTCCCACTACTTGCCGAGGTCAGACAGCAAGGGTCTAGCTGGACAATTAACATAGATTACATTTTACTACACTGCCACCTACTCAGCTGCAGCACATCCATCCATAGCTGAGATTAGGTCAGCTGCTGGATCTCAGCTGACAGGTGGCAGGTCCTGCCTCAAGGGTCACAACTTATTAAAATGTAATTGCATTGTAGATTGAATGCATTGAACTATTGTCTGATCACCATCCAAATCTTTGACCAGGATGGTAGAGAATGTTAATGATCTGATCTACAAACCCCAGGATCCAGATCAAAGTTTATCTACATACCTCACTCAAGGGCTATGTTTTGCTTTGCTGTAGGCTTTGCTCTAAGAGCAAGATCCTTATGCCTTTCTCAGCTGACACATGGAGGTTCCAGCTGGGGCTGTAAGAGGTGGTGCAATCTCCTGCTGTATGTGAGTGAAGAAGAGACAAGTGGAATTAGAGGAAAACCTTGTGCAAAACCAGGCTTGTCTTTGCTTGTTGCCGAGTGCAGAGGTACAGAGGTTGCTGGGATGGAGACTCAAACCAGGAGCACGGAAACTCTCATGAATTAATTGACCCAACTAATATGCAGGATGGGATAGGTCCAAACGCCATGCTATTGCAGCTATAATGCTTTCAGGAATTAAGCTAATCTCTCCCACTATCAAGTGACATGAAGACACATCAGCCCTGGTGGAAAATGGAATGCAGGAATGAGTTTGTGCTTCATGTGGCACTGCACATGCCTGTTAGGGATGGAGCACACACAGACTCTAGTGCAGGAAACCATTGGAGGGCTGAGCAGGAGCCGTGACCAAGCTCTTTAATCAATGGATGACTGGAGAAAGTTCATAGGAAAACTTTGCTTGGAAAACTACATTCCAGGTGAAGACCATACACTTGAGAAAGCAGAAAGCCCAGTATGATGATATGAAGGTATGCAGCCCAAACCAGCTTAACTCTTCAGTACTGGAAGCAAAGCACTGCTAAAAGTTAAGGCTGAGGAGGCTCTGAGTTGCTCACAGGCAGGTCATCAGTGGCTACACCAAAAAGGTATTACACATGCCAGACACCATTTTTATTCAGACAATGACTTTGGATGATAGGCAGTGGTTGGACCAAGCCACACACAGTCACCCAAGGAGGACACTTACAGCATTCAACCGCCCAGTCCATTTTACTGATTAGTTTGTTTTCAAAGTCCATCTCCTAACCTTCATTCCCCCTGACCAACAAAGCCAGACTTTCAAGGGCACATGACTGCTGTCGGGGCTTTGGGCAGGATTGTGCTTGCATTAAAAGCTCTAGTGTGGAGCAACAATAAGCCCAAGCTATCCCACAAGTACCCAAGTCAGCAAGCAGAAGAGGGAGAGAAACCGGCATGTCTTGAAATGTCTGCTTTCCGGCTGGACTCATGGTCAGGGAGTCTTTAATTCTGCAGGAAGGGTAACATAGGCAGAGTAAGGAGAAAGCACAACCCAAGCACCAAGGAGCATCCAAGACAACATGGCACAGGCAGGTGGGAACAGAGATTAGCAAGTAAGGGAGGCAACACAGTAGGTTACACAAAAGCACCTTGAGATGCCCACGACTACTTGTTATGTCCAGTGCTGGGGTTTAAATCCCTCCCCATCTCCTACACGAGCCCTCAAAATCCTCCTCTGTGGGGCTGATGAGGAGAAAAGGCATTGTTGATGGCTGGTGGGAGCAGTGCAGCAGCTGATGACCTGCTGCAGAGCAAAATCAGGGGCTGCTCAGCCTTTGCAGGGTCCAGATGATGGAGATACTGACTCAGAGTTCAGCTAATCTTCCATCATTGTTTCTTCTCCCCTTTCAGCTCAAACCTCTCTCCCAGCAACACCCCTGGTCTATCCAAAGCAGGGGAGAGCAGATGAGTGATTTCACTCCAGAGCTGTTCGCTGGAATTGAGTCCGTGCCATCTGCTGTGGCATATGCTGTTCACACGACATGCCGACTGCATTGATGAGCAGACAAAATTGGATCTGTGGGTAGATAAGCTCCATTAATGAAACGTCACCAGGATCTCTTGGATCCTGTGGAGCTGTGAACATGTCTGGCTCTGGGGAGACTTCAGAGGGGATGCCAAAAAATCATTTGGGGAGGGCTATCTGGACTGTGGCTCAGATCATGTCACAGGAGGGGAATATTTAAGAGAGCAGACCAGAAATGCAGCACATCACACACAGAGGTAATAGAAAGATGGTGTTCAGTTTAAAGTCTCGCTTTAGTAATGACTGCAATTAGAACAGAGCTCCCATTAAAAGAAACACAATTCTGTTGTGTACACAGGCGGCTAAGAGTAAATACCCATTACTTTATCCACTTTATATTTCTGTACGAATGTGGGCAATCAAAAGCTCCTGCTTCTTGGCAAATGAGCTCATTTACTGCATCTCACCCACCCCGCCTGCTCTGGGTGAGAGACTGGAGGCTCCTCACTCCTCCTTGAAGAGAAGCCTCCTACCCTGCTCTGCAGCTCTGCCCCACCATCCCTCCCTCTGGGCTGCATCTCACCTCCGGTCCCCAGGTCCATCAAGTCTTTGATGTGCTCCCTGGCCCTTTTATGGGAAAAATGTCCATGGCCACAGCTATTTCATCTTCTCCTTGCAGGAAGGAGTTGATTGCATAGAAGGTCTTGGATGCTGCAGCATGGTGGGCCATGGATGGAGCTGGTTGCAAGGTTAAGTGCGGTTGCAGACCTTCATACCTGATGCACTAACGCTACCACATGCTCCTGTGAGCACATAAGCGCACACAATGTGAGCTCAGAAATATTTCCTGGAACAACAGGAGGCAAAGACAAGTTCAGGGATGGTGGGGGGAATAAAACCCGCTGAAACCCATTGTCCCTGCAGGGTTCCCAGTTAACATGGAGAAGCTTGTCTCCCATACCGTATGATAATGGAAAATGAGCAGCGAATTGACCCATTAACAGTGCATCCAGCTGGGCATGCTCTTTCTTAAAGCTTTCATATTGATATGTAGCAGAGAGGCCACTCTAACACATGAAATGATGTTTGGTCAAATAATTTATTATGCTGGAAAATGCAGATTTGGCTTGAGTGAAACTCTCAGTGAACTAATTTTCCAGTGATTTGGTCAAAAGCCACTTACAGGATTTTTTTTTGGGGGGCATTGCTTTTTAAAATTATTCTGCTGTAAAACAGTCACAGCAGTTCAATTTTAATAATTTTTTCATGTGGAATATTTTGATTTTTCATTTTCCAGTGCAGCCCCATTTCAAAAATTAGCAAAATGTATTGATTACTCTAGAAGTAAAATGGGGGGGTGGGGAGGTGGACGGGCAGCAAACTGAAACCTTTCCTTTGAGATAGGAAAAAAATAATACCCTATCACTCTGCATCCAGAAATTACATTTTTCTCTGATTTTAAAGGGAGGGGCAGGGATAATGCTGCATTTTTAATTTTGTTCTATTCTTTGGATTTTACTCTGGGTGGGCCCAAATTGCATTTAAACAAGTTATTGCTGCAATTCTCCCAATTAAAATGGAACTGCTTATTTCCCATAGCATAGAAAAGGCTGCAAATAGAATCATGACGAATTAGGAGGAGCAGGAGCCTTTCTTATGAAAATACATAGGTTTTCAGCCTGAAAGCTGATTGCTGATTTGCTGTAGGCATGTTGTTTTGGGTTTTGTTGTTGTTTTTTTTTTCTTTTTTTCATTTTGACTGATGCAGTGATGTTTCACTCTGCAGGGAGACTGTGATTCACCTATGGGGCTCCTTAGGAGGGTGCTGCATGGTCTGTGGCTGTAGCCTCTACCTTTTGCGTAACCAGAACTGCCTCCATCCATGGCAGAAGGAAGGTGTCTGCTACCTGGTGATGGAGGCACATCCAGTCTCATAGTGAGGTGTGAAAGCACTTTCTAAGCCATTCATTTTGTTCATCCAAATCCCTGTTATCATACCTGACATGTGCCTTTCACACCATGCACGGCATGGTTTGACTAGACACCCATATGGGATAAGGTGGGAGGAGTAGGGATGATGGAGGACATCAGGGGTTAAGGTGGGGGGGGCGGGGGGAGAGTCCACCTTGTTGTGGGACAGCAAGATGAACCACACTGAGTTTGGGTTTTATGGGGGAAAACGTCATATTCACAAAACTTTGTCTCAAACCCCAAAATACTGCTGGCTGCCTTCAGCCCTGGAAATGGGAAGACTGTGGGGCCACATCGGTCCCAGCAGAATAAGTAGGGGAAACAGAAGGGGGGGCTGCTGCCTGTGATGCCAAAGGCGATTAGGAAAGCGATGCCATCGTGGGAAGTGCCTGTCACTTTTCATTTGCAAACTCTTCTCTGTGGGGATCGCTTTCACACCGTACACAAGAGCACCAGGGAGCATATTCCTCTTTTGTTTTGTGGAGAAACTTAGATCATCAATATTGTTTGCTAAGGCTCTGTCCAGAGAGAGGAAAGAGCTTTGAAATGTTGGGCTGAGATCCTGCAGCAAAGTGAAGAGTGGAACATGTTCTGCTGAGTTCAGAAGGGAAAAAAATTTGCCATATTAAAATGGAAAAAAAGAGGGTATTCGGACTCATGCATTAGTCTGGAGAACAGAACACAGAGAAACTCTCTTACTCTGGTTTTCCATGCAGGCCAAAGCATCAGAGATGTCTGTCCCCTCCCTATCACAGCAAAACAGCACAGCTCCCATGAGGACATCCCTGCAGCTTCTGCTTGGGTTCACACAGGTTTCATGGCACCTTGAGGATGATGCGTGCTCATTACAGCATTAATCTGGTGATAGTGAGAAGGTGAGAAACACCTCTTTGCAGAGAACTGCAGGAAAGCCAGCCAACTCTTCTCACATCGGTCACCCTGCGAGACCCCCATCTTCTTTCTCTAGGGCCACTTTTGGTGGATCCAGAGTCAGCCAGACCCTGAATGATGTGACCCTTGCAATGCCCCGAAGAAGAGGGCATGGCAACAGACCCACTGTGAAAAAGGAGAATAGAGTCTGCTTTTTGGTGGTAACACTGTCTTTTTTTTTTTTTTTAACAATAATGTAGGACCATAAATCGTGACCCAGGTTCAGCTTCCTCATGAAGGAAATAGTTTCCCCTCATCCCCTTGCTTGGCAGAGCAGTTCGTCCCCAACCTCAGGCTGGCATGGGGTGGCTGCCCACAGGAGAGGTCAGTAAGGGGCTTTGAGATGTGCTGGTCCCAAGGAGGAGCAAGAGGTGCAAAGTCTGCTGCAGCAAAAAGTCCTGTGTGCTCCTGCTGGTTGCATGATAGGGTAGATAAGGAGCGATGTGTATTCATGCTGGGAGGAGAGGGGAGACGGTGGCCCCACCTCAGGGTGCAGGTCTCCCTTGCAGGACAAAATACATCCGAACTGCAATGAGGTACCCAACTGTTGTTTCAAGCTGGAGCCAGGAAGCAGGAGAGAAGGGACATGGGTGCATCCACACTCAGAAGGCGTCTTCACAAGATCTGCTCCCAGCTGTATCTGTGACATGGATGGACAAATATTCCACATTCTCTGGCACAGCATATGGGTCTCATGCTCTGGAACAGAAGCCACAAGACCTCAATCTATCTGTAAGACTGGTCCATGCTAATACAGTAAACCTGTGGCAGAGCAAGGGTTTAAACACAGATGTTCCCAGATCCCGACTAAGAAGAGAGGTGAAAATCCCCCTTTGCCCTCATCCCCTTTGTGAGGCTGTTCTCTCCAGCTAAGTTTTCTCATTTCCCATCCTGTTATTGTTCAGCAGTGAAAACCTCTTACTGCAGGCATTCATGCAGTGTTAATTTTGACTGATAGCTGCCTTCCAGCCTCAGGAAAAACAGCTGCTGAATGTAGGAGGTTGCTACCATCCTTCTGCTGCTCTGGGGCCGGGATGCGTTTGCTCCTCTGTTGAAAGCAGGGAGGATGCTTGGAAGACGCTGTGCTTGTTTCCCTCTCACATATCTCCAAGAGGTGAGGACTCCTCCCTATGCCACCCCTTCTTTGGTCAGGCTTCAGGTGCAAGAGAAGAGATGGATCATCCCTTCGGTCTTGCTTTTTCCCACCACAGTCCCTGCTGACCTTTATGTCCCCTGGGGCGGGGCCATTGAACTGTGAGAGAGGTAGAAGATGGGATGCCAGAATTTCTTGGCAGAAAATGGGAAGTTTCCTGCCCTAGGAGACCAGAGGACCACTCTCTCTGTTTCACAAACAGGTAAGTAAGGCACCGTGGGACCACAGCCCAGATTGTCAAGAGGGGTCGCATTGCTCAGCACCATTCGTAGTCTGCACCTGGCTTGGCCAAAGTAGCCCAAGAAAGCTGTAGCGTGGCTGGGACATGAACGTCTGTTTTCGAATCCTTCGGTAGATGCCCAGACACCCGATCATCCTTCCTGGCATGCAAACTCTTTCCAGAAGTGTTTTTAATGATGGGACACCGCCTCCTCCACCATGGTTGTAATTAGCTGTGACAGCTGCGTTCCCTGCAAGAATAAAATGAAGATGTGCAAGTGGCTCTGTGACCACAGCAGCACAGCTCTCTGCTATCAAGGCCTGGAAAAGCACGGTGCCTCCAGGCTCTGATGGAAGCAACAAAATAGTCCTCTTTCCTTAATGCTAATTTTATTAGTGGTGTTTTTTAGGGGAGGAGATAGCTCATTCAGACTGTTGCTCCTCACTGTCCTGGGATAGGTGAAATGAGGTGGTGTTATCACAGTGAGAGCTGCACAAGTAAAGAAAGAGCTTGTGTTTTGAAACGAAGAATTGCACAGAGGGCTTGAGGTTGTTTTTTTCTGGAGCTGGGTTTTTTTTTGCTATTTTTTTCCCTAATACTTTGCTGTTGCTGGTTTTCTTTTTTTCCTTCATGGAGAAAATACAGAGCGGTTTTCCTCTGTTAACACGACACATGCACACATCTCTCTTCCCCAGCTGGGAGAGAGGAGGAGTCTGAGAACATGTGTGCTCCTTTTAAGGGGCCTGTTAAAGAACTTACAGCTAATGGCTGGAGAGGCGGGTAGGTAGTTCAGTCTGGGATCCTGGCCCCTTCCCAGACACAAACACCCCCTGCAGGGAATGACACCGGCAAGAGAGGAAACCTTCCTCCAACACTGGGGGTGGCGTTGGGTTTTCACCCACAGTGCCATGCCTGGTGTAGGAAGAGATGCTTTACCTCCCTAGTGTGGGAGAGGAAATGCATGCTAGAAATTTTGGGTAGCAGCCGGGTGAAATTACAGCTCTTTAGCACTATCCGTCACTGCTTCTCTCCCACTTGCAATGGAAAAATTACAAAGAACATGCCCGAGCTCCTGTGAACAAGAGGTTTATCATCTGAGTTGCCTTCATGAGGGACACCAACGCTGCTGAAGGCATTTCTTGATTCCTAACCCAAGGAGTACCAAATCCAATTCGTTCCAGCGGCTGCCCTATGTGTGGGAACAACCCTGCTGCTTATCAAGAGGCACAGGAGAGCTTGTGCTCTTTGATGTCTTCCTCTCAGTGAGGACCCATGGGGATCCCTAGTTCTGAGGTGACTTCCAGCATTTTTGTGTCATCCAGTTTCAGGATGTTTGGGGGTCCTGGGTCAAATGTCCAGCTGGAAACCAGGTAAACCCCCAAGTATTTAATCTGATTGGGGAATAGGAATAGATAGGGAGCAATACTGAACCCCTTTAGTGCACCATAAATATGGGATTTGGAGTTGTGGCGCTCGACCAGACATGGTCCCCAGACAAAGTCTACAGAGTGCCCATCTTGCCCAGAAGAATCCTCATGCTAAACCATGTACGTGACAGATTTGTGCAGAGCCAGACATCTCATCTCTACATTCATGTACCTCCAGTACAAGTGTGTGCATTCATTGCTTAAGTAAGAAGCCACCTGGGGCTGTAAGTATCTGCCAGGTAGAGAAAACTAGGCTAACTTTTTGTTTCCAAAGCAAAGGCCTGAAAGTTCCCAGCTCCATGCAAAAGGTGGCAAAATCACAAGCAAGGTCTCCAAGGACAACAGAAGTCTGTAATTGCACTATTTTCTTTCCTTCTTGCAAATGGCCACAGCCAGTGTCTAAACAGAGGGTATGTATGTGAGGGAAGGGAGAAGACAACCACTTTTCGATCTGCCCCAGCTCTCATCCTTCCTTTCCTGAACAAGCCTGTCTCTCCACTTCCTGCTCTCCGCTCCCCATCCTGTGCCTACCCCTCTTTTCCCATGTGAGTTGTGAGATTTGGCTCATTATCCAGCCTACAAAGTGGCAGTGGCTGGGACTCTGCAGCCATCAAAGCTGCTTAAAACACATCCCCTCTGCTCCTCCCTCGACACTGCCACAGGGCTATATTGTCCATAAAGAAAGCAGCCGGGCGTTGCTCCCTCACAACTCATTTTCGCAGTCCACAATAAGCTTCGTAATCCTCCCTTTGTGGACGGCAAAATGCTAATCTTACCAAATTGCACGGCCCTGCTCTATCACTACTGCAGGCTAAAAATCAAAGCTTGTTTGACATAAATGGCATCAACTGGCACCATTATAACCTCCACACTACAGAGACCAGCTGTAAAGCCTGTGTCAGAAGGAATATCTCTCCACGTATTATCAGCTGATTTAAATACTAATGAGCCAATAACCACATTTGAGCAGAATAATGGGCATAATAATAGAAGCCATAAAAAGCAGAGGTACCTGTGATTTTCTCAGAAATGTTTCCAGGCTCCTTTCCACCCAGGTATTAACCCTGTTAGTAGCTCTCGCAGGAAAAAGCAGGGAAAAGGATGTCCAACAACACTCAAACACAGCTTCAGAAAGGCATTTAAAGGTGCTGCATCTGGAAGGAGCTGTGGACAGGTTTATTCTGCACTGTGGTCAGATGCAAGAAGCCTCCTGGGTCTGGGTCTCACTCCATTTGTGGGTTAATGGCAAACATTTCCATGCTGGAGGTTTGTCTCTTAACTTGTGGGTCAGTGCAAACATTTAGAAGATGCTTTGAAGGAAGATGATGCATTGGAGAAGGACTGGGTGGTTGGGGGTCACCAGTTCTCCTCTACTTGCCTATGGCAAGCTCATGGGCCAAGTCCCTGGTTTCCAGTTTCCATGTCTTGAAGCAGATACTTGGATGCTAGCCCAAATCTCTCCCATCAGGTCTTGGGGGACTTGACTATGCAGAAAAGCTTGTGTGCCTAAAATTTGGAGGCTTTAAAAAAAGACTCCTCCAGAGCCCAATGGAGCATGTTAATGTTTATGAACCTCTGGATCAGTCCATGGCATGACATCAGCTCTCAGTGCCAGCTAGTGTTAATGATCACTTGTCTGCCTTCAGGCTGCTACAGTTTCATCTTTATCCACTGTTGTTATTATTATTATTATTAATAATAATATTATTATTATTATTACTATTTTAATTTTCCTTCTCAGACTTATGAAAATTGGCTGCAAGCAGGGGATTGGAAATAAGAAAATCCAGTCCTGGGCTACATCAGAGAGGCAGTACAGCAAAAGAATAGAAAATGAAGAGCTGCAATAAAATGAATTATTAAAAAAAAATTGCTCCTTTCCCCGAGTTCCTTGACCAATTAGTAAGACTATACGTTATTACAAAGGAAGAAGAGAATTAAAAAGTGAAACCAAATGAGGGATAGAAATTAACTGGAGAGGTATATAAACGATGGTTAATAAGTGAGATGTTAGGCAAAGGTGATCAGGAGGTGGGAAGGGACACGCTTGCTTCCCAGCCTTGCCAAGATGTCAAAGGGACATGGGGTATTGAAAGGGACATTCAGTAGGACAAAAGTGACCTTGTAGAGGATATGCCAGTTTTGAGTCAAGGGCAGCTGGTTGCAGTTATCTGCTCTGTCACTGAATAAATCCCTCAACCTCTGTATGTTTCATTCCTCAGGGTCATGCTAAATTCATCAGTATTTTTTGAGGGGCCTGGGACTCACCGTTTATCTACAGAAGAGCCCCAAAACCTAAACCAAGGTTTGTCTGGTTCAGAGTAGGTGCTGAAGGTAGAAGAGGAAAGGACTGATTTCTCCAAGGTTTCCCAGCAGAGAAGTGACAAAGAGAGCTTGGAATAGGTCCTAGGATTAGATCTGCTGCATTTATTTCTGCCTCTAAAGTACAGGAGCTCTTCAGGCTTTTAATTCCTCCGAGAAGAGCTGGATCATGGTTAAGCCAAGCCTGTGATGTAGAGGAAGGGATACATATCATCCTTGCTGAGTGGGTATTGATGGTGCCCACAAACTTGAACATAGGAAGTTCCATCTAAACATGAGGAAGAACTTGTTTACTTTGAGGGTGGCAGAGCACTGGAACAGGCTGCCCAGAGAAGTGGTAGAGTCTCTGACCCCAGAGACATTCAAAACCCACCTGGACGCCATCCTGTGCAACCTGCAGGTAAACCTGCTCTGGCAGGGGGGTTGGACTAGAGGTCCCTTCCAACCCCTATCATTCTGTACTTCTGCACTACAAGGACTTAAGATCAGGGCAGGAGAGCTGGGGTTCTGGAGTTTTAGGGAACTAAGCCAGATTTGGGGTGTTTTTTTGTTTTGTTTTAATATCATGGTTATCAGATCTACACAGGTTCTGCTCCCTAGTGATCCAACATCCTCCTTCTGATGGAGCAACTAAAGCCTCATAGATCTGTGTCTACAGGAAGGTTAAGAACTAAACGCTCCGAGAGAGTGAACAGTCCTTTGGCCTCAGAGACGCTCCCTGACAGCAGGAGACGAAGCATGCTGCAACCATAAGAAGAGTTCAGGGAAGGAGTCCAGCTTTCTGTCAATCACTCTTGCACCATATATTGGTAACAAAAGCTTTAAGAACAGATGACTTATTTGACAGAAGCTGTAACATTCCCTGTAGTGAAGGTCAGTTATGAACTTCTGGTGCAGCACTGTGCATGGCTGGGTAATGTAGGGCTGTCGTGGTTCGGCCTCAGCCAGCAACAAAGAACCACACAGTCGCTCGCGCAACTCCCACAGCCGTGGAAAAAGGAATCGTCAGGGCAAAACTCGTGGGTTAAAATAATGCAATTTAACAGAACAGCAAAAGGAAAACGCGATTACAGTACCGCCGCGATGTGCACCGACCAGACCGGCGCCGCGAAAGCCCGCCCCCGAGTGGCGACTCCTCTCCTCGCCCTGGCTAGCTCCTCTTATAGCCCGGGCATGGGTCACGTGGTATGGAATACCTGCCCCCTGCCGGCTCCTGGGGAGATTAACCCCATCCCTGCCGGAACCAGGACAAGGGTCATGAGCAGCAGTCTGTAGAAGTGTGAAGGGTAATGAGATGTGTGTTACGGAAGAAGCCAAGTGATACTTCCAACAGCCTGTGCATGTTATGGACTGAGTGCAGATCGGTTGAGGTCCAGCCAAACCAGTGAAGGGAAGCATTCTACACCCGCTGCATCTGCAAAAAATCTGAAGTGACTGGACCAGTACTGTTGCTCTACACTTACACCAGCATGATGGAAATCTGCATCTCTTTAACAGAGAATTAGCCAGTGACACTGCGTAAGAGTCTTTGCATAGGCAACTTGTAATCTTGTGAGTGTTGGTGAGATGGTTTCAGAAAGGCTGAGAGGAGCATCACTGCCAGGGTGCATTTTCTGTACTCCCAGCCAGCCCCATCCAAGAGGGAGAGGCAGGACATGCAAGACTTGCTTGCACTGAATTCAAATTTAGAATGATGTTGTTAAGACTAACAGCATTAGTCCAAACTGATACTGATTGTGTGAGATCTGAGAATGGCTTTTGGACATGCACTTGCAAAAGACAGGGGAAGCAGCAAGCTACAGCTGAGGTTGTGAAGGACTGGACAAACTCTTGCCTCCCTGAAACTATGTTGTTGCCCCTTTCTTGTAGAGGTTGGGTTCGGCTTTACTGGACTTGCAAAAGATCCCACTTAATCTCCATCAGGCATGCCACTGCTCCAATACTGTGCTTTTGAGGTTCAGCCTGGAGCACCAGGCATCTCTGTGACCAGGTATGATTTTCAGCTGCACAAACCTTGTAATTGGAGGGTCTCAGACTGACACAAAACCCAGCTTGAAGTGGTCCTGAAACTGAACTGGGGACAGCCGGTCAGTTCTTATGTCTCTAGGATGAAACACTTCTTGGCATGGACAAGGTCTTCATGATGCCTTTATACACCTGAAGGCACAAAACCCCTCCTGTGTGAAAAGCCTGATGTCTGGGAAGAGGACATAGCTGGTTGCCTGAACCATGGGGTTGTGTCCTAGAGGCTTTCCAGCAATGCAATAAGGAAAAGGGGACATCATCCTATCACCTTCCCAACCACCATGTACATGTGTTCCATCTAGCAGAAATGATATCAGAAGTGGTTTTACCAAACTTCACCCTCCTATGAGGGTGCTGCTTGTGGGGACCCAGATTTAGCAGCAGAGCAAAGCAGAGAAGGTTGTTCTCCCTTTGGGTAGCAATGGGTCAGCCCTCTGTTCTGAGTTGGGTGCAAGTCACCATCTTGCTTACATTACTGATATGCTTTTGGGGCTTTTCTGTGGCTTGGAAATCTGTTCTGTCATTTCTGGCTGGCACTGAGATGCCCTGGGGACAGGAGTGGGAGGGAAGGGTAAGAGATAGTTCACTTTCTGAGTAGCAGATCCATCTCTGTCTGAAGTCAGCTGTTTCCATTGCACTGAGAGCCGGCAGCAAAGCATAGTCTAGATGGTTTCAAAGCATTTTCTCCATTGGTACTGGTGCAACCCAGTTTCCTGCTTCCCAGAAAAAGCACTCTGGGAATCCCTACGCACACTATGCAGGAAGGATCACTGCTGTTATCATTTTATTTTTAACACCACAAACCTTCTCTAATCGGAGATATCTGCCATATATCAGTTAAAGCTTTCCAAGACCACACAGCCTGGGCTGGATACCGACTATGCCAAAAAATTCAGGTTGAATTGTTCCAGTTTGGCAATGTCTGCAGCCACTGAAAACAGCAGCTTGGAAGATCACCTTCCAGGATAGTTTAAGTCTGCCGGGAGTTTACTGCTGTTAACAGCTCAACTGACCCACTCGTGGTCTGTGGGACAGCAGAGGTGACCCATACGTGATGTGTAAATGCTGAACTTGGAGGACATGGAGTAGGGTACACACAGACGAATCAGAGCATCATCCGGACTGAGATAACAAGATAGGCTTAGAAGGATACACAGATATGTCTGCCTAAAAGCAGCAATGAATTACCTAAATTTTTGGCCAAAAGTAGAAATCGTGTCAGAAAATCTTATTTGCCCCAGCAGCTGCTGTTGCTTATGTGTCTAGATGGAGGAGAAGGTGCATTATGATTATGGCAGATAACTTCGTGCCTCACCAAAGAGGCGTGCTGTTATCAGGGATTTCAGGAGCAGAGAGTGTCTCGGGCCCCATGGATTGTGCTTATCACAGAATAACATGCTGTTAAACTATAATTCACCATGGGAAGTTTCCCTTTAAGCTGGTTTAAGTAAGGAACTGATAAGTTGATAGAAGGAGCCCAGCTCACTTATGGTGACCTTTAAAGAGAATATGACAGGGTTTCACTGTCAAAGTTGTTTTGGCTGGATGTGAGCCACAGGCATGCAGTTGCTATCAAATTCAAAAGCTGATTGCTGAGATCCTAGAGAGAGCTGGCGGGTAAACAAAGCTTTAGCACATTTCCCCTCTTCTCCACTTGGCACCCATTGAGCTGAGCTCAGATGAGAAAGTCCCAGGACTGGAGACTGCACCATCATCTTCTGTTTTTTCTTCCTCTAAAGCATTACAATCTGCAGTGTCTTGCTTGCAGGGATGGCAGGGCTACTCCAAAGCGGAAAAGGAACAGGGCTGCTAGAGGCAGCGGGCTGTGTCCTTCTGGGTCTGCAGAGTTAGTGCCCCATGCAGTGTGGGGTAGCTGTCAGCAGCTGCTGCAGCCACATCTCAGACTTTGGGCCTTCCTGCAAGTCCAGTCTCAGCAGCGGCCATACTTCCATATGTATAAAGCTCCCCTGCTCTAAGCTGAGTGTCAGCAAGGGAGTTACACCAGACACTAACTCACGGAGCCACTGAAGGTTGCCACGGGAAGGGGACAAACAAGATGAGTTGTCCTCTTTTGCTGAGCAACTCCTGAGAATCACAGAATCATAGAATCGTTTAGGTTGGAAAAGACTTTTAAGATCATCAAGTCCAACCGTAAACCTAGCACTGCCAAGTCCACCACTAAACCACCTCTCTAAGCACCACATCTACACATCTTTTAAATCCTGCCAGGGATGGGGACTTAACCACTTCCCTGGGAAGCCTGTTCCAATGCTTGACAACCCTTCTGGTGAAGAAATTTTTCTTTATACCAAATCTAAACCTCCCATGGCGCAACTTGAGGCCATTTCTTCTTGTCCTGTCACTTGTTACTTGGGAGAAGAGACTGAGCCCCACCTTGCTACAACCTCTTTTCAAGTAGTTGTAGAGAGCAATAAGGTCTCCCCTCAGCCTCCTTTTCTCCAGGCTAAACAACCCTAGTTCCCTCAGCTGCTCCTCATAAGACTTGTGCTCTAGACCCTTC
>NW_009647828.1:232464-232684 GCF_000708025.1 Charadrius vociferus
CAGTTTTCGGGGAGCAGCCTCACCAGTGCCGAGTACAGGGGGACAATAATTTCCCTAGTCCTGATGACCACACTATTTCTAATACAGGCCAGGATGCTATTGGTCTTCACGGCCACCTGGGCACCCTGCTGGCTCATATTCAGCTGGCTGCTGCCCAACACCTCCAGGTCCTTTTCTGCTGGGCAGCTTTCGAGCCACTCCGCCCCAAGCCTGTAGCGCT
>NW_009647828.1:233951-236922 GCF_000708025.1 Charadrius vociferus
TCCTTTTCTCCAGGCTAAACAACCCTAGTTCCCTCAGCCGCTCCTCCTAAGACTTGTGCTCTAGACCCTTCACCAGCTGGACATGCTCCAGCACCTCAATGTCTTTCTGGTAGTCAGGAGCACAAAACTGAACACAGTATTCGAGGAGCAGCCTCACCAGTGCCGAGTACAGGGGGACAATAATTTCCCTAGTCCTGATGACCACACTATTTCTAATACAGGCCAGGATGCTATTGGTCTTCACGGCCACCTGGGCACCCTGCTGGCTCATATTCAGCTGGCTGCTGCCCAACACCTCCAGGTCCTTTTCTGCTGGGCAGCTTTCGAGCCACTCCGCCCCAAGCCTGTAGCGCTGCATGGGGTTGTTGTGACCCAAGTGCAGGACCCGGCACACAAGAGATTGATTTGGATTTCCCAGAGCTTTACAGTCTCCTCAAGCTGTCCTGGTCCATGTTAGTAAGTGCCTTTCAGTGCAGAGGAGGGCCAGGACCTATGGCTATTGGAGAACCTAGATGTTCCCTTGGGGACCCCAGGGAACAGCACGTGGCGTTCATGTTGAAGACTGCTCATGCAGTGGTGCAGGTTGGGTACCCATTTATGGGTATTTTTGCTTGCTGTGGAGGCCAATGCACTGTGGGAACTGCTCAGCTGGGGAACACAGCAGCTCACAGAGCCCAGCCCACACCAAAGCAGCATCTCACAGGCAGCACCCATATGCCTACAAAACCAGCTGTGCTGCAATAGAGCATCTAGGCACGGTCAGAGAGCCCATGGGTGGAAACTGCTCTGCAGGCTCCCACCAGAAATGCATTTTGTCAGTACCAGCGCAGTGCAGAGGGAGCAAAGGCGGGAGGAAGATGAGCAACCCTGTCTAACCAAGCTTCCATCCCTTTCTGTCACAGCTCTGCCAGGCCATCAAGGAGTGATGAAAATATCTCCAGGGCCCATTACCTCTGCAAAGCTGAGCCCAGAGGAGTGCTTGCTCTCAGTTCTTGCACGTTGACTACAGGTGAGACACTTTTATACAGAAGCCAGGCTCCAAGTCACTGTTTTCCACAGCAGAATTTCAATATTTCTGCTTGCTAATGAAGATATATATATATATATATATAAAAAGCCTAAGACCCTCATCATTTTAAATCCTGTATGGGCAAACCTAACTAGAAAACACACAGTGGGGGACAAACCTTTGCTAGCAGTGAGGTAGATGAGATAGGCTAATAAGATCTTTTCCCATCTCTAATTTCTATGGATCTAACTGCTCATGCAGAAAGCAGGCACTGGGAGATTTGGAAAGCTATTTGTGTGGGTAATTGACATTATTTTCTCTGCTAGGCAGTACGCCTAACTTTCAGTGTTAATATAAACATTTTTTAAATGATAGCTTGTGCATTTTGTGGGCATAAAGCAGCATTTGTATTTATAGCCCAAAATGCATAATAAATAAATGCATACATTTGGTAGACTATTTTATCTCCCTGGAAAAAAAGAATCTATTCAGGCTGACTAGAAATGCTTGTTCATTCTGGCTGGACTTAGCAAAACATTTTGGTTAAAAGCACATGACAAAGAGTTTGGGATTTTTTTTGGGGGGAGGAGAGGATGTGAAATGGCTTTTGATTGCCAATTTCAGTGCAAAGTACTTCCTTTTTGGAGGTTTGAAGTGATGTTTCAAAATTGACTTCCGTTAGCCTTTATTTTTAGAAAAAGCTGAAACAAGAAAACAAAGGGTTTATTCCAGGTTTGGTTCAACCCACAATTGAATGCCTTTTTTTTTGGTTTGGTTGTTTTTTTGCATATTTTGTTTGTGGCAGAATTGTTTTTAAAAGCTTGAGCTAAACCACATCTTTTTTTCTCCCATGTCTGCCTTGGGCAACTATGGTTCCAATCATATTGTGGGGGTGGAAATGTCTTGAGATTTGTCTTCATCCCCTTCACTGCCCTGCCACCATTGCCCATCCTTCCCTGCTCCATGGCTAGACCCCAGCTGCAGTGGCTGAACTCTTAGGGCCCTGTGCTCTAAACAAGATCTGTAAGATGATTTTACATGTATATATAGTCTTGAAAAAGGAAAGGGAAATAATAGGTTATTTAAACCAGATCTTTTCTCACATCAGTCTGGCCACACGTTCTGTTGCCTTGCAGTAACACCTGGTCTTGCACAGTGGGTTAATGGCAGTATCCTTACACCCAAATCACACACTAGTACCACTTATCATGTTTGCACCTTCCTCAGGTGGTTGTTGATGGTATGTTGTCCATGAAAGGGTGCTGGATTAAGGAATTCCTGCCTTTCCTCTCTCCTCTGCAAAGCTCCCTGCTCCTTCATTTCACTCCTGCACATGCTGGCCCACTCCTCTTTCTGCCCACTGAGCAGTCTCTAAGGTGATGCTCTGAGCCAGATCTTCATTTGGCAGTTCAACATGAGGCCTCTTCCAAAATATTTTTCTAGGTTGGTGCAGAACAGTAACTAGGTCAGGAAAGCAAGGAAGTAAGCCAGCACTGCTTTTAACAAATAAGTAAGTGGCATCTTCTTCACTGCTTTCCTTTCCTCATGCCCTGGTGCTGCCAAACACGTGCTCTACCCCAAATCTGGCAGTATTGAAACATTGGATGAGGTGCACTTTTAATAAATCCCTTTGTGAAATGCCTCTGACCTTGTCTCTGTGGGGTGAGATATCACCAAGATGAAGGCCCCAGACTCACCCCTGAGAGGAATGGGGCAAACACAACAGAAGCAGAAAGCCAGATGGAAGCAGTATATAAGTGACTTCAATATGATCTCCACCTTCTGGCTTCGACCTCCAACCTCACAAGTCCAAGGGGAAGAACAAGCTCTGGAAAGCAGAAAGGAGTTCATATAGCACAGAAAGGACTTGAGATAAATCAGTTCTGTAGTGAACATGTGCGGTCCCCTCCTCTCACTTTGAATTCCCCCTTGGTGCAAGCCAGTATCTTTTTACTGGATCCA
>NW_009647828.1:236966-252773 GCF_000708025.1 Charadrius vociferus
AATCTCAAAACAAAGAGCTGGGACCAAGGGTCGTGTGAAGGCAAAGCAAGCAACAGCCCACCGCAGGCAGGAGCAGAGCACTTCTCCAAGCAAGTGGGGAACTGACACCCCCAGGGGGGTTTCGGCTGTGCAGCTGCTTTGTGTTTTTGAAGGAGTAGAGCTCAGTTACTGCCTTGGAAGAGGAAGAGTAGGGCCTGTGACTAGAGCAAACAAGGTGGTACTGAGTGAAATGGGACTGGAGGGCATTTTCCCACCATGACAGCAGCCAGCTGTGAGTGGTGGGAAGCAGCAACCCTGACAGATTACTGTTGGGAGCGAGAACGAGTCGCCCAGTCAGAAATGGAGCGTGTCCAACATCAGGAAGACCTCTCATTAGCTAACACAAACACAGCTTCATGACATGTGCTATGGCTAGGATGCCATGGAGTTCTTGTGGCCCTCCCATGCTGCAAAAACTTTGTTGCTGAAAAAAATGCTCCCTGGCTGGATTGGCCAGCAAAAAGAGTGAAAGCATCCTTTTCTTTGCTTCATGGCTGAATACCATGAATCAGAGGGAGGCAGCTGGGGACCAGCAGCATGTATCATGGTCCTGCCTGCATTGGTGGAAGATCAGCCGTATTGGCTCAAACCACCTCCAGCGCTAGCTTGCATTAAAAAGGTTGATTTTGCATGGGTATGGCTAGTAGTGTTCGTAAGTTTCCATCCCAGCAGCTGTGCTGCAGGGACCACCGTGTACAGGAAAGGAGCACTTTGCAGAAGGCAAAGTATAGATCAGCCTCCTCATTTAGGAAACATTTTTTTTTGTTTTTTTTTTTTTTTTTTTTTTGTTAGGGTTTCAAACTTTTGAAACTAAACCAAAGGACCTATTTTTAAGGTAGGGAACCCCTCATGATTTCTTAGCCACTGACTGAGTCTAGGCTCTGAGCCCTGGGAAAAAAGGTCTGTTGCTAAAGCAGAGCTGAAACGCTTCTCTTTCCCAGTTCTGCAGCTAACAAACATATGGCAGTAAAAGATGGGGAGAGTGAGCCAAAAACATGGCACATGTATCTGGGCAAGCTTCTGTAACCTTTCTGACAGGTGCAGTTTGGCAGCATACGATACTGGAGCTGGTTATAAGCGGCATCAACGGAAGGCACAAAAAACATTGAGTCAAATCCCTCGTCCCAGAATGGGAACAGGAATGACACACAGTCATGAACATCCTCCCTCATTGGCAAAGCACAAGCAGGGGGCGAGGAACAAACAGAAATCAGTTGGCAAGGAAAAAGAGGAAAAAAAAATCACCGTCACGAGGTGAAACTCAACCTCCCCCAGTGAAATGTGGTGGTGAATATATTAAATGCAGAAAATCTCATTGTGCTTCCAGAGGGACCTCTGTGAGTTGATGGCCCCATTCTGGGACCAGGTATGTATGAAATAATTGTTTTTTTCTGGGAAGGTTGCAGGTGAAGTCTGGATTTCATTATCTCCTTGCCGTCTAGCCTCAGAAACAAAGTCATGAGATAGTCTTTGGAGACAAGTTAATTTAGATTGGAAACATCTAGCAAGTCTCCAGCCAGCTGAACGCAGAAGGCAACTCTTGTCAAGTTGGCTGTTCACCTAAATAACCCTCTGAACAGGGCGTGACAGCAAAGCCCAATTGCTCATTAAGACTTTGTAACTACAGACCTCCATGGCGGAAGAGAGGAAGTTGGTCCTCATGTGAGCAGCGCTAGCCAGGCCATCTGCATAGGGGATACCTCCCTGTTCTGTCATGGCTTGATACCAGAAACTTATTTCAGATAGTATCATTTGGGTAGTGTTAGCTGCCATGGGGCATATAACTCCTGCATCACTGGGCAGGAATCCAAGAAGTTGACACATACAATTTTTATTATTAATTGTTGTTATTATTATTCTTATTATTTCTATCGAACTATATTGGATATTACATTCGAAATTAAAAAAACCCCAAACCAACAAACAATAAAACCCCCAACCCACCTGTGCCAGGATTCCTATTGGTCAAGTTTTGGTTCAAACCACAGGGAGACCACAAGCCCTTCTGAGGACCTTCCATGGAAGCAAGAAAGAAGAGACTGTTCTCTTCACTAATGCAAAGGTGCCCAGGGAGGGAGTTTAAGTGGCCAGTTATGAAATCTGGGAAGAATTGAGATTCGAACCAAGACCTTTTAAATCAGCCCCATGGCATGCTCCCAACTGAGAAAGCATTTTTTGTGTATTGTGTGATGGGTATAGCTGTTCTGAAGTGTCAGTCCAGGTACTGAAACCACCAAGCTCCTTGGAGGAGAAAAGGATTTTCAGCATTCCATCAGATCATTGCTCTTGCTGCAGTTCCCTTCCAGTAAAATAGAGATAATACAGCAAAGAAACAATACCACCAAACTTGTTATCAGTCCTTCCTTGCTTATTCCTCCCACCAAACATTTCCTATCAGCATTCAGCCAGCTAATCTTCTCCTTTTGTCACTGAAACAAAAACACTTGCTCATTTTGTGTCATCTCCAAATACTGCAACAATAGAAGAATGCAGCCATTAATTACTGAAATTACCTTTACGAGAGAAAATTATAGTCATTAAAACTGAGGTGAAACTCATTTGTACTTTCCTCAACTTCTTCTTTTTAGATGTTTATAAAGTCACTGACTTAATGCCTCCAGTAAAGACCCCAGAATGTGGCAAACTAAAAAGTTTGAGAAATGTGAGTGGCATGCTGTCACATCCAACAGCTCTTCTGCTTTACTGATGCAAATGTTCCTTTTCTTTGTCTGAACTGTGCTGTAATCTGGAGGTCCATGAGAAAAGTGGCTTGATCTTCCTTGCGACCTCATTTGCACAACCGTGACCCCACTTGACATGATGAAAGATTTGTCTTGAACGGCCTTCATCCAAGCAGCACGGGCTCTGGTGATGTCTTCACATGGTCGATGCTCACACAGAGGGAGGATCAGTGGTGACAAGAAGTCACTTGATGATGTCCTGATCACTGTGGATACTGTTGTGCTTTCCGTTTGCTTCCACTCACCCCTCCTGCTCTCTTGTGCTCTTCGACACCTACCCTGGTGTTCCTGCCTCTGGGCTCTCCTGCTTCAGCCAGCCAGATATAAGACTTTGTCATGTGTATCATTTGAAGATCCAGTCACTGCATGAGAGCATGAGCCTGATGGAAATGGAAAAAAATATAAGCCGCTGCAGGGCATTTGAAAAAGGCCTGCTGAATCTTCCTGCTAGATCAATTTAGGTCAAATGCTAAATGAATTTGGAACATTATTTTTTCTGCAGATTTCAACAACATGAAATTATAGACATCAAGAGGTCATAGTACAGCAAGTTCAGTGGCTTCACAATCTCCTAAACTGCCCTGGTGTGGTGCAATTGGTGGGTAGCACAATGCATTTACATTTCTTGAGAATTTCTTGAGAACTTGAAATGAGGCTACTGTTCAGAAGAAGGGCCTGTGGAAGGGTGAAGACCTGTTGCCAGGTTTGCCTCCCTCCCATCCATCAGAACCATTTGTAAGTGCTGCCCTCCACCTCCTCAGCATGATGTCTCTACAGCTCCATAAAGGTCAGGGTTGAACTCCTGTGCACTCTGTCCATGGAAACTGTGGGATGTGACCATGGACCAGGGAAGCACAGCACTGCTGTATACAACATGGAGAAATATCAAAGCCTATTGCAATGAATATAAAAGCTCCTGGTGATGAAATTCAGCTCTGCAACAGATCCAATGTGCAGAAACTCTCATGCTGAAGGTAGATAGGAGTGTTGGGAAGCACAAAACTTTTCCAACCACTGGAACAATTAAGGTGCTTTGGTGAGCAGTCAGTCTCTGTGCCTTCCAAAAGTGGCTATGGTTGAACAGGATGGTCAAGGGGGAACGTGAGAGAAGACAAAAGATACCTTATGGGATCTATTGACCCTTAGTGTGGTCTTTCTTGCCCTTTCTCCTGTCAACAAGATGTGTCCAAGGACAGTTGTGTCCAATCTCTCAGGGTCGTTTGTTCCATAAGAACTGTAATGACACTAATCTGGATGGGAAGCTTAACACTTAAACCAACACCCAGTCAGACTGCTGGTGAACACGAGCTTATGTGCCAAACTCGGTTACCATCATCTGATTCTGTTGATATCAGTGATGATTAGTAGTAGTTAGGAGGAATCTGATTCATTGGTCTTGTGTTGCATGACGGATACTTGGCATAGATGCACATCCAGACTTTATATACATATATAAAAATTGTATTTGCCATTTTCCGCAGACTTCAGCCATAGGCAATACTTGAGAAAAAGAAGAGCATGACTAGTTTATGCTATCAAGATAAAGGTTAAACACCCAATTATTGTGTTTGGTAGGAAGGTTACGGGCCAGCACAATAAATGGCTTTGTTAATATCTGCCTGGAAACTCAGTTCCATTCCTCGCCACAGACTTGGCCTTTCTCTGAATGTTGTTGATCATCAGTAACGTTCAGGGTGTGTTTCAGCAAATATTTCTCCAACGCACCTTCCTTACACTTCATTTTAACTCTTAATTTTCATTCTTATTTAGTCACAGCAGTCACTGAGTGAAAATAAAAAAAGTTAGATGTTACGATTTTCTGCAAGGCTTTATGGCCAGTGACAAGAACCCCCTTAATTTCTGAATTTATGTGATTTCTTTATGCCATTGCCTTGCTGTCAGCTATTTCACATCTGTGAGATGCCTTTTGATGAGCAAAGACACACCTTAAATTCCAGGGCTTCTCCCCATTTTGTTTGTAGACAAAGCTGCATGAACATGGATGAATGACAGCCAATGCATCACGCAGTCTGTTGTCTTGCAGTCATTTGACCAGTTGGGGAACTTTCCCCTCAGGGTGACTAACAAATATTCTCGTAACTGGGGAAATTCCTTTCAGATTCAGACTCAATGTCATTTTGTCCCATTTTTTTCTCCCTTGTGTTTTTCTCATTATGTAATCCCTTGCTCTCTTTTTGCTGGCTTTCTTTCAACTACCTGTAATCAAATATTTCTCTAAAAGCAGTGCCCAGGTTTTTTGGTTTTTTTTTTTTTTGGTTACCATCACTGGAATGAGTATGTGGTTGTATAGTTCGCAGGCTCCTTTTAAACAGACGGCTAATTACTTATGAGCAGCTACAAAAGTTAACTATAAATATGTAAATTGGGAAAGACTAAAATACTCGTTAAACATTAGGCATTTACTATGGAAATCGAGTGTCATTAGATTCATAAAAGACTTTCCCAGCATTTGTTCTTGAGGCATTTCTCTTTAAGCCTTCATTAGTGTAGTAATACTAATAAACACAGAAATGGGCCACCCCGTCTAAATAAAATCAGATCCATCCTGAATGTACGCCCAGAATTCAAACTCAAACATTTTTTTAATTTGTTTTGAGCTTTGGAAATATTCCATCGCTTTCATTTTCTTCCCCAGTTTGCATTTCCTCTTTGTTTTTTCATTCAACCCAACACGAGGAGTAAAGTCTAAAACATAACATCATCTGAAAAGCTATTCACATCATATTTTTGAGTGAATTGGAGCCAGATATTACAGAAGCGTGAAACATTCTTGGCAAAGTATTTAGAAAAACACTAATTTGGGGCTTTAGAGTAGACAAAGTAGAAGGCTGGAGCAAAATTCTTAGAGCATGAGTGAGAAATCCAGCTCTGGGAGCTGGAGATCAGACCAGACAAATATTTTCCCAAAATGAGATAGGTATGGATTTTCCTAACTCATTTTCCATGAGTCTGTGAAACCCATCATCATCTTCATGTCTTTCCAGCCCAACTCCTATCATTTCCACTCAGTATCTTCTTCTGTGTCAGCACACTCCGTCTATAATATGTAATGACTGCAAATACAGATTACTCCCTTCCTCAACAGCCTTCCTGGACCTTAGAGGTAGTGACATGGAAACCCTCATGTGGAAGCCCCCAGAGTCCTGGAACAATTTTCTGAAGATCTTCCTTAGAGATGCACCAATGTGGTCCTATCAATTCCTGCAAAGTCAATATGCTCATAAGGTCAGTGCAGAAGAGTTAGCAAATGGCCTATATGCAAGAAATTTCTTGGAATTCATCTTCAGATGAAAAGATAATACCAAGAGGCTTGTGTGAATGGTGGTGAGGCTTGGCAAACATATGAACTCTCCCTTTGCTATAAGGCCTATGGCACTTGCTGCAGTGGGTGAACTGAGAGGATGATACTTTTATCTCTCCACCCTCCATGTAAACCAGTCAGTCGCAGTCCATACCAACTCCAGCACTGCAATTTTACTCTTTGCCAAAAAAGTCAGATGGAAAGGCGGAAATATTTATTTTTCAGTAATTTTTCCATAACTGAGGATTGATTTGTCAAAATTAAAGAAAAATAAAACAAGGAAAATCACAAACTTGGAAAAACTGTGATGAAAGCACAGAAATGTTTGTCCTTTCTCTTTCTGTAGCACCCACCCACACATAGTCAGCTTGTTGACAACAGAAAACCTATGATAAAAGAAAAATGGAAATTTTGTCACAGAACTTTCTGGTTTGTCCACTTGTTCCTGGAAAACATACAAATATTTATGTAAATTATTTTCAAGTCATCTCCAAGCAGCCAATTCAACCAATGCCCATGTCATTTTAGTCCCCACAGTAATTAGCAAACCCGCCAGTGTGCGAAATGCTGTCATGGGATCCCACATTGGAGCAGCCCAAATTTGATGTGTTGGTTACTGCCCAGCACAGTTTTGCTGGGTGGAGGAGGGAAAGTCTCTTCATCTGCCTGACAGTCATGACACAGGATTTCAAGACACTTCATGGGATTTGGAGACACTTTATGAACCAAAATCAGTTGGTCAAAGGCTGTGGATGCAAATAGTGTGCCACACAGTGTACACCTAAGCATTGTCAGTATAACTGTATTCAGTATAACATATTTTTTCTCTCAAGTTGTTGCTTTATATTTTTTAATTATCCGTTTTACAGCAGTACCATGCTAGTTTGGAGAACAGCTGCCCCATTTTGCAGCATCTCAGTCTCACATAACAGAGGAGAATTTCCTTCTCTCTAAGGAGCTGAAAATCCTAGTAGAAAGCACCATGAAGGGTCTTGAACCTTTCGTTGTCCTCTTCGCCATCTGGCCAGAGGGCTGCAAGTTGCTCCTTCAGCCAATGTCTTCTAATACAGTCATTTTATCTCTCAGTTGCCTGTCTAAGAAAGAGGCAAAGAAAAATGTTTGAGTCATCTGAGCCAGCGTTAGTCAGTTGGTGGGTGTTTGGTTGTAAACTGGTCTGATCCCCCAAGGTGGGCTGGGAAGAGGCTGTGTTTTGCTGTCTGTTCACTGGGCTGGAAATCAGGATCTGCTTTGAGATGCGTTTTAACCTGTGTGACATGGGGTAAACCACTATGATGTTCTTTATCTCATGCCCACAATCATAAAAAAGCCCCACAGTGATGCTTTGGACACCAAACACGATTTAGGGAATGCCTCATGAAAAGGTGCTCCATTGTAATATATATTTTCATTCCCTAATTTCTTCACAAGCCTTCTTTGATTCACCCCTTGCTGGCAATGAGGAAAACACACCAAGGCATGTGAATACAGCTTAAGGGGTAAAAGACTGACAGTAAAAGGGCTTTCTAGTTGCCTTTTGAAGTAACTTCTGGTGCCCTCAGAGAGTCCACAGGCCACAGGCACCAAGCTATGACATAGCATGAGGTGTAGCTAAAACATAAACAATACAGGGATTTAGACCAGAAGCAACTGTCACTCGAGACAGAGAAGAACTGTTGTTTGTGGTGTGCTTGCACTTTGAGGATGTGCCTGCTCAACGCACCTGAGGTGACCCTGGGGGCCTTCATGCTGTGTGGAAGGCTTCCTGCCCTGTTGGCAGGGGAGCCTCAAGGTTCCACGGGAATGGGTTCTCTTTGTATGTAGGCTGAAAGGCAAAAATGGGAGACCCTTCTCTGGAGTGGGAGCTGTAGTGAAATGCCAAACTCCATTGCTCCAAACTGCATCGGCCCTGGGAGCCAATGTTCTTTGGACTTTTGTTTCTCCATGAATAAACACAGCCAAGTAACTATAAACTATTTGCCTTCCAGCCACAGCTTTTCTTCCCCTGAACGTGTGATGGCTTTCGCATCAACCACAAGACGGCATTGTCATCTCCACTTTGTACCGGAGCTAGTGGGTTATGGATGAACCTTTATGTCTGATGCATCTCCCCAAAACATTACATCTTGAAGTTCACTGGACCAGGGCTTGAAACATAAACAGTGTGTGATTGTGTGCAGATGGCTGAAGACATGGATCTGTTTTATTTATGCTTCTTGGAACAATGTTATTCAATATGCTGTTGGAGATTTAAATGTTTATTCTGGGTAATTCCCAGACAAAATTTAACTAGCAGTCAATAGAAGAGCTTAATAAGGGGCGGGATGTTAAAAAGTCTTCTTCTGTGTCTGTGGACAATAAATCACAGATGTTGCAAGGGCCACAAATCTTGGCATTTCATGCCATTTAATCTCGGTTCCCTTGCTGCTGTTGAAGGAGATTTAAAGGCTGCCAGTCAGCTCCTATGAGACATAGGTGTGCTGATTTGCTCATTCTTTAAAAAATGAAACAAGTTGAAGGGCTGGTAAAGGCTTCTACAAGCACAACATGTGTCCTGGAAAGGGTAAAAGTAGTTTCCACCAAACATGCTGAATAACGCATGATTTTGGGCTGAACACCTGCAAACCAAAGAAAGTTCCCTTGGTGATCAGATGTGTCCTTAGCCTGGCTTAACCAAATAAGACACATCTTGCTCTACAGATGTTGAGGTAGTGCTGAATTATTTTAGTCAATGACCAAGTATCTTCTTTAGGTAAAAATGTGTACCTTACTCCTCACCAAAACATGACCAGGGTCCACCCCCAACTGTTGGATGCTATGGTCCCTCTGTCCCAAAGTCCAAAAAGCAAACAGATTTCTTCTTTGAAAAGCTCATAAGCCAGACACCCCCTGTAAAACAAGTTTGTGTACCCTTTCCTAATTCCTGGGCACTTTTCAGAACTTTTTTTCACCTCCCTGACCCTGGAAGCAAAAAGAAGATTTAAAACTTTTTGCTTTACTTCGGAGAGATGGCTGCAAACACAGCCAGTGCTTGCGGGCAGAGGAAAAGCTGCATTGGCCCCTGTCAGGCCTAAAAAGCAAGTGACCTGGATAAAGCGATGCGCAGTCGTAGAAGTCTGAAGTGTCTCTGCAGATTGGCAAAGCTCCGTTAACTTGTCAAAGCAGGGCACATGAAGTGGGGCCCTGGTCCAGCTCGCATGTCAGCCTCACTGATGTCAAAGGCTTTCCTCGGTACTCATCGCATCCAAGATGCTGTGTTACCTCCTGTGTCCGAGGCTGCATCCAAGCCTTTGGAGAAGAGGGTTCTATCAGTGGTGTGAGTACAGAGGAAAAGACCAGATGAGGCATAAGCAACAGCCTTGCCAAAAATAAATGCTGCTTTTAGGCAAACCCAGCCCCAGTGCTATTCATTTTTGTAGCCAGACTGAACTTCTTTTCACTTGTTACACCTGCTTCTTTCTTGGATTTATCTGAAATAGCAGCTACAGCTCAGAGCTCTATTTTTTACAGCCATGAAGAGACCCATGCAGGCATCAGATCCTACAGTTATCCCCTGGTCCCAGCACAGGAGGACGGTGGAAACGGCTGCTCAGGATCCCGGTCCCATGTGTTTTCTCCCCTGGGACACTCCTGCCCCTCATGTTGCAGCCACTTGAAGAGGCCATACCCAGGAGTTGCAATACTTCTTAGCTGGTTTCTGCCAAAGCTTTGCCTCCATGCGCATGTTGGCTGCATAAAGCACTGGCTTGTCACGGAGAGCAGCTGAAATACCTGTTCAAACCCAGTTTTCCTGGAGGCTTTTGTCATATGAGTACAGGAATCAGAATTAATCAACACATAAATAAATAACCTCCAAACACCAAGTCCTGCTGTGTTTTAAACCTGAGAAACCTTCTGGCAGGTGCTTAGGAAGTGAGTTCATTGCCCTGAGGAAGAGTGATTTGTTTTCACACATGACATGAGGCTTTATTAAAGGACAGAGGCTATTAGGAGACAGCGTTTCCACTGGCTCTGGCTCTGTTTTGTTCCCTTCCCCTCCACACCAGCCATGGGACAGGAAGGATGAGGATGAGAGAAGAGGCTTTAAAACCCTCTTGATCTATTTAGCTGTCCAGATCTAGAAGGACTTCTGTGTGTTGTGACATGCATGTCCCAAGACTTGTAGGTTCCTCATTAACAGGATTTTCTTGCTCTTCCTACCCCAAACCCCTGCTTCCTTCATGCAGGGACGAAACACCTGAACCATCTCAGAAATGTGACTTTAAATCTAGGTCTCCAGAGACGGTGGAGATAATGCATTTTTAATACACAGATTACTTACAAAATAAATTGATCACTACTCCTTGATTATGGTTTGCCATCTGAAGTATATGAAGTCGCTTCTCACTGTAGATTTTTTTTTTTTCCTGGAAATAGTATGATTGACTCAAGAAGATGTTACTTCTTCCTTGTGGCTTATACTGTAGACGCATGGTGTTGGGTAGACTGGGGAATAACACCATCCGGTGAACCTTTGGGTGTGCTGGTAGTGCCTAGTGAAGCACAAGCTCAGTAACACCATGTAAAAAACTTTCCTTATCCCACCTCGATTCAGGTGGTTTTATACCTATCAACAAGTACATATCCTTGACCGATCCCAGGGGGGGTCACAGCCCAGTACTGTCCTATGAAAAGCAAAGAGACAGCTTTGGCAAAGGCGACTGTGATTGGGACCCTAGCAAAGGTGCTTGACTTGCTTTGCATGAAAATGAGTGCTTGTGCTGAGCAAACTCTCCTAGTTTCTGAGGCAGGCCCAGCTGAAAAAAAACACTGTTATCCTACGCAGTCAGTGAGACCGGCTGTAGCTGCTTGAAGGGCAGTTACAAGGCGTTGGAGAAAAAAAGAGCCTCCGAGTTTCTGCTAGGCAGGTCTGCACCTTCTTTGTGCTTGGAGTTTGGAGGGCTCCTTCTACCCTCCTTCCATTAGCAGATGAACAGGGTGCCCAGCTACAGGGGAGAAAGGAATCCACAGCCTGCAAGGTCCAAAACTGTCTGCTTCCCAGCTTCCTGCAGATGCATACAGAAGAACCAGAGGGTGAACGATCTAAAGTCATGACAGGTCTTCACCACTTATGAGCAACATTGTCCATTCAAATCACTGTGTGAGCATGGAAGAAGAAGGAAGCAATAGGGCAGATGGGGGAAGGACCATGTCTTGGTCTTTACCGCTCCTCCTTCAGGAGGTGATTGGGGCACTCTTAGTTAGCTTATGCCTGCATGGAGGCAAAGCCTTCTGCAGGATAAAGTCTGCATCCATTAAGCCAACGGTGCAATTACTTGCTGCATTGGCAAAGTAAGAAGTCACATGACAGCCAGCTTCCCATACAAAAAAAATATCCTGTACAGCTCTCAAAGCAGGGCTTGTGTACATCGAGTAACTGCCCTGCACCTTTGTGACGGTTGAGGGTTGCTCCTTTTGCTTAGATGCCCTGCTGAAAAGTATCCCACCAAAATCCATCAACACAAATTTATAAATTAACACTGGTCAGCAGAGAAAACATAACTGGCTGGTGTATGCTCTTGTCCTAATGTAACCTGCACCTCAGCTGATTAGCTATAACTCAATGATTAATGACAATTTGACTATCCACCTGTGTTTATTCTCCTCTCTGGTGCTGCATTCCCCATCTCTGGGCCAAAGAAACTCAAAGGGTTTCTCCATCAAGCCAACCCATTACACCGGCGCAAGAAGGATCAGTGCCTGGTGTCTCTGAGAAGTGGGAATGCTGAAAGAGCACAGATTTATGAGGGTTAGAGTAAAGTGGTAAGTGAAGCAATAGCTCCTTTTCCATGACACTGCCCTGTGTTTTGTAACCTGCCTCATGGTCACCAGATGATTAGGACCTTTCCTGAACGCATGATTTCCCTTACCCTGAATGTTTACGATGGCTGGTTTCAATTATTTCTTTCCTTCACACTCTGTATTTCAACCTGCCTCGGATGAGCAATTCATCTACTCTATCAAATGACTTACCAAGATAGATTTCACATATAAGGCAAATATATTTTGTCTCCCCTCATAATTTCACAACACTGTTTTTTATAATTCTACTTCCCTTGCCTTATTCCCAGCAAAGCTTTGCCCAGAGCAGAGCTTTCCACCTGTGCAAGGTGGATATAAAATGCCATTGGATAAGAAAAGTAGCATTTACCGCTATTTTGTCTTGACCCTTGTGTCACAGCATTTCTCATGTTACTTGACTGGATGTGTAGAACTCGATCACAAAAATGTTGGGGCCCTTGTGTAGGGCTGCAACAGCACCCCACCACAGAGCTTCACATTGATGTGTACGTTCAGAGTAACTGGTGCCAACGCAGAGTAGAATGTAGTTGTTTTTTACCTATGCACATGCAATCACACATTACCATCAAGCACCAATTATGCCATGATGCTTGTGAAAAAGCTCCTTTTCCCACATATTTATACTTTGTGAATCATTGATACCAATTCAATTAAGAATTGCAGGAGAATTAATGGAGTCGGTGCATTTAATGCATACGCATGTGGTTGCTTAGTCTTTATTTTCTTCTGCTCTTAGTCAGCATGGATGGAACCCACAGAGGGTTTATAAACAAGCGATGGGGACTTGGAGTGTGATTCCTGGGAAGTGGCATTGTGTGGGAGCCAAGGTGGGTACGGACACTGCTATAGTACCCAGGTGAGTTGAGATCTGTGTCAGCAAAAAGCACGATGAATATCCAGGCGAGGCTGAACGAGCACTCAGCAAAATTCATCTGCAGTTCATTGAGGCAACACATGGAAAGAGTTCACGGGGAGTTTATCATGGGAACTGTTGAGGGTTAATGGCCAGCAGAGCAGATTGAGCTGTGGGATTACTAAATAATGAACTTTTCTCTACAATAAATTTGGCCCTGACTTATAAAAAATCAATAACATGCTACACTTCAGACATTTTTTTTCTTTTTTTTTTTTGCGGGGGGGAGTATGTGGTCTCAGAGTAATTTTTAAACTACTCTTTCATATATATATATATATAAATATATTTTACCCTGACCATTTATACGAAAGCTCTGATGTGCCACATTTATTGCAGCTTCATCACATAGATAGATTTTTATGTGGGTGCCTGGCTATTGCTTTGTTTAATCATTCCTTTCTCTTCCCTGCCCAGTCCCTTGCCTCCCTCCCCTTCCATGCTTTTTATGACACTATCACCAACATAGATCTGCAGGAGGGTTTTCATGTGATACAGGATGTCAGAGAGGTCAGGTCAGCTGGGACAGAGCCAAAAATATTAGCACTTTCTGGCCACTGAAGAGAAAAATTGAAATAATAGTTAGCACTTAGAAACTGGCAGATTTTCAACTGCAAGAAGAGGGAGGGCTTTTTTTTTTTTTTCTGTTTTATTGTGTTTCTAAGGGGAGAGGAGATGGTTTCAGTTCCTGGCTATAGAACAGACTTTCACTGTGATGTGCGTTTATGTTTGGGTTATGTTTGGTTTGGAAGGGGCGCTAGGCTGGTATCTGCTCTTGGACTGCTGTGTTTCCCGAGTTTCCCGCAATCCTGCTTCCCTCCAGCTCTGTATGGAAGTAAATACCTCAAATGACCACATATAGTGGGCTCCCTCACAACACACATCCCCTTCAATGTAGCTAAATAATTGCTTGCATTGTCCTAGGGCTAAATTTAAATTCTAGAGGAGTATTGCCTGGATTTCAGCTCTCCTCTTACCTTGAGTATTTTTTAAATCCTGCCTGTTCTTCAAGAGGCCAATGTACAGGACTGGGAATTAAACCCCAAGGTAAAAGGTCCTGTTACGCATTTGAACACCATGACCTTCAGCAAGCCACTCAACTGCTTTGTGACTTTTTTCCCTCTCTCATATAAAATGATATGAAAAATCAAATCCAGATGCCTTGTGGTGTGCGGAGGAGTTGTTTCATCATGGAGCAAAGGACTTTGCCTCTTTAACAGATGTCATAAATGGGTATGGGCATATGGTTGCCTAGTGTGTCTGTGTGTGTGCTCCGCTGCCCTAAAATGGGTGAAGTTAGAACTATTTTGCTGTGTGCAAGCCTCTTCAAATCCTATGTGATTTCAGAGAAGCTTTCTCAGTTGAAGGAGGAGGGATTTTGCAACAAGGACAACTCCAGTGTTGACGATTTTGCTTTGTCTTTGTGTGGGTACAACACAGCAGAGGTGCACAGAAATAGTCAGGATACCAAAATCTTATCGACCATTGCCCCAGCGTCTGTGAAGCCTGATTCCACTGGGGATGGACTGTGGGTGTATGTGATATTGTAACTACTGCTGGAGAACAGAAAATGACTTCTTCTGATAGCACTGTAAATTTCCTGGTAGCAGTGACAGCCAGCCGAGATTTTCAGGCATCTCCTCGGCTCTCTGTTCCAATTATGAACAACCAAAGGTCAAATGATGGTTCTTTCCCTTTCAGGTGAAGAAGCAGCCATACCTGTTGGGGACTCAAGAAGTTCCCAGCAAAGCTATGACTGAGATGCAGAAGATAGGTGACAAGGAACATTGCAAAAAGATTATGGAGACCTGCTCCATCCGTGGTTATCATATGCAGCAGCAGGTCCACACAGGCTCTGCCTGTCTTCTGTTGCCACAGGTATCATGAGGATCTTCATGAGTGATATCTTCCCAACAGGCAGACTGCAACCAGCGCTGGGCTAGCATTGCCAAGGGATACATAGTGCTTTGACCCTGCTACTGCCTTGGGGAGGAAATGACTAAGTATACCAAGGGCACAGAGCCACTGTCCCATGCATCAACACTGAAAAACTGCTCTCAGCAATGATATGGGAAGTAGCTAGAATGGTAAGCTCTATTGTCAGGGCACCAAAAGCCAAGAATGAGTAGAAGTTTCTGGCTTTATAATTGCAGGTCGTTTCACAGCTCTGTGCAGGTTGGGAGTGGGTAGTGACCTTCAGGTTATGGACAAGATAACATCCCCAAGATGCCAGGCTGCTCATTTAAACCAAGGAGACTACTGGCTCAACCCTCAACCTCTCTTCCAGAGACTCTTCCAGGGAGCTCCCCTTGTCCATCTGCTGTCAGGCAGGCTTCAGCAAGAAGATCTCCAATGCAATGTCTATGTGAGTATGGAGAGTTCTCCAGAGCACAGGGAAAAACAGATTGACAGGACATTAAAATCAGTGCCTGTGGGTCTCTGTTAACCCTTTCTGCAACACAATGCCTGCTAGTGGTGACATACAGACCTCCTTAAATTTTCTAAAAGTTTACAGCACACTTCTCTGACAGCTATTGGAGCTTAACTCTCTCCTTTTGCTCCTAATTGCAGTTATTAACTTTCGGAGAGAGGAAGATTTATAGACATTATGAAATGGCCTAAATATGATTCTTTTCCTTCCAGTGTCATATTCTCTTCACTTATTTGGAAATCTTGACAAAAAGCAAACAGTTGGTGCTCATTAAAATGCCATCATGCAAGAATGCAGTGACATTTAGTGGAGGATGTTTTGGAGTTGTCTTTGACCTTTGCTCCGTGACTTCTCAGAGTTCAGGAGGTGCCTCCATGCCACAGCAACACTTCACTGAGCTAAGAAGCTTCCAGCATGCTAGGGTTTGCCACTGGGTAACAGCAAAGTTTGTTTTCAGTATCTACCATCTGCGCCTTGTTCATTAGGTGGAATTGCTTCCCCCCCTCCCCCTTCCCCCCTCCCC
>NW_009647828.1:252795-347951 GCF_000708025.1 Charadrius vociferus
CCTCCCCCCCGGCTTTTGTTCTACAAGACAGTCACAAACAAATTTCATACAAAAAACCTCATGCAAAACAGTTTGCACTTTCAAGAAAAAGTTTAAATTGGTTCTTGGGTGTGATGAAGGAACGAAAGTCAGACTACAAGGAAGCGTTAATGAAATGTATACACCATGAGACATCCAGACTTCTCTAAGTAACCTTCTCTAAGGACCATTGTGGTACCAGACAATATCACAACCTGGTAAGTCGACAACTCTGTAGCCCTCCTCTCCTCTGTGGTGATTGTCATCAACATAGAATCATAGAATGGTTAGAGTTGGAAGGGACCTTAAAGATCATCTAGTTCCAACACTCTGAGACCAGGTTGCTCAGAGCCCCATCCAGCCTGCCCTTGAACACTTTGAGGGATGAGGCATCCACAACTCCTCTGGGGAACCTGTTCCAGTGTTTCACCACCCTCAGAGTAAAGAATTTCTTCCAAATATCTAATCTAAATCTACTCTTTTTTCACTTTAAAACTGTGGTAGCATTTAGCAAATATTATGGTGGTCTTTGCCATGGGCCTGAGCCCGTGAATCCCTGAAACACACTGAACTATTCACCTTGTATTTGAAGAATCAAAATGCTGACTCATAAAGCTGTGTGAGTGCCCCCCCGCACCATCCCTCTCTCTCCTGACCGTTCTTAAAACCTGTTTCTATAGTCACCAAGAAAAGGTAATTTTTAAAAGAACAACATGTGGCTGCAAGAGACAAGTCAGAACTTTCCAGGACCACTAAGGAGTCTGCACTTTGTAATGTAGTTTTGGTCCTTTGTAGGATACAGAACTTTATCTTGGATATAGAAGCTGGTTGCTATGACTTCACAGAATCACAGAATCACAGAATCACAGACTGGTTGAAGTTGCAAGGGACCTCTGGAGGTCATCTGACCCAACCTTCTGCTCAAGCAGGGTCACCTAAAGCCGGATAACCAAGACCATGTCTCAGTGGCTTCTGAAGATCTCCAGAGATGTAGATTCCACAACCTTGCTGGGCAAACTGTGCCAATGCCTAGTCACCCTCGTAGTAAAAACCTGCTTCCTGATGTTCGGAGGGAACATCTTGTATTTCTGTTTGTGCCTGTTGCCTCTCGTTCTGTCCGCTGGGCACCACTGAAAAGAGTCTGGCTCTGTCCTCTTTGCACCCTGCCTTCAGATTTTTATATGTATTAATAAGACCCCTCTGAGCCTCCTATTCTCCAAGCTGAACAGTCTCAGCTCTATCAGCCCCTTCTCACAGGAGAGATGCTCCTGTCCCTTCACCATCCTTGTGGCCCTTCATTGAACTCCATCCAGTATATCCATGTCTCTCTTGTACTGGGGAGCCCAGAACTGGACACTACTCCACATGTGGCCTCACCAGTGTTGAGTAGAAGGGATGGATCACCTCCCTCAATCTGCTGGCAATGGAATCCAGGGTACCTTTCTTCTTCTTTGCAGCAAGGGCACATTGCTGGTCAACTTGGTGTCCACTAGGACCCCCAGGTCCTTTTCTGCCAAGCTTCTTACCAGCTGGGCTCCCCAGCATATACTGACACCTGGGGTTGTTCTTCCCTAGGTGCAGGACTTTGCACTTCTTCTTGTTGAGCTTCTTGAGGTTCCTGTTGACCCATTTCTCAAGCTTGATGAGGTCCCTCTGGACCTGGAACTGTGGGACCAAGGCAGCATGACCCTCTGGCTTGTTGTGCTTCCCCATGTTAAGGCAACTTGGTGAACTGTTGTCATTTGAACCATCCAGTTACAACATCAGTGTGGTTTGGAAAACATCAGCAATGGAAGTCACCTGCTATCACCAAAGCCTAGAGCACTTTGCAGGATTTGGCATCTAAGAACTAGCTCTCATCTGGCCCCTGGTGCTTCGCTCTGACTCAGGCATGGCTGTTACATAGTGGGGAGGGGGACCGCCAACCTGAGAAAACCAACAGCCATACAGCAATAACTGTTAATTGACCGAGAACCGCTGCTGCGGTGCCAACGAGAACAAAAGAACAAGCAGCTGGCTTTGCCATCTGCGCCTGTTTAAATGCAGCTAAAACAAACTCCTCTCCAGAGTTCCCAGCTGTGAGGAAAGGTAACAAATCCAACGATAACGTGGGGTTGCACGTTGGATGGGTCTGTGACTCCTAGTCACTCAGACATGTCAAGCCGTTTGCACAAGACATGCTAAGCTTCTCAGTCCTGGCTTTGTAGAAGAGAGTGGTGATGGGGTCTGATGGATGCAATCCTCCACTCAGCTGGGCAGCTTTGAGTTATTTCTAGTCCTGGTTGCAGTCCACTGTGAATAAAAGACCAGGTGTTCAGAAATCACTCGGTGCCTAAAGTACTTGCAAGAGCTTTGCTGTGTCCTATGTCTCTTTCCATCTGACTGGACATAACACGGAGAGCTCTGCAATGCTTAACCTAAGAGTGCTGGGACACATGGGTGGAATAGGCCACCTATGGAGTCTGTCCCCCTCAGTCACAGGGGTCAGGAATCAGGGATCACAAATGTCCAGCCAACTCCCCAAACACTGCAAAAGAAATTAAGAGCATATGGAGTCAACTTTTTCAAGGAGTTTCCCATGATATGAGACAAGACAGAGGGAATCCCCGCAGTGCTGGGATCCTGCTATGATTAGGGAAGCTGAAAGTCAATATCTGAATATGCTATTTCATCCTGTAGCCAGAGCACTGTTAAGCTAAATATTTAAGCTGATCCATTTAGTGAGAAAAAAAGAGGAAGTAGATGTACTCATCTACTGCTTGGTCTTGAAATGTGGGAATCTAGACCAAGCTACCTAGGGTCTGCAGGAGGTGAGCCGGTCCTACACAGCAAATCAAACAGGCCCAGCTCCATTCAGCCAGCCCTCCAGCTAGCTCACAGCCTTAACAACACTGGGAACAAGTAGAGGGGTTCCACAGACCCTAGTTGGCAAATGGACAGAGCCACACTCTTTTGAGGGAGGAAGAGAAGGGAGGAGTCAGGTGAGGTGGTCTTGAGCCATATCATGGAACTTTTCCCTAGGGCCAGAGAATGGGTTCAGTCCCTTTTATGTGCTAATATTGATGCAAGCTCAGAGAGGTGAGGTCAACTGCCTGCTAAAGATGCCAGTCAGTCCTCATTGACTCCCAAGGGAGCCTAGACAGCAGGTTAGAGTGGATGTTGGACTCTGTAGTTGGTTAATGCTACCTGGGATGCTTTGAGACGTCTCGAGTTGTTCTTTCCCTTTCCCTAAACCATCTATTGTGTATTTGGTGTCTTGTGTCTACACAAACTCAATCCGTTGTGTCTACACAAACTCAATCCCTTGTGTCTATCACCTATCCGAGACCTGAGACAGGCAGCAGGACCCATCCCTCTTTCTAGTATCTGTGGGAAGTGATATTTGTTCTCCCTTTTTGTGTGCCTACCTAGAACTACAATTCAGTGTTTATTCCCTCTTGGACATTGCTGTTTCCCTGATAGAAAACACACAGACAGTCTTGACAGAGATGAGAAACTTTGAACTAATGATCTGGTGGCTGTCCCAGGGAAGCAATTGCATCGCTGTTTTGTCTGATTCACCATGGCTGTGCCTCTGCCCATCTGCAGCTCAGACATCAGAATCTTCCGGGACAGGTGTTTTCTTTAAAATGAGACAAATCCACACATCCTTCCTCCTTCCTCTCTCTTTCCTGAGGTTTTTCCAGAGCAAGCTTCTTGCAAAGTTCACATAACACATACAGCACTTGCATCCAATCTGTTCTATTCTGATCACAGCTAATATCACCCAGCACCACAGGGGCAAATCAAAGCCTTAGCAAGGGGAGCCCAGGCCTCCAAAGACTAATCCCAGAGAAGTGCTCAGGTCCTCCTTGTAACATCTGGAAACCCTTGGGCTTGGGGACCCTTGTGGTACTCGTTCTGGTCTGCCACTGGCTGTTTTTGTGCAGGGGCTATCCACTTAACAGTCATCTGTGTTTAATAACTGAGAGAGAAAGCCTGGGAATGGCTGGCTAAAGCATAGATATACTGTAAAGCATCCTGTGAGGGATTAAGAAAAGTACTGTTTGCTGGGGAATATCCAAAACCAGGACAGTTTTATATATTATGCTTCTACCTCACTATGTCTCTGGAAGTCCAGAAATCAAAGCTGTCCATAGGTTCAATGTAGTCTGTGACAAAAACCAGGGATAATTTGTAGGGGAATGCAGGGTCTCAAGGAGACAAAACGGAAGCACTAATCTTTCCTGTGGGCTACATTTGCAGGAGAGATTCCCATGAACAATGACTTTGGTAGTTTGATTCATAAAGAGATGACTGCATGGAGGCATCAACCCTGAGAAAAGAGGGAAACAAAAAATAATTTTGAGTTTGACTAATACATCATGTTACAGTGTGCAGTGAGCTTGGTGCTCCTTGAGCTCCTGGCCCCAGATAGCTCTCTTTCTACAATGTTAATCAGGGTCAGCCTTCAGGCTGCCAGACACAGTCCTCCTCCTGGTTTCCCATCTCATCTTGCAACAGTCCAACTCCTGTGATGGTCTCATCTCTACTCCCCATGCACATCTCCCAGCCTTTCCTTTTCCTACTATGTGTTTGAAAAATATCTTTGTATGTGGGTCTGAAACAGAAGCAGCTCAAGACCGCAATTCCTTGTTTCTACAAACTTCTATCTAGCCTGGAGGGTGACATGACACTTCAAGTCCAGCTTCTAGGAGGCACCAAAAAGTAGCCCGAGACATATCTTGATATCACACAGAGGAAAAAAGGTAGCACAATGCAGGGGTGGGACACCTCACCTGGCTTTGGCTGATGTAAGTGATGCCAAAATCAGCAGTAGACATCAAGTAGTTGTAGCCAAACTGGTGCATGAGCATGACAAGACAGGATCAAAATGCTCTGTCTAGCAGAGATGTCCCGAAAGCAGAAGGATCAAAACTCGTAGAGATAATTCCGTGAAAGTGCTTTCACTGGGAAAGGTTTTCCCAGAGACGTTCTTCCCTTGGCATCTCCAGAGATGGTCAGTTGTTTCTGCACTCTGTTGGGTGTAGACGGGTACAAAAGACAAACATGTAGTGCATGCTCTGTCCTGAAGGCTTAGCCATTATTCTTTCTCATTTGTTTTGTTTCCTATTTACAGTAAAGGTCACTCTACCTGAAAGCATTGGGTGGCATTTGGGGGTTTCTTTCCCACAAGGCAATAAAAGTAACTAAAGTTACACTGGATACAGTAAATATTTCTCAGTATTTACTCTGTATTCATACACCCAATGCACGTCAATGTGGGAAAGCATTCTTCAAGAGACAGAAGAAAAGCTGATAACAGTAGTGTTCTTTATATAATTCAGGCACAACTATCTGTCAACAGAGCAAGGTAATTATCCCAATAAGATTTCATGAAACGAGAAAATATCATGGATTTTATAAACCTTTTTAACATGCAGAGTGAATGCAAAACAACAAAAGGAGTCTTAAAACAAAATGTTATGTTAAAATCAATATTGATTGCTGGGGATAAGTGTTATATGAGGCAGTAAAATTCCATAAAATTCCTCCCCAAAACAAGGCTGTAGACAAACCAAAGGAGAGCGAATAGCTCTAAAGCAGTCTAATCGCTTTGCAAATTGGGGAAGGAGCATCTCAATGCTGATTTGTTCCAAAATCAGCAGGCTTTCCCCAAAAAACCCTGCCTCCTCCTTTCGTTCTCCCGCCCCCCTGCAACAAGCCCAAATAATAGCCCATTACTGAATGCACCATAATGGCGCCTTCAGGGATGGGATTAGAGTAAGTATCAATTTGGAAATTAGCAGCCTGGTTCAACGAGCAGCATACCAGCCCTGCAGGCACAAGGAGACATTTGAAATTTGCACATGTGCTGCCTCACCAAACGCTGCTTTCATTACCCTCTTCCCTTCTCCTCCCTGCAAACTCCTACAGCATCTTCAGGCAGACAGGCTCTATTCACACCGGCTCATTGGAAGCGGCTGTCGCCGCCGTGCTAAGGCAGAGATATTTGCCAGAGCATGGTTGGGTGGTCCTCCAGCTGTTGGCTTCCCCTCCATCCTTCCCAAAATCGTATGTCCACGAGTCCCAGAGTAAGTGGGCTGTAGCACTTGGGTGATGATTGTGGTACACCCAGGAACAGATCCTGGTGTTGCAGACCATCAGTGTGCGCTGAGCTCCTGTTCCTGCAGCACCAGGCTCCAGGGTTGCCAGTCTTAAGTGATGAGCTGTAGTCTGGTTCATCCTGTGGGGGTTTGCAAACATCTCCAGGCCTTGCTTTGGGGATCTAAGACTGCAGTCCCACTTCCCCATACAGGCATCTGCTGAATGCTCAACCAAGATTTAAGCCACAAAGTCCTGCCCAAGCACTGAAGCTTGTCTCTGCTATGCATCATGCACTGAGTGGGGTCCTGGGCTCTCCGGAGGGAAGGGAAGCTGTACTGTTCACTGCCAGCAGCATTTCACCCTTGAGCTCCTCAGCAGCCAGGGAAGGGTAAAATGGATCTGGAAGGACAGCAACGCCCTGGCAGAGATCCTGGGTGTTCTGCAACAGGGTCCTGCTTGTCACAGACAGCACCCCATATCAGCAATGAAATGACACGGTCTTTTCTCACCCCTTCTAGGTTCACAGGCCAGATGTGGCTGGACAGCCTGATCTGATGTCCTGACAAGCTGTGCCTGGTGTGTGCAGTCACAAGGAAGGGAGAAGCTGTGATTTTGCACTTTATTCAGAGAAGTGATTACTTGCAAGGCACAGCATTCCCAAGAGATGCAAAATGGCCACCCAAAACCATGTCACCTCTTCCACCATGAAACTGGGCAGGAGGGTCCTCCCACTGTGGGGGTTGTCATGCTTCCGAATGAAGAAACTTGAGAGCTGTTCTGCCAACCTTATGTCTTGGTCTCACCCATTACAGTTCAGACAAACGCACTTCTGTCTCTGCCTCTTTCACTGAAATCTGTTCCTGGGCATCTAAGAGACATCTGGTGACACCAAAAAGGACTTGCAGAAATTCCACAGATGCACTCAGGATCAACTGATAGTTGTGCCAATGTTCTTTGGAGTAGCTAAGGCCAAGTGAATGCCTGGAGATAGAAGATTTTGAATAAGGCAACAGAGACCAAGATGGACCAAGTCTGCAGGTCCACTGGAGAAGGCTGGTGAAGTAGGAAGACAAAGAATGTGGTATACAGCCAAGAGCGTGGGTGGCTGGGGTGGGGAGAAGGAGATAACTAAGCAACTTCCGAGGTCACCTGGGCCAACCAGGGACAGGAGTCAGTGAGCTGAGACCGCCTTGGTTGTACTGTGCTGTTATGAATAATCAGCCACATCTACATCAGAGAGCTGGAAGTTCCTCAGATGGAATAAAAAAGGAGGTAAATATTTATAGCTCAGTCTAAATTAACAGATAAGTATGGTGAATGTGAGAACTGCCAGCAATTCACTTTAGTGCATAAATCCCCTGGAGGAAGTAAGATTATAAATACTCCAAAGTGGTCAGAGTCAGGGACACGCCAACATATCTCATTTACTCTCCAAAGGGCATTTCAGTCACCCTGTCTTCTACCTTCTTTCTCTATCTGTAGCAGTATCCCCTTTAGAAAAGGACATAAAATGACTCAAATTCTTAGTAACTCTTGATGTTTCAGATGTTGCAGGCTAATGTGCTGTCAGCCAGAGTTGGCAGCACTCTGGTGCCAGACAGGACAGCTGGAAAGAAAATGAAGTCAAACTCATGCAGTTTTTTGCAAAGTGATTTTAGCTTGCAAAATTCCCCTTTGTTTCAACAGGAGTTTGCCTGGGATGCAATCAGAGGAAGCTCTGGAGTTGATCTGACCCAAATTGAAATTCCATGGCAAAAAGTACGTAAATGTAAAATACACCTGGGATCAGAACAAGCCCATATTCCCTGCGATCCTGCATGTAGACACACACACACATGCAAATCTGGGCCACTGACATATTGCATTACAGGTAACATGAACTTAGCCACAGGTAGACATAAGTAATGGGCTCTGGATCAGAAACCCAGCCTGAAACTATGACAGCCATATGAAAGAAGTGACATTTGGGATAATTTCAACAAACACAGACGGAGATTCAATTCTGGCATGTCAACTCTTTTCACTTCACTGGAGAGGCTGAGGTGAAAATTTTTGTCATTTCTAGGAAAAAAAAAAGTGTAATTAAGAATTTTGTTTATGTCTCTTTTTTTTTTTTTTTTAAATACTTCAGGTTTTCATCCTGACTCAGAACAGTAGCAAAGGTGAAACATCAAAAGCTTCCCCAGGACAGAAATTCCACTTTTTTCCACTGCTTTATGGTATCCTATCTTCTTCCACAAGATGTTCTGCTGCAGGATAGGTGAACCTGCAAGGGAGTTTTTTCAACTGGGACCATAATAACCACATTGTCCTTAGGATGAAGAATATGTCATCTTCCTCAACTGAGTCAACCCATTGCTAAAATGCATTAGCCAGCAGCACCCATTCCTCCTTCCATTGCACCAACCACAATGATGCTCTTCAGCCGCCACAGACCTCAGCACTGGAAGGCTTTGTTTGATTTCGAGCTATTGTGGGTCATCATTGTTGGCTGGCAACGGTGTGAGGGTGTAAATATTGTTTACAGCTTCCGCGCCTGTGCTAATATGCAGAATTAATGCAGCGCACACCAAATTCACTTGGAAAAGTTCTTGCTGTGTTTTTAGTTTTGTCCTTTGCTTATTCAAATTATGACTTGTGTCTGACCACCAGTGACACCCTGACATGTGGTTAGGTTTTCCTTTTTTTAATCTGTTGTGGTTTTTATTTTTTTTCCTTAAAATTACAATGACTCTCTGTTTCCAGAATCAAATAGAAGGCTTTATCTCCTTGAACTGGGACAACACAGATGTATGGTAGAAGACGATACTTTATTACCCATCCCTCAGGATAAGCCAGTTATCATCCAACAGATTCTCTAATCTACATTGACCAGCCATGTGTGCTGTGAATTGTTCACCTCTGAGGAAGGCTAAAAGTGGGAGGGAGTCAGTGGGCAAAGACTGAACGATGCATCAGGTGTTGGGTGTTAGCGCAAGTGGTCCTGACTGTTGGAACTGCTGCAGTGCTTCCGTGGCTCATCCCTGATGGTTCTGGTTGCCCATGGGTGTAATTACTGCCAACAACAAATGAAATAAAGCAGTTCTCTAGAGTTTTACTCCTACTCTGGGCAACTGCCTATGGCCAGCTTGTGGCTGGAGGTGGCCACTGCAGAGCTAGCTGGTCTACAGCCAGAGCAGTTCCTATCTCTCACTGTGGATGCAAACACATGGCTGAAGAAAGGATTGCCACAAAGAGTAAGGAGAAGGGGAAAAGGAGGTCAATGATCATCTTCTTGGATCTGATTGTAATCCCTTTGAAACTTTCAGCCAAGCAGATCAAGGCTATAGGCTTGACCAGGCAGGGGGTGTTACTCACCACTGTGTTTTGGAAAGTCAAACAACAACTGAACCCTGATCCTGACCTCAATGCCTCACAGGGATAAATTAAAAATAATAAAAAATAATGTTAGTGATAACATTAATGATGAGTTTTGTGCTGCTAAATGGGAAGTTTTCATTAGCAGCAATATTTCCCTCTGTGACTGTCAGCTAATTTGCTGCAATTGATGCCTTACAAAATGAACACTGCAGTGTTACTGGGAATAGATGGGTGAGTACTTCTCTAACGAAGCACTCTGGGTCAAATGCAGAGTGATCTCATGCAGCACGTCACATGGCTGGCCTGAAATGTCAAGCCCTGCACTGGGAGAGAGGGGTGAGCAGGCCAGGTCATGTCTGGTTTTAAAAGGATTGTTTGTGCCACACTCCATCCAGTGCCTTGGGTTGCAAGGATCCAAACAATCCTTCCCTTCATTCTCCGGCAGTGGTATTTTCTGGAAGACTGGGACCATTAACTTCCTTGCATCTGATTATTAGTATTTTTTTTCCTCTTTTTTTATGTCTTTTGACACACACCCTACTTGCATAGTTGAAGGGAGGGAGAGTAGGATTCAAGTCCAGACCAATATCAGCATCCAAGAGACAACAGAATCCTTAGGTCATCTCTTTCTGTCCCACTGTCCCTCCAGCAGAGACCACAGACCCCCTGAGGTTTTGTCTTCACTGGTCCTGGGGTGCTGGGGACCTCCCAAGAGGAACACCCCCATGAGTGGGAGTAGCAGGCACACAACAATGATTTATCTGTGTTACTCTTACAACTCTGCTGCATCAGGACAACAATAAAGGAGCTGCACCCTGTAAGGAAACCCCTACACAGAACAGATGCTCTGGAGTGATCCAGATCCATGTGCTGCTCCTGTGCCTAATGCAGTCATGACTATAAAGAGTAATTAATTTCACCTACCTCAAAGCGCTGCCAGACCTGGCATCTCTGTGCAAGGGAGAGAGGTTGCTATAACATGTAAGATCACATCCCACAGACGCCAGAGGTTATTTCTACCCATAGGGAAATAAGGACCTGGTGTTTGCAGAATAGGTGCTTTATGCTGATTGCATCTCTCTTGACCTTACACAGCATAGTACTCACAGCGACATCTCCATTAGCAATATTCATCCTCAGTTCTCTTTATCATCGATGGCACTTCTGTGGCATGATTCATCCCACCAAAATTAGCCAAAATAGATCACCCGCTGGGAGTGTGGATTTCTTGTTATTGACTACCAAGTGAGCCAAAAGCAACCAGCTTAGATGGTGGCATTTGCAGTCTTCATATCTCAGGTTGGGGAAAATGAACTATACCCCCGCCCAAGGCTGAAGAGGAGGTCAGATTCCTGAAAATGTTATAAACACCTGGAACTAGTATGGACAGGAACTTAATCATAACAACTCATTTTATCTGGAGAGGAGGGTATCTCTCCCCTAGTTTCAGGGCATGGAGACATCTCTTCTCCTGTGTTGTCCTGTCATAGCTCACCTAAGAGCTGGGATTTTCAGAAGAAATTGCAACACGCTTGTCCTTGCCTCTTTGAACACTGGAGACAACAATATTAAATCTCAGTCTTTGAGTTTTTAGCCCTCTTCTGATATTGCACTGGAGATAGCATGCAGCTGAGGGACGTGATCATTTTTAATTTTTCTTTTCCCCCTCATCAAGCCAACTATTCTATTATGAAATGGTGATTCCATTTCTTAATCTTCCTATTTTCTTCTCAGTGTGTGTTTGCTAATCAATTTCACAAGCCGCTGCATGAAGAGGGGGGAGAAGGGCCACTCTCCTCCTTCATTTGGACCTTTTCCCTGAAAGGGAACCAGAATAACCCAGTTTACTGGGTGGTCCATAGCTCAGCCCCCATATACATAGGCAGAAGGGACGACTGGTGCTGGGGTCTTGTAAATGGGAAGCCACGGCCTCTCGTCCCTCCTTCCATGCAAACATGGATGAGAAGACCATCCAGTGGTTTCTAATGTCCCACGGTAAATGGCTGGAGGATGCCAGGTGACTTCTCAGTTGACAGCTTGAGGGAAAGGACAAAGATTAAAGCAACTGAACTTCTCTAAGGGCACAGATTTTGTCTCCAACTCTGAAGAAGCTGCAAGAAACTCAATAATAGTTAGAAACTCATATGTATGAGCAACTCACATGTATCATCCCCAAAGCTCTGTGCAGTCTGGAGGTGCTAGAACTCCTTTTCCACTGGTGAAGCTGAAACAGATTTCTAACTGCACTCAGGTCCTAAACACGCAGAAATGCCTACTGGGATTCGTAAAAATTCCTGTTTTGGAGAATTTCTACAGGTATGTTCCTTCAGACTCCTAGATGCCTCTGTAAAGCTGCTCCAGAGAGTCTGCAGATACACAAACAGTGTTTAAATCCTCTGACCAGGGAGCAGTCTCTGTCCTTCCAACCACCTGGTGCACAGCAGTTCATGTCCATGCTGCTGAGGCTAACCCTCTGGAGCAGTTGCTCTCCTGTAGGCCCCTCTAGCCTGCAAGCAATTATTATTTTTAAATGTGTGTATTTTCGGATCAAAGAACCTAAAATAAAGCGATTCCTGTGATGTAACCAGCCTTACTGCGTGACTCTGAAGGTATGTGTTGCCTACCTTATGATGCAAAAGCATGGGGTGAAGGGAGTTCAGGGGGTCCAAATCTTGATGGCATAGTGCTGAGAACTGGGGATCTGGAGCAGGACCTTCTGCTTGTAGGACTTTCTCCCTGAGGTTAAGTATCCCCAGAACAGAGCTCAGGTTTAGTGCCAGAATTCTCTCACTCCTGAAGGGACTTGAGAATGGACTAATGCAGGTACCCTGTGGACCACTGAGGGACCAAGCAGCAGAGAATTCACTCGCTGGGCAATGCAGATGCAATGTAAAACTCAGATCCTCAAAAAAAAACCATAGGAAGATGAGCACCTCAAAGCCTTTAAAGAATGAGGCAGCTCCTTCCTCAGCTCTGCAAGTGGAATGTCCCAAAAGACTTAGACACTTCTTAACCCTGCTCTCTTTGGCATTGAAAAGGGGAGGAGGGAAAAGAAGGGAATGACTGTTGTAAGAATTCAGTGGATGCTTAGAGTATTTTGAAATTATCCCTTCTTCTTCCATTCTGTGCTGCAAGGATGTATCTGGCCAAACCCTCATGATTCATACTACAGAGAGACGTCAGATCATGTAACATTTCTATGTTTTGCTGTAGGAAAGACAGGTTATCTTTCCTGTCTATGACAAAAGACCACTAGCAGCAATTTGCAGACAATACCCTAGTTAAGCACAATAGGCTAAGCGTGTGTCATTAGCAACCAGGCAAGTTCAAAGGCATTTGTACTCCCACCTAGGCACTCCAGTCAGTCTGCTGAGTATAATGAGAGCACTGTGTGTGCTTCCTGAGAGCTCTTCACCATCAAACCACCGATATAACAAACCTTTTGTGCATTTTTGTATAACAAGAAATGGGCTTGTAATTTTTCTTTAAAGGTTCAAGTGCTGAGGAGTTTTCTTCCTTAGGATAAAGTGGTGATATACTCGGGTACCCAACATTCTCCAGATTTTGGGGGGAAGTAAAATATATTAAAGACAAAATTTTGTTTTTTTTTTTTCTTCCAACTATTCAACCAGGGAGTGGCAATAGTACTTTGTGGTGTTGTAACCTGTTGTAACTGACAAACTGATGCTGGAGGACAGCTACCCCATCACTTGCAGCTGTTATCTGCTGGTTTAACAGAGGCTGAGCAGCCAGGGCTGTCTGCTGTCTCAAGGAAGGATTCTCACACATCAGTCACCCCTATCCACATATACTTGTTGTAGATGTCCGTCCATGCCTCAAATGCTACCAGTCCAAGATAATGAATCCCACTAACTGACTGCCTCTTTGTCAGATTTTGATTTCCAAACTGAAAAGAACTAGCCTTAGACACCTGGAATGAGTCCCTAGACTTTTCAGAAACTATTTTGTGAGCTTTTATAGATAATTTATGAAGGAGATTTTGGTAATGAATAAGAGTTTTCCCCCCGGGGAACGCATCTTGTGTCATAGCAAGAGTGCAACCAGGAAAGTGAGCAGCTGAAAGAGCTCACAGTCTGACTGCAGTTGAGGTTCATGGGTCCTTTGCTAACCAATAACCAAACATGATTTTCAGTGAAACCTGTTCTGAAAGAAAGGCATTGGACCAGGACCTCACTTCTGATGTTGTGTATGGTTTTCAAGGTGATGCTGAACTCTGTGCCCCAAAGGATGTTTCTTGCTCTGAAGTTTAACCAAGGGCAACCTGCCCCTCATGCTTCAACAACGAGCTGGACTCAAGAGGATATTTGCTGCCAGCTCCTATGGATGATAAAGCACAATTTATGAGACGCATTGTACTGAAAGGAGGCAGCCTTTCCCTCAAGGTGTGTGTAGCAGATTGGCCACAGCCAGAGGTCAATAGGCCAATACTTGACGGGCATGACTAGTCCTTGCATGTCATTTGGAGACACCTTCCTGCAGGCAGAGAGCAGAGATTGAGATATCAGCAAGATTGGTCACCCTTCCTTTCATTGCTTAAATTATTTACTTTACTGTTTTGTCTTCTCCTGGCAGCTGATTTGTCATAGTGAAGCCCCTAGAAAAAGAGTTGTGGGTGCACCAGGAATATTACAGCAATTAGAAAGGGCCGTAAACAGTTCCCTACATATGAAACCGCTCATTGAATTTGACAAGCAGCCTTTTCTTCTTCTCCCAGCCACAAAACACAATGCAGCCTCGTTCCCTTTCATAAATGCCAGCACTTTTTTTCATTCCCACCAAGGGTCCCGTGCACTCAGATCAATACACTTGCAGACTGAAAGAGACCTTTCTCCTTGCTCTGAACGTCTTGTGGATAGAATTAATGCTGATGGAGTATGTCACAGTCCAACTGTAATTTAGAGACACATCATGAAACCATGCTGTCCTGGCACTGGTCCAGCTGTCAGATGTAATAGAAAAGTAAAACAGCTTCATCTACCCCAACAGCACACTGCGCTCTGGCAGACACTGATTTAAGGTTCCTATGTGTTACAGTGTGTCATTTGGAGATGATTGATGAGGTACTGGTGGATGTTGCTTGCCCATTCCCTGTAGCAGTAGGCAAGTAGCAGGTATGTCAGAAGAACAGCTGGAAGAATTGTGTAGGGCTCATTTCAGTGTTTGCCCAGACTAGAGAAAAGACAGAGAACACGCTACCAGAGCAGGATGTTACAAATAACTCTACACTATATTGGGTAGGGCTGAAAACTGTCAAGGCTTCTGCAGCCTCCATAGTCATGGGGGGAGACCTCTGTCTCTTTACAGAGCTCCCTCCCATTTATACAGCATCTGAGGGTTGAAATCTCATAATACGTCAGAAATTAGGACCAACAGGGACCTTCTAGACCAGCTGTCCTGCCATGAGGTAGAATCAACTTTTCCCAACCCAGTGCTACCTAATCGCTATAGTGATAAGGGTCCTTGGGTCATTCTGGCTAATGTGTCTCTTGAAGACAGACAGCATGAGAAGAGGCATTTTAGGTGTCGGGGTGCCCTTTTGGAGAAAGACTTCAATGTGATTTGGAGAGGAATCATGTAGGATCTTACACCAAACCACGTTACGACTGTGACAAGCAAGAGCACTCAGCAAGTGTCTTCTGCCAGCCAGGAGCTGAGCAAGCATCAGCCCAGCAACACCAAGGTGGACACAGGAGGCTTTGCATTTGGCTGGGTATCTCTGTGTCCCTGTTTTTCATTCACTTTCTCTCTGCTCCAGAAGGATGCTGTTTAATTGAAGGCAGTTCAGGCAAGAGCCCTAGGAACTGAAGGTTTGGAAATGAGGATGGCAGGAGCAGGGGGAGGACACATGTCTAAGGATGGGAGTCGTGTTCTGCCTGGTGGTACGGAGAAAAGGTTAAGGGGTAATTTATCATTGTCTGTAAGTACCTGCTTAGGAACAGTAATTTGAGATGAGAGAGCTCTTCAATTTGTATCACAAAAGGATAACTAGCTGCCTGTGAGCTTGGAGTGAGGTGGTGTATCTTCTGAGGCAGAGGCATAACAAAAGAAGTGGGTGGAGGAAGGGGAACGACTGTTGACAGATGCTCCAACCCTCTACCTCCCGTGTTTACAACTTCCCTCTTTCCTTAACTGAAGGGTCCTGCACCCATTCTCAAATGGCAAGGCTAATTTGAGCAGAATAGAATGGAGAATTTGTCCCCCTCCCCATGAAAATACCAAGGTTGGCTTTTTCTTGCAAACTGGGACAAGAACGTTTACACTCCAAAATTTTCTGCAGCCTAGTGGTTCCAAGAGATCCACACATGCCAGACTGTTTGGCTTCAGGAATTTTAACCCAGAGGGCTCTTAAATAAATTCCCAAATCAATAATTCTTATGTTGAGTTCACTACCACGTTCCCAGGTATTCTGCTGGAAGTCACGTCTTTTGTTGATCAGTGTTTTCTCATTTAGACGCATTTCTTGTAATTTTATTTTGCCCACTACCATCTGTGTATGATTGGCCTTGTTCCTTGGCTGAAATATACCTCCCATATCACACTTGGCCATTGATTCGCACAATGCATCATGCAGCTTAAGCAGTGAAGAGTTGCCTTTTGCATTATTAGAGGCGAAATTCTTCAGTAAAATCAGCTCAGAATGCAGCTTAAAGTCTGGAGGTCCCACTTTGCTAATGTAATGTCCACAGGAAAGAAAAATGTCACTTGAGACCAAAATCACAATGGAGTCATGACTTCATATCAAAAATGTCATTACGACACAAAATGAGACATTTCATTCTTGTATCACGTAAATTAAAAGTTTTCCCACACCAAATTTAAATGGAGTGAAAAAGCTCTCTTGGAAAACCTGTTCGACCGAAAGGTCTGTGGCCAGTTTCAAGAATGATCCATTCAACACAGACCATGGTGACTTTTCCACTGCGGTAAACGGCTAAACGGAAATAAGTTTTATTTGCTATATGGAATAAAAAAGAAGCAGCTCTATTTAGCTCCGAACTCTGGGTCTATCTGTGAGTATTTCTAGAAGCCCCGTCTTAAGACAGTTGGACAGACCACATTTGCCCTTACTAGAGACAATGACAGGAGCTTGCACCAGGGGAAGATTGTCCCATCATACTGTTCAGTGTTGCATGCCCAAAATTTTTAGCTACCAAGCATTCAGAAGGACAATGCAATATTCACCCAAACACACTACTCCTGGGCAGCTGAATGCAACCAGTCAGCCAGAGCAAGGGCTGATTATGAGAAACATCTGGGGTGAGACGGGAATTCCCCATTCTCCAGTCATTCCCTGGACTATTTTAAAACTGCTTCTCCATAAAATAGATGTGCAATCTTCTCCAGGGCCCCAGCTGTGTAACTGTGTAACATCCCTGTGGGATGGAACAAAACAGCTTTTTGTTAGACTCAAATCATCCAAAGGAAAAAACTTGTCTTTCAGAGCCTGATACTGGTTTCTACAATGTCAATGAAAAATCTTCTGGTGATTTCAACAGGAGAAGCAGCAAACTTGTTAACTGCACATGCCTGGTGGTAGCAGTCCTTACCAAAGTTAAACCTTGTACACAAATGGCTTCCTTTGCAAGTGGTAAATGCACTGATAGTGTCCAGGATAAAAAAGAGAATAGGTTCGCTGACATCTTGGTTGGTGGTTTATCACATCCTTTGGAGTGGTGCCCGCCAAAGCCAAGAACAGCTTCTCTGTGTGGCTGGAGGTAGTTGTCCATCTGTCCAGTATGAATGAACAGCTTGAGGACATCTGTTCAGTCTCAAAGTATATATTTGCAGGGATGAAGGTGTTTTATGTGCCCAGGGAGACAACATCTTCTCGGATTACATTATTCCCATGAATGATCTAAAATATTGCTCTGCCCGGCAGGGAGCAGAACTGAGGTCACTTCTTGTGTGAGAGCTGGATTTCAGCTATGGCCAGGTGACAGTGTCTCTTTCATCACTTGCCTTGCTCTTTGCTCTGAAGAGGAGGATGGCCGTCTTATCACCACGTTACTGACTAATGCCCTCTTTTCAGCACGGAAAAACAAGTCCCGAATTGTCCTTTGTGCTTTGACTTAAGATGGGTTACAGAAGGACATGTTCCTTCTTGAACTGAAGTCAGAGGCAACAAATGTGTTGACCCTTATGGAATGTTTATCCTAGGCCATACATAGTGTCTGTTGGTCCTGGGGTTTACCTGCTTTCATGTGCTCTGTCAGCACAAGGCATCTCAGATGCAGGCACCACAATTGCTGCTGACAGCCTGTGAAGGCAACATGCTTATGAAAGCATGGCTGGCCTCAAGAGACACATGAGATACAGCTAGATCTAAAATAGGAAGAAATGCTTACATTCTACTTCCATTTCTAACGGCCCACATCCATGATCCAGAAACACAATAGTCTGCTTGACTCATAGCTGATCTTGTAGACTGCTTACTTTCTGGAACTACTTCACGTGGGAGGATTCACCTCCTTTACCTTTAGTTATGTAAAAGCCAAGGGTCCATTCCAAAGCACGTATCTACACTCTCTTTTTGATCATTGGATATAGATCAGGTGAGACGACTAAGCCTCAGGAGGCACTTCTATCTTTGCGGATTAGGCAGAGTGGCCAAAGTTACAGGAGATGATTCCCATCATATGCTGTCTGTATGTGTGCTCCTAGGCATGTCCAGAGTGGTGCGAGTGCTAAGCATGAGCCACTCTCAATGTCCTAGTGGAATCCCCAAAATAGGCAGGGCTTTGCCTTTTTCAGCATGGGATCCCACCTTCCAAAACAGGCCTTGCAGAGACCACAGCTGGAGCAGGAGAAAGGAGCCTTCTTTCCTACTGCAATTGGTTGATGGCTACAGTATTGACCCAAACAGCAAGAGATCAGTAAGTGACACCTGTCTCCTTTGCCTGGAATTATGTGAGTCTGCTTGTCCCCCATGAGTGCTCCAACAACATGTTAACAGGATACTCCAAAACCGAGAGCTCCCTGTTGCTGACAATGAAGCTACTCCACTTCGTCATGAAAGACAAGAAAGAGTGATGACCATTGTTGGGCCACAGACTACAGGCCACACTTTCCTCCTCCTCACTGTTGTATCTTGTAGTCAGGCATCTGCTCTGCCTCTCCGTCTGGCTAATACTATGCTTCTCAGACCTAGCTCCAAAGAAACGTCAATCCAGATCCTGTCAGAGCCAAAGGATGACCTCCCAAGCCCCAGCCTGGGAGGGTATTGGCTCCCTTCCTGAAATCCACATTGTTCAGAGACCTCTACAAGTGAGTCTGAACTGTTCTGTGGCCTTTAGTAGAGCAGAAGACAGGGAGATGGCCCAGCTGGGAAAAGGATTTATAGCCAGACAATGAGGATTTTTCATGGTGTGACATTTTATTGCGTGCTGATGTGTTGTCATGAGTCCCGTGAGTCACCACGAGGGCTGATCTCCAGCTTCTCAATTCTCAGCTCCTCTTTTGTCTACTGGGTTTGCTTCTACCAGGGATTTAGCACTAATAAAATTAAGGTCTTTTGCTTCTGAAAGAATTATGGCTCTGCTTCATGCCAGAGCATGAGCTCTGCAGGAGAAAGGGGCAACAGAAGTATCTGATGGGGCTGTGAGATGGATCGAGGAATTAGAGGCAACTTTTTTTCTTGATAACAGGCTTTGTAGTTGTTCTTTTGATGTTAGATTCATTCAGGAGAAACTGAACATCACCTACAGTCTACAGCTTAGGAAAGATCTGTGCTAAAGGATATGTTATTTGTAAGTTACAATACAAGGTTCATGTTAAGCCTGTCTACTTTGACACAGTGGATTTAAGGATCTCAAGCTCAGGAAAACCCATTTGTGGATGGCAGGTGACAAAGCAGCTTGGCTCACTGTGATCCCAGAGAAGCAAGCCCAGAGTCTAGCAGAATCACTTATGGATTTGGTGTACAGCTGGGGAAAAAAACCTGAGAATTATCATGATGGGAACAACAGTGAAACAATAGAATGAACATAGTTTGCAAAGCTGAGATGGTGACTACCTTGACTTGACCCTGTCCAGACCACTGGTAGCTTCTGTCCAGGTCCTGGATTTCAGGAAGTCTGCTGCCATGAATCACCATTGTCAGTGTTGGAAGCTAACTGCTCAGCTCAAATGAACCTCTTCTCAAACACGGTATGTAGCTGAATTAAATGGGTACAATATGCAATGTTTCTGATATTGCTTATAGGGCTTATATGTTTGTCCCATAAATCGAATGATGGAGGCAATGTACATGAATACCCGACTGTAGCTAATCAAGACAAGGGAGCCAGACTCTTCTTGGTGATGCCCAGTGACAAGCCAAGAGACAATGAGTGCCAATTAAAAAAACTTGAAATGCAATCTGACCACAGGAAAAGCCTTTTTTACTGTAAGGGTGGTGAAACAATGGAACAGGTTGCCCAGAGAGATTGTGGAGTCTCTGTCTGTGGAGATACTCAAAACATGTCTGGACACAGTCCTGGGCAAGCTGCACTAAGTGACTCTGCTTGAGCAGCAGGGGTGGACAAGATGATCTCAAGAGGTCCTTTCCATCCTAAATGATTGTATGATTCTGTGATTTGTAAGAAAGAAAGACCAGTCTGTGCAAAGTTCATAAGCAGAGAATATATGTAAGTATCTATCTCCTTCATGTAGACAGACTATGTATTCCTCAATTTGCTCACAATCTGTGATCCCCAACAGGAATAAGATAACTGTGGAATAACTTGATTATGGTACTGTAAAAAATTCACAGCACAGGAGGGACTTTCTGTGCCATGCTGTGTCCACCTGCAGAACTGTGGGCAACTCATCAATACATGGCTAGTCCAAGAGGACTGACAGATCATTAATTCCACAAGCTGCAAAATGCTTCCACATGGGTCATGGTAAAGACAGATAGAAAAGTCCAAAGAAACTCAAATGTGCTCCAGTAAAAGGCAATAAGAGAGCCAGAGCATTGCCATGGTCATGACAGAAAATCCTGACTTTTTTAGCAAGACCAAGTTTGCAGACAGAAGCATCATATTTTGTAAGGACAATCCATCTGGTGGAAAAGAGCAAAGTTCTCAGAAAGGATGGCCCTTCTCCAGGCTCAGATTAGAAATAAGGTGATAGACTTTGGCCCACCCTGCAGAAGAAGGCAAAAGGACTGCAGACCCTGCGAGTTGGACAAGGGGTTTGGAACAAAAGAGGAAACTTCCTTCTTTGCCCCAGCTCTAGGGTTCAGTTTAAGTACCATCATTCTTTGCTGGGTGAAACCAGTGCATCCTCATTAACCAGCAAATCTGTGCAGACTCTGTCTTCCTGAAGATTTGATCCGCAAAAGAGGTGTCTGGGCCTAGATGGAGGCAGATTACTCATCCATAGGAGTAGCCATGTGGAAGGAAGTTTAGAGACAGAGCAATCAGGCAATTGTTTTGTAGGAAAGCCTGTGCCAAAGCTGTCAGTGTTGGCATTGGTTTTTATCCCAACTCATAATAGCTTCACAGTCATGATCCAGGAGCCAGTAGCCAGGCAGGAACCATGACTTCAGATAGCATGATGGTAGCTGCTGTAATTTTACATACAGATGTCTGATAACAGGTGTGCATTGACCTATGTCTTGAAAAACAAAAAGGGGAATCAGATTAACAACTCTATTTTAAACACAAATTCTGTTTGTAACAAACCCTGGGGGGGGGGGTAATATACAGTTATGCTGAGAAATGCTGCTTACCACCAGCAGAAAATGACTACAGATGCATGAAGAGTAAGATTAATACAGCTTTACCTCTAACACGCATAGTACTGTTTCCTGAAATGATCCTCTAGAAACAGTCTGCACCCTAAAACTGTAACCCAGGGTTAGCAGGTTGTGGAAGCTGTGTTTTCCTTGTCCAGAGCTCCTGTGTGATCCGATGGTGACTTCCTCCAAGCATACAGAGCACCCAGAACTTGGGAAGCTCTGGATGACATTGCTGAGATGCAACAGTGATGAACAACCTTCTCAACATGGGACCACCCAGCCTGGGCCATTTCCTTGTATGTTTTGAACATGTCTTCACGTGACCAACTTCAAGGTGAGAAGTTTGCATTTACACAGCAGCAGCTTACTAGGGTGGGTTAAGAGTTTCTGAAAAAATGCCATTTGTTTTCAGTTCACACCAGTACAACTCTATGCCTGGCATTTCATTCTCATGCCCCCATTTCTAGCAATTCCCTAGGTGTCCGACTCTGCTGCTACTGTGATCCAGAGGAAGAAACAGAATCTTTTTATTCCAGAAGAAGAAGAAGGAAACTCAAAGTTCATCTATCCCTTTCCTTCTTGGCTTTCATCCAGCTCTGTTCTTTCCAGGTGCCTTTCCATTCCACAGGAAGACCTTGAACGCTCCCTTGGCATCCTAGAAAGGAAGGTTACACTCTTGATCTGTGGTCTCTGCCAATGGCATTTGTCTTGAATTTGAAGGGAGCTGGGGGAAAATGGGCGAGGCGACGCCACGGATATAACTCTCAAGGGCAAAAAGTGGAGAAGTCTCAGAGTCAGTCTGAAAATTGTGTCTGACTGGTGTGTGTGCTGTCAGCGATGATGGAGAAGTAGGCATCTCCTTCCTTGTATGAGTGTCATGACAGCCACTCAGGGACGCAACCCCATGTTCTTGCATGCAAGTCAAGGGAACCTCACAACACTTGCTCTTCTGACAGCAAAGTTGTCAACTGTGCTCATTCCTACAGCAGTTATGCAGAACAGCAAGCCTGGAACCTTCCCTATGGTGGCATAATGGGGCAAAAGTAAAGAGAAAGTATAAGATATGGGCTTGCAACGGATTGCAGCTATCCCAGAATGACGGCAAAAAGACCAGCAACTTGTAAAGCATATCACCGGAGGCTAGCAAAGTACACCAGCATGTTATAACTTTCCTGAGGGTTTTTTGGGTGGCAAATGCTGTCCATCACTGGCCTACGTGACTCTGTAGTTGCAGCTGGGCTAGAAAAGCCTTTGGTCCAAGCTGGTGAGGCTGTTCTTGCATGAATTCATCCTGTCATCTCTCCCCTCTTGTCCCTTCCCAAGCTGTCCCGAAAAAGGAAAGCACTCAGGAGGGGCACTGCAGAAAAAAAATAATTGACTGGCCTATGAGGCTATATACAACCCTCAGGCCATAAGCAAACTGCCTTAGTGTATTCAGGAGATATATGTATCAAACGCAGCTCGACAGGTCGTATGTTACAGATAGGCCATGCTTTCACCCCTCAAACACGTTCTGGATTTCTCATTGCTGAGCCCCCTTTTTGGAGCACCTGTAATTTATGAACAAGATGATAAAGAAACGAAAAAGAATCCTGTCAAGGCTCTCTGTGTGTGTTGTAAATTGTCCATATATCAAAGATATTGCCTACATTCAGCATTTAATGCTATCAGTAAAAATATAATGGGGGAGGGGGGGAAGAAGTTGCTCACAAGGAAGAATGAATAATCTGTGTGAAATATTGAGCCTGTAAAACCAGCATTTCTCCTTTTGGATGGAGTGCTGGTATTTCTTCCTATTTAATTTACATAAATCAATGATGGGAAAAAAAGTGCAATAGAAATCAGATTCTGTAGCTGCAAGGAACCTGGGGAATCTGAGGAAGGAGTTCGGGGATTACAGACATGCTCCAAAGAGAGCAGCACCAGAGAGACTGATTTTTCTAAACTTTTCTTGTTTTTCTTGCTCAGAGAATTTAGCCCCTGTTTCTACATCCCAGGGGTGAGGTCATGCCAGGAAAAACTAGTAAAATTGGCATGTTTAACTCTAAGCTTGTTGTTTCCTTGGTTTGATTTTCTACAAAATTTTTACTTTTAAAATGGTGACCTCAACCAGTTCTGGCTAGTAAAAAAAAAAAAAAAAAAAGACTGTGGAAATATTCTGCACGATACACCGATGTCTATTTAAAAATCTTGCTGGAAAGCATCCAAAAGGGACCAATGTCATCTTTCTATGACCTCAGAACAGGGGAGGGGAGAGCTGAACGGGCAGCAAGCAGAGCAAAGAACCTGCGCTGAAAGGTCAGGCTCCTCCACCCTAAACATGCCCTAACGCCTCCCACACCAAACCGTCCTCATCCACCAATGGGCCCATGTAGGATTCAGTCTTGGCTTTCCTTGTGGCTTCTCTTGACATCAAGGAAGTTGAGTTAGGACAGGGAAGGAGCACTGCGGAGCAGTGAGAGCTGTGAGGACCCTGCGGATTGATCCTGCTTTGTTCCTGGCTTGCAGCTTCATGTGCAGTCCTGGAAAAGGAGACTTTGGTAAAGAATCTAGAATTTAGCAAAGCCTGGCTTCAGCGACCACACTGGAGCTCTTGTCCAGGCAGCCAGAAAAAGGCTGGAACTGGGTTCTTCTGAGTGCCATGGAAAAAGCCTCTTTGTGATTTTTTTTTTTTCCTGCCTTCCTTTGTTTTCTCTTCCTTTGCCTTGAAGAAGCTGTTGATTACAATTTCAGTGCAGTTTGAGATGCAAGCTTAATGGAGCAGGCCTTTCTATTTTTGTAGTCTGTGCATTGTCATACGAAATAACATGGATTATATTTTGCTGTTGCTGATGCATTGAATATACTTGATATTTAAATCCAGCGGTGTTCATAGCAGGTTGAGATTCTATGCTGGGATCAGAAGTGTTTGAAGTATGCTTGTTTTTATTATTTATTTTGTGGAGAGATTGAGGTTCTGTCATTGTGGCTTTGTGGGCTTTGTTTTACTTTTTTAATTAGGCAAAGTTAAGGAACTTAAGGGCCAATTCTATCATCCTTACTCATAGCAAGCACCATCTTGATCCTTACTTGATCCTACTGAAAAGAATTGCTACTGAGTGTTTTATGTTAAAGATCTAAAGGTCCAGAGTTAATTCTTTGTAGTCATGCTTCTTATTGCTCCTTCTGGTGTGATATTTCTAGTCTTAGATTTCTCCTTACCCCACCATAGTCTCCTAATAATTCAATTCCCAGTGTGTGTGGTTCTCCATTCTGTTAGACAGCTTACACTGGATAACCATGAGTGTCCCTGAGGCCAAGGACTAGCTGTGATGGTCTCTGAATTTCTGTTGTTAGAACCCAGCATATAAGAAACTGCCTCATCCAGGAAGCCCAGAAATGGACTAAGAGCAGGTATAATAATGGGCTAAGAAAAGATATGAAACGAGCTAAAACCAGATATCATGGACCCATAACCTATTGTCTGGAAAACCCCAGTTTAAGGATTTGTGGTCCAAATTAACAGGGTGGTTCAATTTCGTACAGAGCTTGACTTGCAGAACAGGGCAGAAGGAATGCATATGCTGGGTTGAATTTGGTTACCGGAGTGTCCCTGCACTGTTTCTCCCCATTTCTTTGCGGGCATTTGGAATGCATTCAGGACCAAGGATGCTCTGCAGCTGCAGGGAGATGACCCCTTCTTTTTCTGCATAATTGTTCTCCAGTCCAGATATTTTAGCTAGAACAGAGGCTGGCTTGGTTCAGGACTGACTGAGATCCCAAAGAGATTGCTAAAAGGGCTAATTTTCCCTAAGATTCCCATTCCATTAGTGTGTATTCATTTAGGGTTGGATCCTTCAGCTGTCATCTCTATCGCAACAGGCCCTACTAAAATGTTGGTCCCCATCTTTTTTATAAGCCCCCTTTAAGTATTGAAAGGCCGCATAAGGTTTCCCTGGAGCCTTCTCTTCTCCGGGCTGAATAACCCCAACTGTCTCAGCCTGCCCTTATAGGAGAGGTGCTCCAGCCCTCTGATCATTTTTCTGGCCCTCCTCTAGTCTCACTCCAACAGGTCCACGTCTTTCCTGTACTGAGGACCCTGGACCTGGATGCAGTATTCCAGGTGGCGTCTCACCAGAGCAGAGTAGAGGGATAGAATGACCTCCTTCAACCTGCTGGCCACACTTCTTTTCATGCAGCCCAGGATACAGTTGGCTTTCTGAGCTGCAAGCACACATTGCTGGCTCATGTCCAGCTTTTCATTTTCATCCCCTGATACCCCCAAGTCCTTCTTGGTAAGGCTGCTCTCAATCCCTTCATCTCCCAGTCTCTACCGATATTGGGGATTGCCCTGACTCAAGTGCAGGACCTTGTACTTGGCCTTGTTGATCCTCATGAGGTTCACACAGGCCCATTTCTTAAGCTTGTCCAAGTCCCTCTGGATGGCATCCTGTCCCTCAGGCCTGTCAACCGCACCACTCAGCTTGGTGTCATCTGCAAATTTGTTGAAGATGCACTCAATCACAAGACCAGGCACGGCATTATAGCAGGGTGCAACATGCAGGAATGAAGAGATTTGATGGCATCTGATGGCAGCATGACAGAGGCAGGGAGAAACTGGAAAACAAAGAGCTTCTTGCCTGTTAATGCAAAGAAGAGGCGAGCCAAGAAGAGCTCAAGCATCTGAGGAGTCCTTGAAGACTGCAGCTGAAATAGCTTCGTGAAATTTCCCCATTCGAGGGTGTGCACTGAAGAGGGTTGAGAGCATCTAGAGCAGCCTCGACAGCTTTATCTTACATATTCATCCAACCTTACTGTGAAGGGGACATGTGGCTTCCCCCATGAGTCAGGTGCAATGTTTCACTATCGGTTGGTTAGAAAGTTTTCCTTACCATCCCTAATTACTTTTTTAAATTCAAATTAAGCTGCCTTCCTTCTTGTCCTTCTCTCAGTGGACATGACAACAGTTGATCTCTGTCCCCTTTATAACAACCTTTTACGTGTTGGAAGAGGGTTGCCATGCCAACCTTTTCTTCTGTTGCCAAGCAGAGGATGGAATGATAGTTCCACTTCCAATTAAGCACCAGGCGCAAGATCTCGAGGGGAGCCATCTCCTCCACACAGAAATACAGCAATAAATTCAGAGAGCCCAATCTGTATAATGTCTCTGACCAAATCCCATCTCCCTGTGAGTCTGCTTGAAGTTAACCCAAGTCAGATGCACCTGGTGTTTGTAGCTGAGCTCTTTACTCATGCATTTGCCAGCACATGCATGAATGGGACCAAATTGCTGTGGCTTTTTCCACATGGGAGGTTCAAGCAGAATGGAAAAGTTGGCTCTGAGGAGCTAGAGGAACTCTTCTTGAAATCATGTACCAAACCTCTGGCAATGCTTGTGGGAGGCGTATAAATGCTTGAGAGGAGCTGTGCTTGAATCAGATGAATCAGGGGAAGGGATCAGTGGCAACAGGGACTGGTCCAGAGTGTCAGTCTTTGCACCCAGGTGTGAGTAAGCCTCTATTTGCTGCTGGTGACAGAAGTAATGAAACTTCCTTTTAAACAGAGCAAAACAGAAGCTGAAGCATGGCCAGAGGTTGTCCTGGTTTGAAGTAAAACAGAACCAATTTTCTGTTCAGTAACTTCAGTTTTTAGCTAAGCCTCTTCTAACTACTGAAATTAACAGCATATTGTGCAGAAACTGTTTGCTCTGATAAGACCTATGTTTACAGTTGATGCCAAGGCACGGTATGCAGAGAGGCTCTTGCTCATACTTATTGCTATAACACCCAAGGGCAGCGAACTTTGTTACTTGCCCCGTTGGAGGATCAGAAGTGGAGAAGCATAGAGGCGTCCCACCTGCGGGGAGAAGTGGACAAGGCAGGTGACCCAAAACTGACCATCAGGATATTCCATCCCATCTGCCTCATGCTCAGTATAAAAGCTGAGGGATCAAAGGGTCAGCCCTCTTTCTTCAATGGCCGATATCTGAGGAGAACTCTGTCTGTTCATCTGCCTTTGATCCCAATCCTGAATCCAGATCTGGAATCCAGTTCCCATCCGTTACTGAGTCCACTCTGGGACCTCCCCAGTGCCAGACGGTGTTGTGATTGTCATCCTGGGAGCTTGATAGGGTTTTGTATGTATTTCATTATTTCCTTTTTATTTTATTATTAATATTTCATTGAAGTAGTTTAGTTCCTTCTAAACTTGTAAGTCTCTCTCTCTCCTGCCTCTCTTTGAAGAGAGGTAGGGGAGAGCATCTCTCATTCTGCTCAGTGACTGGTTCAGCCCAAACCACAACAGACGTGAAGAAGAACCTGTTTGTCTCATACAGCTTCCGTGAAAGCAGCTCATCCAGGGAAGAAACACAACATTTGCAAGGTTGTCTAGGTTGGTAAGACCAGTGTTGATATGTGTCAGTCATGCAACTTAAGGCTGCTTGCAGTGGTGATGCACAAAATTGCCCAGAGGGTTTAGTTGATGTCAGCAATGGGAACGTGTGGGTGGTGAGTGCCCTTGTGTCAGCACTGTACAACACAGACAGGAAATACTGGGTGCCACCCTCCACGACTGCAACCTGTCTCTATCTGTATCCCTTTTTCTCAACCTGCGACGTAAATGACCAACCTCAGCCACTTCTGCAGTGGATCAGACTGCTTTCTCACCATCGTCTGAGAACTGATTGTCATCAAAGCCCCAAGCTGACCAAAGGGCAAGAGAGCACAAGAAGACGAAGAACTACCACTTCTGCATTCACAGGACTGATATTTAAGAAAGCTGCATCTAAATGGAGCTGTGAAGCGGAACAGGAACACAGCGCCGCTCCAAAAGCATTTTTTTTTTGCCTTCCTCTGTTTCTACCAACATCAGTACCAGCAAAAGGCAATCAGGGTTCGTGTCTGGGTATGGATGAGCCGAGGATGTTACATGATGTTTGGTCATTAGCTTTCAATGAGACTGTGTGTCAAGGGAAAGGATTCCGCAGTTCGAAGAGGGGATGATTTACAGACCTGAGAAATAACGAACCTTGTAAGGAACAAAGCTTGGAAATAAAACTGCGTGCTCCACCTGAATTGCTACCTACCCGTGTGTGTACTCAGAGCTCATATTTAGTGCTTCTGGTGGCACATTGACAGACGGCTTAGTGAAAACAAATGTTAATGTTAATTAAGCTGGAAAACTTCCCAGATTTTGAGAATGAGAGTGTTTGCTCGGATAATAATTCAGATAGCCTGTGCCCTGCTTAGCACTTTTGTTGGGAAATGTGATCACTCAGAAACGGGATAAAACAAGCGGAGGTGGTCAGCTAGACTTCAGGTCTTTTTCCTAGGATAGAGGGGTGCTGCTCCTTATAGCATCTTCCCCAGCACTTTGAGCACCCCAAGTTTCAGTGATGCAAGTGATCAGACACCACTCACCTTCCTTGTGAGAATATACTACGCTAACAGCTCACAGCAAGGAAACGCTTCCTGACGTACCTCCTAAATCCTCCTTTACTTAATTTCACTCCAATGCTTCCAGATGATGATAATTAACCTTTCTTTCTGCAGAGGATAGCAAATAAGCAAGAGCTTGGAGGTATGAGTAAGGACAGGTTTGGCAGGGTTTTCTATGCATACAGTCAGATATCCCTGCTTAATCTAAATAATTTTGGTTTTGCTGGCTTTGACTGGTCTACACTGACTTGCACCAGCTAATGATCTGGCCCATTGATTTTAAATTCCCTGCTACATCCTTTTAATTCAAATCACGGTCACCAATGCCAGCCCAAGACTTGCGAATACCAGTGAAAGGCTGTGGGCTAAATAGACGCTCCAGCTATTATCACGGGAATGAGAATGCTTATGTATTTATTTATTTATTGCTGAAAGGGCTGGAGGAAAAAAATAATAATTAGGAAATGAGGGGATGCACACAAATAGCCTAGAAACCCCTGGTAGCACTCCTGTCTTTATAGAAGGCCACGTGATGGCTCAACACATTCCTATTTTCTGCTTCAGTGACATGACTTTCATATTGTAGATGCAGCATGCGCTGAGTCCCAGCTGGCAGCTCAGCTAACCATTGGTATTGCAATTAAGCCTCCTTGGCGTTCAGTTGGGGCGATGCTCCCCAGGGGCCTCCTTAACATCGTCCAAAGGTACGGAAGATCAGCACTCAGAGACGCTGCCGGAGCGTGGTACGAGGTGGACTGCCAAGAGCAGATCACAAAGCCGTGAGGGAAGTGCTTGCCTGGGCTGCTGTGTCGTGCAAGGCAGGATGATTTGCAGAGCTCTCCCTGGGATGCAGGGAGGCACACAACATATTTTCTTTTAATTGCCACATGCTTAGAGATATCCTCGAAACTCTGTCATCTGGGCAGAAAGAGGAGTTTTCCACTTTTGTGTTCCCTGTTTACAACCTTCATATGTCCATTCTGGTTTGCATCGTGGCAGGCCTTCAAAGCTACAGCTAGGCTGTGTTAGATGCTGTGCTCACACCGACTAAGAATATATGTCCTGGGAGATGTGCCATTTCTGTGCACTTCCAGCAAAGTCATTTAATCTAGCAAAAATACTCACAGGCTCCACCCTAAATCATAGGATTGATGAAGGCCATGTTGGATGAGGTGCACCAGCTTTTGTTATGCTCCATGTGAGGTTGTTTTTTACAGTGGTCTCTTTCTGAGCAATGGAAAAAGTAAATGGAAGGTAAAAAAATGGTCTTAAAATAAAGCCCAGAGTATGAGAGTGGTTTGAGATGTGGTAGGTCATCTCTCAGTGAGCTGACTCTGTGGACTACAAGCTGAAGTTGAGATGCTCACTGCTCTGCCCGAGCTATTCGATGTGACACCGGGTCAGAGGGGGTGGTTAGGACATGCGGTGGCTGTGGAGCATCTGTGCCTAATCCTGATAAGCCTGTGGAAAAGCAAAACCCTGGAGCATTGTGCTGGTGATGTAGCAACTTCAAGGTCAGAAGACATCACTTATCATTTCATTTGACCTCTTATTTGTTATTGAATTTAGCTGGTTAGCAGCATACTGAGAGCTTTAAGTCAAATGTGACTTCCACTTTGAAGAAGAAATTCAGTCTTGATTTGAAAGCTTTCAGCAGCAGGGACATGCAATGCTTTCCATGGCACTTTGTTCAAATGGTCCATCATTCTGTTAAAAATTATTTCTATTTGAATATGTCAGGATTCCACTTTGAGTAATAAATATACCTTTCTCCACAAGATTAAAGACTGGTTTGCTAACCACGATTTTCTCCCTATGAAAGTACTTACACACCTTAATCAAATCAGTCACCCCTCCATCTTCTTTTTTTGATAAACTAAGCAGATTGGATTGCAGAAAGTCTCAGTGCAAGGCACTTTCTCCAGCTCTGAAGTAATTCTTCTTGCACTTTTTTTTTTTTTTTTTTTGGACACTCTTCAGACCTTTCCCTATACTCCTTTTTAAAACTGACAGCAGACAACCAGCTGGTCTACACATCTCAGTCTCACTGGTGTCTCGCATAGAAGCGGAAAACATTTCTCCTTTCCTAATTACAACTGCCTTCTTGTTTTCTCCAGGGTCTCTGTTCATCTCTTTGCTACAGCATTGTGGTGGGAATTTCTGGTGAGCTGCTTGCTTTCCAAGACCCCTTAACCCTATTCCCTAACATGGTCTGCATTCCTTAAATCTCTATGGGTAACTCTACAACTGTCTGTTTAAAATCCTTCCTATCCCTGTCATGACCGATAATATATTTACTTTGAGTAAAAGCTCATGTTAAGCAGTGCAGGGCTTACTGCACGCTAGTGTAGATTTCTCCTCAGCCAACATTTTAAGTGCGTTATAATGACCTAATGATTTTTGCATTCCTAGCAGTTTCTTAATATCTTCCTTGATAATTATTACTAATCATATTCATGAAATACACATAATTATTTCATATTAATGTAAAAAATGGAAGAGCAAGGTAAAAACATCTTGAGGGACGGAGAACATTTTATTACTTTCTTCTCCTCAACTAGCAATGAGCCAAATATCATTGCCGAGATCCCTCGTGTTTTTAATATGGCCTACAGTTCTTTAAGACTGGGACTTCCCCTGATGACTTTAGCTTTCCTAACCAACTATCTGAATTTCATAGCTTCTCATTTTTGCTAATTACCATCTTCCTAGTTCTGTTTTTCCTCTATTGTCTTTTTATTTCTAATTGTTGCCTTCGTTTTACCACTGGGCCAAAACAGGATTTTAGGCCATGCTGTCCTTTTTCTTGATCTACAAATAGTGGTTTTACATGGGAGTGTGACTTGTATCAATGCTCCATTATGCTGGAAATTGTATAAAGACAGAATGACAAATCAGTCGTTGCGACAGTGCTAGCGCTAATTATAAAGCAAGAGAGAACAGTGGATACAGGCAGATGGGGCTGTACAAGAAAACACTCAAGCAAATATTACCAGTTGCACTGAGCTGCAAAATCTCTCATCCAGCCAAATTTGACCATCTTCATGTCTCTGTGATCATTTACCCACAGAGGGTCAGCAAGCTCCAATGTCTGTGATGCTACTATTTCCCTCCACCTATCACACTTCACTTAGGAAGAGCTCACAATTGAAGGAAGAGGGTTAGTTTAATTCCCAAAGATTATTTGTTTGGGGCCTGAATAGGAATTAACGTGCTCCAAGAGGTTTCCCTGTCTTCTGCTGTAATAAAAACACCTTCCAAGGATGGAACAAATCCAAGAGAAAAATGGCTTGGGACAATTTTGCTGCCACATTGCTACTGCTAAACAAGCCGGGTTAATCCAGACACCACAGGGAGAGAAGAGCAAAACAAACCAGAAAGGGTACAAAAATGGAATAATTTGATGTTTCCAGCTGGTGGCACTATGGCCAATATAAATGGTCCAGAACTGGTCCAGGAAATTATATTGAATACTGCAACTGATTAACAGCTTACGGCTAAAAGTGCACCATGGTCTTCAAATAACAAGTAGGAAGAATGGGGTACTGCCTGCGACCAGAGGTCTGTCTAACCAGTTGTCTTGCCTTCAAGAAAAGGCAAGAGGCATTAGTGCTATAAAGGAACTGAAACCATGTGAGATAAATACCTGGAACAGTAATTTGCAGTTTTTGCTATATAGGTGCTAGTTCTGTGTCTCTCTTCAAGCCTTTAGGAAAGCCTGTGCACAAACCAGTTTTGGGGCCTCCAGTAGCTTTTCATACATTTTTGGGTCCAAGCTGAGGAGACTGCTGACACATGCAACACCCTGAAAAATGCTTTTTATCAATATAATGTCCCCCTTCTGTGCACAGCTGAGCTTCTTGAGCTCAGAAAAACATATATTTACAACAGGCATGTCTGGGAGGAAGTTTAAGCCACTGCCCTCTTTTTTTTTTTTTTTTTTACCTTTTCCCCTCAAATGGGAGTTTTGAACTTTGTGTGGGTGGAAAAAAAATAAGGCATTTGTGTTTTCTACTTGCTTTGCTTTTTTTGGAAAGCTCTGCTTAGGAAGAGCTCTCCGGGCAGAGCTCAGCAGCGTCCTTCTGTCCATAGATTGCGTGCGGTTGGTGCTGCCAGAATTTAATTCTCATTTTAGGGGTTCTAATGAACCCCAGATCTCACTATTAACCTGATCAAAATGCTTAAGGTTTCATGTGGTTTCATGAGAAAGCTACAGTAAACCAAGAGAGACTCCTGATTTCAGCACAGGACTGTCCCAGAGTTGCTTCTGGACCAAGGGACATGCAATTGAGTGGAGCTTCACAGAGCTCTCTACCCCCTTCAGTCATTGCAGGCAATTCTGGGGCTTTCTGCAAGGTAGAAAAATAGAATGATTGATCAATTGATTGATCCATGAGTGATTGACAGCCTGTGTTACCCTGAGTGCAGAGATGAAAACCTTGAGTCACTAATCTAAACAGCAATTGTAGTGAAATTAGGGTTCATTTATGAACATTTTCATTTTATCGCTTCTGTTTCAGGACATATACCACAAAGAGGTGTCATGCAAATAAACATGAACACTGTATATCCAGAGTGACTGTCAAAAAGCCAGATTAAGAACAAGGAAAATGGGCACACAGTGTTCAGTCATAAAACCACTGGAAAAGATGCTCAACAATGAAGTGGAATTAAATGAAATTCTAGCCACTCAGAATACATTATCCCTGCAGCATGTCCATGAAATCACTCTCTGAATTGCGGAGTAATTTGCTCTTAGCCTATGAAGCTTTTCTGAGTTTTTTTCTCCCTTTTATCCCCTCCTCCCTTAATTTTTTTTTTTTTTGATAGCAATCATTTGGGAACTCGTTTCTCACTCATTTTGCTCCCGAAGGAAATATTCTACAAAGGAACAATAGTGATGTGTCATCATGACGTTATGGGTCACTCATTCAGCGGCAGTAATGTGCCCACTTCCCAATTGCTTTGCCTGTGTGCACTAAGCTGCTTCTGGAAGGGCTTTCATGTTCTTTAACTCTTTGCAGGATTACTGGCACATCGTTCCAGCAACCATGAATTTGCCTTTGCAGAGGAGCAAGCTGCATAGACTGACATGGCAAGGGTCCACATAAAATACTTTTCTTAACATAATTAGCTCTGATGGGGATAGAGGGAGAATAAAGCTGTAGAGAGTCTTTTGCTGGTGCAGAAGTTAAAACTAGCTTGACCCAAAGCAGTGATGGACAATTTAATTACCCTAAAGAGCTCCTGTCCTGTAGATCCTAGGTATGATGAGCTTCATCACCAGCTGGAAAAAGTATATGGTTGCTTGTATTTGCTGACAGCCTTAGTGGATGGATTGGAAAGGATTGCATCATAAGATGTAAATGCTGATGTAGCTCACGGTGGCGTGACAGTGAAGTCATGCTCCCTGATCTGCAGTCTGGGAACTGACTATGGGGTCCAGGTCCATGTGCACAACCTACACAGGAGCAGCATTCGTCTGTTTTGGGCCTGGTTCCCTAAAGACATTTAGCTTAGGCTGTCTCAATTTGTCTGTATATCTGCCTGCACGTCTCCCCTTTTTCATTGGCAGTAACTTTTGAATCACTTGGATAATTTCCACCAAATGGAGTGTCTTCAATAAATTAAACAGAAAGACTTTTTATTATTGAAGCTCATAGGATGACCTAAAAAAACATGTTAGACACCAGAGAGTCTACTCAAGTGCCATAAGTTCCTCCATTCCCAGAACCACTTATTAACATAATTAAAAGCCCTGAGACACAGACTCATCCCTGGCTCACATTTCCTGTTGCCATTTCTACCACTGGAGAAGAGGTTTGAAGAGCTATTGGATTTGAATAGCAGAGATGCTACATTCACTTTGCTGCGATGTGGATGATGACACAGAGGAGCCTGGAGCTCTGCGAGTTTTGTTTTGGGGCTTTTTTATTTAAAAAAAAAAAGAGACAATCTGTTCATTTCACAGATGCTCAACAGCTCTTCAGAAATAATACAGGTGTGCACAGAAATAAATCTGCTTTGTTTACTATGTAATAAAGTCAGACAGAAAAAAAGAAAAAGGCATTGGGAAGGTTTTCTTTCTTTCTTTCATTCTTTCTTTCTTTTGGAAATAGCTTTTCAATCACATCAAAGGAGATTCAAGACGTACAGCAATGTTGACAGCAAAACTGGAGTTTGGTCAAGAATAAGATAAATAAAGCAGTAAAGCCTCTTACTTGGGGCAGGGGGGGGAGTGTTGAAAGTTATTTTTTAAAATTAATTTGTATTCCTAAATTCCTTTTGCTAATTGAGCCTTCAGTCTTGCAAAGACTCACAAGTGTGTTTAACTTGCAGCATCATGAATACCTTCATGGACTTCAGTCTGCTTTCTCACGCTGGGATGTCAGTGTCTGGATCTGGACACAAAAAATTAAGTTTAAGAAAGATATTGTCTGGATGCTATTTACCTTCCATATCACAAGGTTTTCATCTTCCTTGGTGTCCTTGTGTCTCACTTCAATTACATTTATGCTACTGCATCTCTCCACACATCTAGGTTGTCAATCCCAACTAAATTTGCTGGTGTCTGCTTATAAAGAACCTACACTGACATCAAAATGCAGCAAAAGTCAATAAAAATGTGTGTATCATCAGCAAAACATCATAAGATAATCCAGAAACATGCATTTTACTTATTCCTGCATAACTGCCATAGATGGGTTCAGATCGCCACTCAAGTCACCCTGCATGAGCCTGGTGAAACTCAGTAGTGAAATAAGAAGCTGGGGCTGGGATTCAGCTTGGGAAAGAGACAACTGAGAAGGGGTAACAAACTCTGCAAGTCAAACTACGAGTGCCACAGAACTATGGAGAGGATTAATTCCTTCCTGTCTTTGCCCGTACAACAATTAAGGATCATTGAAGGAAGTTAATGACAGATGGATTCAGAAAAAAACCAAAATGAACACAAAAGGAGTTTTTTCTTTGCACAACAGGAAGAGGAGTAGAGGAACTCCTTGCTGCAAGATGGTGTGGATAATAAATATTCACACTTATTTGAGGGGAGAGTGGGCAAGAACAAACCATCTGCTGAAGGATCATAGAAACTAAACCTAGTCCTGAAAGCCCCCTAGTCTTGAATGATTGAAAACTAGAAGATGCAGATGCTTGTACTTAGACTTTTCTCTTGGCATCTGCTTTTAGCCACACTTACAGATGGTACTGGGCATATGGTTTGACCCAGTAGGGTCTTTCTTACATTATCATTCATCTGATCTCACATCAGCCCTTAGAAAGTTTGGCATGGAAACTGAACTAGTCAAAAAGGCTCTTTCTCTAGTCTGCGCAAGGTGATCAGTGCTGTGAGGGAGGAATTAATTGCAGCCTAAAATAGATGCCAGTCCCTGTTCACTCGAAACATGATGCTGATCCAGTGAGCATAACATCCTTCAAACTAATTCACGGACAGGGAAGCCTTTGTACCTGCAGATGAGTGAAAAGGTGCATTAGAAATTATCCACTGGGACATGTCTATACAATTAATGAAACAGGGCACAGGAGCAATCTTTAATCCAAAATCAAAATGACACAGTGACTGATCTACCATGGTTCAAGAGCAGGGTGCACTTCAAAAGCACCAGAGTATTTAAAGGACTGGTGGTGCGCACACAACCCGGCGCTTTCCCTGGGTCTCCTCTGGGGCCATGCTTCCCTAAGACTCTTGATGCACTCATGCACTATATCCTATATCATGTGCAAGCCACCCTGCAACCCACTGGAAAGTTGTTTTACAGCACTAAATATTATAACCTTGAAGGCCTTAATGTGGCATGAGAGCAGGGGTGAAAGTGCAAAACAAGTTGCAATAGTGTTGGAGGATTGTGTAGGGCAGAGGGAGTCAATGCCTTCTTGTCCATTTGCTTTACAAGTGTGTGACCATATTACTAATAGTAACATAGTGCAAAAAGCTCAACTAAGCACAGGGTCTCCTTGAGCTCAGCACTGACAGACACAGAAAAGAAGTCAGTGTCTTCTTTTAAGAGCTGTCATGCATTCCACAGGGGCCAGAAAAGCCCTGGCTTCCAAGCTCTAGATGGAAGTGGTTGCATCAAGATACAAAGCAATGAAGGACCAGTCCAATGGGAAGTTCATTTGCGTGATTATTTTTTTATGTATTTGCAATTGTCTCTGCACATTTCCTATTTCATGGACTTGGCTTGACAGGTTAATTTAAAAACATTGCCCCCACTTCTAGACCAGAATGTAGTTCAAAACAGGCTGAAATTTCTCATTGCCAGTTGGTTGTCTTTCACAGGAGGAGTATGAGAAGAAGGGACTTGCATGGTGGTGTTACATGGGAAGCAAGGGTTGGATTACAACACACTGCTTTCTAATCCTCCTTGAGATGAACCACTGCCACTAGAAATAGCCCACAGTCTTTCCTCAGGCTGTCTTTACCATTGATATCATGGTCTATCACTGTGGGTGAAACCTCAGACAGGTTCATACACCATCAGAAACTCCAGGTCATTCTGTGTATTGGTCCTCACCGCTTTCTAGAGAAAGTTGAACTTTCTTAATTTCTGTGAAAATCAATGATAATTATCCCATTTCCACAGAGTTCTGACTAGAAAAAAAGCTAAGATTGCTTGTTCAAAGTTCACTTGCACTTCAGGATTCATTTGGCAGCAAAACCCTAGAACTGGCAGAAACATTGATGATAAAATGTTTCACAAAGAGGAAAGGTCTTTTCAAGCAAAACATGTTGTTTTCTGGGAAAATATTTCTGATCATTTCTTTTCCAGAAGCAAATAAACAAACCATCCAACCAGAAATCCCTTTTTCCTCAAGCTTAGACGATTTCTTCCATTTTATGTGATGATTATGCATTAAAAAAAAGGAAACAGCAGTGTGGAGGGTGGGAAGTAGAGAAAGGTCTTAGAAAAATGAAAAGAATCGAAAAAAAAATCATCTTTGCACATAGTCATGAACATGATTGTGAGAAAATCCATTAGGAGGTTGTGTGTGTGTGTGTGTGGGCGCGCACACATGTGTCTGTGTGTAAAGGGACATTTATTTCATTCATACCTTCTCTCTGACCCAAATAAATTACAGGTTGAATGTCTAATGCTGCCGACATCCAAACTGTTTTATTCCTAGGAATGCAAACAAGTGACCTGGGTCATTTCTGACCCTACAAACACGTGTCCTGTCTTCTCCTTGACCACCTAACCACAGTGCTGTCAGCAATGGAGAGCCTTACCTCCGCAGGTGTGCTCGCAGAAGTGAGCCTCAGGTTGTGCTGCAGTCAGCTCAATTCTTCCTGCCCTCGCTCTGCAAACTCCCTTTCCTCTCACAGTGCAGATTTAAGGAAGAAATAATAGTGGTAGGTCATTATGACGTTTTAGTGTGTGTTTTATAGGGCATCATGACTCACTGATTCAGAGAAGAACTTTGCAGCTCTCTACGAAATTGCCTGTTTCAATCAATCCTGCTGGTGGCTTCTATAGGAATTTTATGAAGCGTAACTTATATATGTGTGTGTGAGTGCATATATATATATGTATATATAGGGGTACTGTATTTATTTTTGTTTCTAGAGGAATCAGTTAAAAGCAAAAATGAAAATACTGTAATGAAAAACATGAAGCCTGAAAGTGCTGAAAGAGGCACAAGACTCTATCAGGTCAGGAGAAGAGAATAGCTGTCATGAATAACCCTGGCAGGAACGTCTCTAAGCTCACAGAGTTAGCAGGGTCGTTGTCTTTGTTTTGCTTCTTTGTAAGTTGGATGCAGTCACCATCTCCTAAAACTCTCAGGCCAGTGATTTCTAAACTTTGTGAGTCTTCATGTCATGGATGAATGGGTCATAAATCAACCTTCTGCTGCTGGTGCACAGGAGCAAATTTTCTCTGCATTGTTTTCAGTTTGGCTACTGCACAGGGAGGTCTGAGGTCTCTGAGGATCCAGAGAGCTTGGCTACTGCTTGTGCAGGGAGCCTAAATACCCTGGGGCAGATACATGTACACAGTCCATATGACTCAGTAATAAAAAAAACAACTCTACACTTCCACCTCCATCTTTTCCTGAAGGGAAAATGGAGACCCCGGAGATACTAAATGTTACTAAACCAATACTAAACATTACTAAACATACCTCCAGGTTGGACTTGGAGCAGATCCTGAGTAGTGATTAAAGATGTTTGGAGGGAACTGAGGCACTGAGGAAGAAAAGAGAAAAAGGCGAGGCAAACTAGTTACTTTGATGGTGACTTTTGTAAAAGTTTCCTTTTGGGCTGGGGCCAGGACCCTGAGCACTTCAAACAAGCTTGTGGGAAGTGTGGAAGAAACACCTGCTACCCTCTGGAGGTATGTGTTGCACCTTTCAGTATGGGGTTGCACAAGCAACCTGGCATGTCCACTTCTCATTTTGGGGATGTCAGAGACATCTCCATTGTCAGTTTGGAGATGGGAGGGAGAACATGAAAGTTGGGAGCAGAGGGAGAGTGATTCGCTGTTGGCGACTTTGGGAAGGGCAGGAGGCTTCTTGGCTCATCCAAAGGGTTAACTTAAACTATTGCATCAAAGGAAAAGGATATGCAAGCATAGCTACAGGGAGAAACTGAGGCAGAAGCTGCTTCCTTGGGAGAGGGCTTTGAGCTCTGAGGCTTTTATCTTACATCTTTTTTGTGAGGGAGTAAGTTCATACAAAACAGGAAAGCCCCAAAGAAGGCAAGATTGGAGGTTATCTGTTGAAAGTGTACGGGTTGCAATGAGCATGCAATAAGACAGACATACAGCACAGCATCCCCTTACTTGTTATCTGAGACTGATTTCTTGGCAATGAAAGGGGTGCAAGTTCTTTAAGAAGAGGAGCTAAGAGTTATGCTATAAGGCAAAGCGTTGGAAAGCACTCATGGAAGAAGTACAGCCTGATTGTGGGCAGGATATAGGATATGACACAAATAGAAAAGGGCATCTCAGTGTGACTGCCTGGGGGGGTGACATCATGTTTAAGTGTGTATATCAATGTAGACTTAATCAGTATGTTATCCTTTCTTCTCCCTTTTCTACAGAGGACTTGCCTTCCTGAGAAAGGAGTTTGTACCTTTGCCTGGGATCTTCTCAGGTTTTCTTCAAATGTATCCCTTTTCCCTATAGTTCATTCATAACTAAACAACCATAACTAAACTAAAGACAATGGGTGCAATGAATTTAGAGTATCATCCTGTTCCAAACTGAAATTGCTAGCAAAATGCTCACTGAGTCTTCAGGAGAGCATGATCAAGACACCAGGAAGAAGAAGACCAAGAGTCCCACCATGCCAGCAATCTGACTTCCAAGTTGATCACAGTGTGCAACACTGCTGTAAACCCTGCTCTCACAGAGTAGGATTCCAGGGATTACATGGAGCTTTTTGACACACAGCTATGAATCCTCTGTGGACACCTTATTGCAGGGAGAGACAAAAATCAGGTCTCCAGGTCTAGTTCCCAAGAAAAGAAACCACCAAGGCCATGCTGCAGAAACTGCAGAGGGTGGTGATCAGCAGCACTAAGTCCAGTTGGAGGCCAATAACTAGTGGTGTACCCCAGGGGTCAACACTGGGTTCAGTCCTGCTTAACATCTTCCTTAATGATCTGAATGATGGGGCAGAGTTCACCCTCAGCAAGCTTGCTGATGACACCAGAGGAGTGGTTGGTATGCCAGAGGGTTGTGCTGCCATCCAGAGGGACCTTGACAGGCTGCAGAAATGGGCCAACAGGAACCTCATGAAGTTCAACAAGGAGAAGTACAAAGTTCTGTTGAGGAACTGGTGAGGAACAACCCCAGACACCAGTATGTGCTGGAGGCCATCCAGCTGGAAAGCAGCTTGGCAGAAAAGGACCTAGGAGTCCTAGTGGACATCAGGTTGACCTTGAGCCAGCATTGTACCCTTGCTGCAAAGGCGGCTAATGGTATCCTGGCTGCGTTAGACAAAGCATTGCCAGCAGATTGAAGGATGTGATCCTTCCCCTCTACTCGGCACTGGTGAGGCCACACCTGGAGCGTTGTGTCCAGTGCTGGGCTCCCAAGTACAAGAGAGGCATGGACAGACTGGAGAGACTCCAGCAAAAGGCCACAAAGATGATCAAGGGGCTGGAGCATCTCTCCTGTGAGGAAAGCCTGAGAGAGCTTGGACTGTTCAGCTTGGAGAAGGCTCAGGGGGTCTTACTAATGTCTATAAATAACTGAAGGGAGGGTGCAAAGAGGACAGAGCCAGGCTCATTTCAGTGCTGCCCAGTGACAGGACCAGAGTGCACTTAAGCCAGATGCATTTCTTCATGAAGTTTGTAGAAGCCAGAAATAATGTCTGAAATTTGTTGGTGGTTTCAAAAGTTATGAAGGAGGACTAAGACAGACTAGCAGATATTTCAGTTACATAAAGGGCTCACTTCCTTAAGAAGCCAGTCTAAAAAAATAATCACATCCTTCACAGAAAATTTATGTAGACAGATCCATCAAATATGAGCCTGAACTATGCACTCATACAGGATTCTCACTGGAGAGGAATCCTCCCACCCGTATTGTCTCACCCCGAGATCCTGGCAGGAAGCTTTTACCCCATCCAAGACATGTGTTGTCACAGAGCCAAAGATGAGTCCTTACACCTCACAGAGTTTCAGACCACAGCTCTTGTTCTTCCTGGGGGTTTCAAACATACCTGCCAAAAATAACAAGCCCTATTAGTGACTTTCTATGTTATAGCTGTAAATCTGGTAGCAGGAAGCTCAGGACTCTCAGCAACCTCAAAAGCAGTGGCAAATGCCTTTGACACTGGGCTCCCATTTCCTCTGTCTTGGCTGGATCCCCACAAGACCTCAAATAAAGCTGGCGCACGTTCTCCAGGAAATAAGGGGCGCTGCACCCAGGCAAGATCCTGACTCCCCTCAGAAATCTTGTACAGATCATTCTGCCTGGTTCTTGGCTGGTTGGGAAGTGGTGGGGCAGAGGAAGGTTAAAACAATAAGCAGGGGCCCCAGAGCAAATGGGGTAGATTTTGCTTACTTACCATATTATACACTCATCCTTGTTACTCATGTACTGCATTATACAGTAAGTAACTTCCCCGTGAGGATCTCAATGTCATTAAGAAAACAGTTTCAAAGCATCCCTTGGAGGCATAGGTACTGGTGGTTTTAGAGATCCAGAGGTCTGCAGGGCAAGGGGGAGCATTTAGATCACGTAATCTCAGGAGATGAGGTTTGCAGGGAAGCCCTCAGCCCCACTTGGTCGGTGCAGAGCTCAGGCATCTTCCCGTCCTCCAGCTCAGTCCGCAGGGAGATTGTGGGGTTGGAGAAGGAGGTTCTGCTACAAGTGGGAAGGGCAAGAGCAGGCTGGCCTCACAGAAGATACTTTTTTTATAGGTGAGATTCAGCTACTGAAGCACTGATACTTATTTTCTGGTCTGTCACATATAGCTCACACTGCATTTCCCCTTGTATTTTCTATTTTAAAGTAACAGAAGAAGCAGGGATTTCATTACTTCCCTCCCACAGAGGCCAACTACTCAGCACAGGTAGAACTGGCATCTTAATTTCCCTTTTACTGAGCAGGTTGATACCTGCTATATCAAAAGGATGGCATTTCTCCAAAAGCAGGCTGCAAAACTCAAATTAAATGATAAGCACAATGAGTGGACAATCATAATTCTTTCTCTGATTATATTTGGAAATGAGAAATCATAACATCCTATTTCAGTGGAACAGGGGGTTGGGTCTTATTTAAAAATGGAAAGAAAAAAAAGTTCCCCTTTCCAGGAAGAGCACTTAACAATATGCAGGCAAAGTGGATAAAAGCAGCTCAGTAACAACCCCAATTGCACAGAGATTTTCTAAAAAAAAAATTTATAGCAATTTAGCTTGCTCTTAGAGGCTGCACTGTACATTTGGGAAAGCAAAGTGATCTGTTAAATGTTTGTCTGAAATTCAAATCAGACACAAAGTACCTTTGTCTTTTCCTTAAAAAGGAAAAAAGACAGCACCCTCACCCCCACCTGAATATACTTATTTTGGCATAGAGAGACAAATTATTCTCCTATTATAAATTCATTACTAGGTAAGAGGACAACTACAAATTAGTTTGGCCCAATGGTCAAGAGTTACAAAATTAGATACCCATAGTTATATTCCTAAATATACGGTCAGGTGGGGAGTTAAGGTCCCAAATCAAGGAAAAAACACTTAGGCATATAGTGCAACTGATGTCCTGACCCCATGGTCACAGTCCCTGTGTTCGTTCTGAGCTAGCGCCTCACCACAACTCACATTGCAAATTGGGTCCAAAGGGGTGAGCTCAACCAAATTCCTGAGATTTTGGGGAGTGGCTAATAGCTCTTCTGAACAGATCAACTGTGTTTATGATCATTGGCTGTGCTGAGACCCCACTGCCCCAAAGGTGTCATTGCTCTCTGTGTGTCTTCTCCAGCCCCATGTACCTGGAGTAATGCGAGGACCATGCTGTCCAGGCATTTCCCTGCAGGTCAATATCCTGAGCTGGCCAAAACTAAACCTGAGACAGCGACAGTAACAGGTCACGGTGTTTTCTCCATAGTATGCTGTTATTTAGCAGTGGAAATGTAACATCTGAAAGTCAGTTAAGTTCACTAATCCCGCCCGAGATCGAAAAAGGGCTAATTTTCTGCTATGTTGAGGAGACAAATAAGATCACAGAAGAGTCCATGAGCACCACAGTCAGAGCAGAAGGACTACATGGCCACAAAAAAGTGTGGAAAGAAGAAATAAGAACACTCTTTTTGTCAGCAGCAAACCATTTAGTTGGTATCATTGCTTATGGAGTCACAGGTTTCTACAGGTGTCTGGTATTCAAAATTGTTTGCTGCTGAGATTTTTCTGTGCTGCCCATGAACATTAATTCATTGTCTGAAAATTGATTTCCTTATGTTCATTTTAAGAAAACTAAAGCAGTGATAGATGTCTGGGAAAGAATTAATTCTGACTTTTTTTTGCCTCTTCCTGCTCATGAAATCTCTGCAAGCGACCTGTGATTTTCCCAGGGTTGCTGATTATTCAAAACTGATGACCTTGTGAATATTCTTGGCATTTCTGCTACTTGTAAGGAGTCTGTGAGCAGGATAATGTCTGAAAGCAGGGACAGATGATAGGTTCAGGAATTGGTCTGGCCTTCAGCAGAGTTACGTGGGACAGTGCCTCTCCAGCTGACCTGAGTCACATCACTTAATGCCTCCAGGCTACCAACTCCACATCTGAGCTGAACCTTGCCTTCCGTGGCAAGGACTGCTTTGATGATAATGGTGAAATTATTTATGTCTGCAAGGTGCTTCTGTGCTAATGTCAGTCTAGGGCCAAGGTGGAAATATCCCGAGCCATTAATTCAGAGAGGTGACATAATAAAGGTTGTGCTTCTAGTCGGATGAGAAACTTAAAATCAGGTTTCTGGGGCAATTTAAAAATTTGAATGCAAGTTCCTTGAAATTGTGTGCTAACTAAATACGAGATATTGCTCTCAGTGTGGGAGCAAATGACTGAAATCCAATAGCCATTTACATACAAGGCCTCTTTTAGCCTCGTAAATCAATTCAAAACTCGATCCCCATAACCATTCTTGGATGCCAGCTGGAGCAGCCAATTTCTGTAGCTGTTGCCTCAACAATCTCAGTGCCAGGACTATTTGCAGAAAATGCACACTCGAAAAAGAGTCACTGACACATTTGAAGAGGTTTGTTTAAAAATTCCAGCAAATGCTTATGGAGAAGCCCTTCTCAGCTCTTACTGTAGTGCTTGTTAGAAGTGGTGCAAAAATCCATCCTCAGGAGACCAACCACCCCTCTGACTTCCTTCTTTCATGGTAATCTGACAACAGGATGAAAATCTTTCTTGCGGTCCCCTGCTTTTACATGGCTGGCCTCCTGCACTGTGTTTTCCAGTGGACGCCTCCTACAGACTTTCTATAAAAAGCCTCCACTGCCGATGGATAGAGGGGAGAGCTCAGAAAGTGTGACAACTTCAGCACTGACATTTAAGAGAGGTAAAAGCCCATGGTAGATTTGAACGCTGACATCCGTGCTTGCTTGCTCGCATCACTCCTTGGATCGTTTGACAGCCGGGCACACCGAGTGTAGCCAGCCATGCATTAGGACCGTGCCCATTGAGATGTGCAAATCCCAGCTTCCCAGAGGCTTCAGGTAACTGGGAGATGTGGGTCTTGGCCAGGATGTTCATCATTAACACATGGCTTCACATCATGTGTGTGTCACTATGATTGCTTATTGCCATGGTATCTACTTTGTTGCCTCAAAGGAGATAATGTGGTTATTAAGGACATCAGACAGTCTCCTCTTCTGCATAATATTCCTCTTCCCTGCTAATCCTGCTGGGAGAATTATTCTTCCACAGCGCAGACATGACAGCATTGAGCCCATAAAGTTGGAGCTGAACTGCAGCATATCTTTTAAAAAAAGTCCTATCTCACTTTAAAACCTGGAGTGATAAGGTATTTACCACTGGTTTTGCAAAGCTCTTGCAGTCATTACTTCTCTGTGCAGTTAAAAAAAATAAATCACCTTTCATTTCCAACGTGAAGTTTTCTAACCTCAGTGTCCAAACACGTTAGATCAGCATGTGGGGGAAAAAAGTCTAATGTGAGCTACAGGTCCCCTAATACCAGAGGTAAATGAAATCTTGCCGACTCAGGCATTTATTCCATGTTCATCATCACTGTCTGAGCACGTGTGAACTACGCAGGAAACTGGAGCTGTTATCATTATTTTGACAGACCCAGCTTGTCTCCAAATGGCTTTGATTTTCCTCTGCTCCATCCCTTTTGCCACATGGGATGTACTGGCAAGCTTCCTTTTTTTTTTTTTCTTAAACAGATTTTTTCATAAAATGCCTGTTTTTCTGACATGCTTTGGTTTGACATCACTTCAGAGCATAAACCCATTACTGTTCATTTGTGTTTCCTGTCCCCTTTACTCCTTAAATGTTACTGTTATAAAAGATCAGAAAAATTATGGGCTGCAGAGGAGAAGCATGGAAGTACCTTTGATTCATTGGTCAGATGCACTCTGAACTCCCACCCTTCCTTCCAAAAAATGTTGCATGTCCATCATTACAGCAAAGGGACACTGGCTGGTCGCATTAGCAGGTTCAGCTGCCAAAGACTGGCAGCGAGCATCCTCGGTCCGTATAGCAAGATGGGGAGAGATGAGAACATGTGGCTCTTCCACCATGCTGCTTATACCCTATGGTGATGCCTCTCACGCCCCTTTTTGCCTTAAACAGCTGCGAAGATGTGTATTTCCCTAATCAAGTCTTACAACAAAGAGGCAGAAATATTTTAACTCTACAAGGCCCAAGAATGTGGCCACCCACGCCCACCAAAGAGGTAAGAAATAGTAAAATCCATTCAGTTTTAAAGCCTCCCCTAGATTGTTAGATTGTCCCAGTGTGGATATGAGTTACTGGTGCCTGAGGAAAACTACATGACACCTCATCTAACAAATTAAACGTTTCCATGCAATTAAAATGAAGCACTCAGCCTTAGTGTAATAAACTTGAGGCTATTAGTATTCCTAGCGCTGTTGCCTTCATTGTGCTTTACAGTGCCATAAATATAGGCTCAGCATGATGGCTCAGCAGGCACTGGGCATGGAGAAAAATATCTTGTAATATTTGTTATTAAAACATTAAAAAGTCCTTTACTTGAGCACACACGTTTTTAAAACGTCTCTGACTTGGAGCCTCTGCTTTTAATCTCTCCATGTGCCCCATGGCACTCCATCACGTCTTCTTGCTGGAGTGACAGGGAAAGCTGCTGTGAAGTGCTGCATCACCTCAGCTGCTCTGGGCCAGGTAAAAGCACCTGAAAAAACCCAATACCGGCTTGAGGTGATGACCAGGTCCGAAGGTGATGGAAACCCTTGTGAGTTTTTCCAGACACATGGATGCTGGGTATGGAGAAGACTATCCAGAGAAGGAAATGTTCATATCTGGAGAGTCATAGCACCCGAGTATAGTCTGGTACCTCCGGATCAAAAATCCTGTAAAGGGAGGATCCATCTTCCCCAGCATTAGCTGTGGGATTCAGCTTGCAGATGGTGACACTGATATTCAGGTGCCTACACATAAGGTGTCCAGGTCCTTACTGTAACTTGAAGGAGATGGAGGCATCTAGAGAAATTAAGAGACTTTAGGTTCAGTTGCCCATGTAAAGGTGTCTGGTGCTGTTTGAGAAGTCCTGAGACAGCTGTGCAGTTCTCGCTGACAGGACACAGGACTCATGGGAAACCCAGGTCTTTTTAATGGCCAGGTGACACTACCTGGAGGACCTGATCCAGCTCATAGGGTATGACATCACAAAATAAAGTAGCAAAAGGTGTAGGTCCTCTAGGTGTGCAAACTCTCCATGGAAATGTATTCGGTGAAGTCAGTGGAGATGGTGGTGTGATCCACCTAGCTGAATGAACGTATCTCCTTTAGCATGGGATGAGTTGTGTCCTAGACTCCACCAGCTACACCAGCAAGCTCTCCCCAGGCTGATGTGCTCAGACAGAGATGTCTTCCCTGAACACAGCCACATATAAGCAGACAAAGCTCGTCTAATGGCACTTGAGCACATTTTGGAAGAGACACCTAAAAATTCATAACATCCTTCTCTGTAGCCTTGAGGTCTGACCAGTAAGTCGTGCAGAGAGCAAAGCTGGAGGATTCCTGCTCCAAAGTAACGCAGAGTTTAGCTCATGGGATTTGCTTGAGTTAAATTGTGAAAATGTGACTCTGCACTAAGAAAGGTAAAGCTAAAAATGTGATTAGGAACTGAGAGCTGTGCTGAAGGAAAGCAAGAGTTGACCTGAAGGTTGGAGAAGAAACAAGTGTCTCAGGTACTCTAGTAGGAGTTATCCTAAAGAATTGGATTCCTGTTTCTCTTTTTCCTGCAACTTGAAAGATCTTCCTGTGAGGATCTACTCTTTTGCTGAGTTTCCACTCATGGTCTCCTATTTACACCCTCATAAGTATCCCAAAGCAGTATTCTGGCTCTGCAAGTCTCTATAGATGGTTAATACATTTCACACCCCAGTTTCCCTCTGTTGCAGCCTGGCTAAGCAATGTGTATTTGAATTTATTCGGAGAGCAGGGTTGCAAGGCTTTTAATAAAATCCAAACAGAAACTCTTTATCCACTAATAGTTTCAGCTAAAAATAGGCAACAAATTTCTCTGCTGAGATTTACACTTTATATACTTGAGCATATGCTTGTGGGTTTGAGCTTTCTTTCCTTTCTTTATCCACTGTGTAGGTACTGATTTCACTCAGTACTTGTTCTATTAGTTACAGTTACAATTACCAGAATCACTCTTCTTTTTCAGTTACTGTGTTTTGGTGTGGGGTTTGTTTTTTTTTTTTTTTACATTTACTTCAGTGTTTTCTTTTCTTTCAGAATTCCTTTTCTTCCCTTCATTTTCATTAGCCTGTAAGGGGGTGCCACTCATGTGATCATAGTAAATTCCTAAAGCTTAGCTAGGGTGTTGCTGTACACCTCTGGATCCATGATACCATATGTCTTCCCACAGTTGTTGAAAAAGCATGAAGCATCTTTCTAAATCACCTGAGCTGGCCAAAGCAAAAGCAGTGAGAAGTGAATCTCTTTACTTAGTATTAGATCCTTTCTAGCACTGTCTCTTTCTCTTTAGAAACAGACACATTGTTGACCCCACATTATTTCATAAATTCTATAATTTCCAGTTTAAAAAATTGTTCGTGAATTTTCTTAGCATTCTTTGCAGCACAAAATTGGGGTGTTGATTTGTGCCGTGTCTGTTCACAGTTTCTGAGAATCCCCTTATTGCCTCGTTATCAATACCCATCCTGCTTTTCCTGGCAGCTTCACAATTTGTCTTTGCTATTACAGATAGATTTAGAACAAGGAGTTTTATATTTCAGATGTTTCTGGCTCGGTATCCCTAGTGCCTCTGCCATCATTCCCCCTCCTACTGAGATTCAACCACCAGAGAATGAAATGTATTTTGGAAATGTCTTGTTTATGCCACATAAAGGATGAACTGCCTAGCTTGGGAGCTGCCCCTTTAACGTCCTCATAGAGGCATCCTCAGAGAATCTTGAGCTTATTTCTTAAACAAAATAGTAGAAAGCTTGAAATCCAGTGTATGAAGGCATCACCCACATGAAACTTGGCAATCAGGGGTGCATGAAGGTTACCTACTGGGAGAGTTTTGAATGCAACAGCACAAAAGTTCTTATTAGCTCCCCAAATGCCCTTAAACTTTACAGACCGTCACAACATGGCCATCTGGATCCTGGGCACATGGTCTGAAGAACAAAGCACTTACCATTTACAGTACATAAATCTGGGGAGATTTCAATGTAGGTGATCATAAAAATGTAGAAACACTAGAGGTCAGAACACTTGTCTGATGACAATAAAAATAACAACAATACAAAAAGCAAGTCCTTTTCACTCAATTTTCTAATATCCTTCACCATTAGAAGTGAAATGACATTCATGTGTAAGACAGCAGGAGAAGACAAACCAGGGCTATCATACATGCTGGAGGGGAGAAATATAGTCATATGAGACTCTGGGACCAATAAACACAGGTGTTATCTAATCTAAGAGATTCTCACTTATTTTTGGCACTCCAAAGGTTTTTTTGTTGGTCCATGGGAAATACAAGTGCAAGGCATCAATCCTCTGTCTCCTCTGACCATGGGTACTTTGCTCAGTGTCTCCTCGGGGGAATCTGGTATTTACCGTTTGAATAAAAGCTCCATTCTGAGAAAACATCCTGCTGGAACTCACGTGGAAATACATTTATCACACAGCTTTCTGCATTTTCAAGCAAAAAAAGGAAATCTACTAAGCCTCACAGTTCCTGTCCTTCCTCCCCCACTATGTGCGCTCACCCTAGCACTGTTCAATTAGTGCTAATTGACGCCTTCAGCATTGGGAGCTGAGGATGTCCGGTTCTGTCTGTGTTTCTGGAGAAGGTCACTCCTGGTCCCAGGCTGAGGGACGTGTGGAGGGATGTGCTTGCATGGGCACAGGGGAGCGTGCCAGAGAGAGGGACCAGGAGAGCACCAGGTCTTTCAGCAGAGATGTGGCTCCATCCTTCTCATTACCTGTCACTGGGCCTTTTAATTACCCTTTCTCTCCCTCTCTGACAATCAGAATTGCAGCTCCTTCAGGACTCATTTGCTGGAGGTGGGCAATGGCATTATTAAAGTCTGCCATGTACAAAATGTCAGGGACCGGAGCCGTCACGTCCCCAGCATTTGTGTCCCTGGTATCAAATCCTCACCGCCCACTGCTCCCAGTATGGATCCTCCTGGGAAAAACTTTCCATGTGGGCTAGTGTGTGACACATATTACTCAGTGATGGCTGGGAGAAGATGGGAAAAGAAAACAAGAGGCCAAGGACCTCATCAAAATCATGCAGATGTGGCAAATTACCTATGTGGACACGTTCTCTGGCTGCTGGCATTCACTGGCAATTCTCGAGCTGCCCAGCATCACGCCGGCATCGTGTAGCAGCAAGACCTTGCAAAAACTACAATTCTGCATTACTGTCTGATTGCCTCAGCATCCTCTTTCCTCTCCACTTCTTTTTACACCTGGATCAATAAGATTACACTGGTAAAGACAGAGAGGGGAAGGCCGTGTACCAGAGCCTGTATAACATAAGCACACTTCCCATTCAGTGCAGGATCAGACTTCGAATCCCTCCAGAGTCCCTCTCTCCTGATGAACAAAATACAGGCTGCTGCATCTGCTGCCTTTCTTTTTTTTTTTCTTTTTTTTTTTTTTTTTGGCTTAAGGGTAAACTAAAATATTCAGAAGCTTCTTTGCTCTCCCTAAGACAGACTTCAGGCTTTTTTCAAGAGCTTTATTTTGTAGTTACCTGAGTAGCCACCATGTTTTGACAAAAATGTTATGAGGAAATATGAGAAGTGAAATGGGAAAATGAGGGGGAATTTGGAGGGGATAAGAGAGAAAACACCACCAGGGTGAGAAAGGAAAAGAAGGAACAGGAGTAGAGGGAGAGGATGAGGAGTGAAGCAGAGATCAAACATGGATCACATGGCATCTGAGGACTGTAGGGATCATCTTGCAGGGCTGAGGTGGTCAGGTAGGAAGCAATGGATACCCCCTTGAATGAAATAATGGGGATTTGGAGCTTTTTCTTGGTTTTTAAGCTCTGTACTCTGCTCCCAGACAGCAGCTCCTGCATGCTGTGCTGAGGGGCTTATGAGGGGCCATGCCCATGGCTTACACTGGTTTGTGTGGTCCATGGTCAGGGTGGGCATTTGCTGTGTCATCCCAGCTGCAAAACACTTTTGTTCAACCCGAAGTTGTCAAGGATGGGAGCAGTAAAGGTTGGTAGAAAGGCACTGAACAACAATGCAGGGAAGATGATTCCTCTACCAGGGTGTCCATATCACACCATGCAGCATGACAGAGAGGCCATAAGCTGGAGGAGGATGTTTGCCAATGTCCCTTGAGGAGCTATCACATGGGAGGACACACTCCTGGGCCCTGCAAGCAGCTTCTACACTTGCATGGTCAGAGTCAGGTTAAAATGAAGGGGTCCAAACAGAGTCAGTGGGTACCACTCGATGGCATCTCTAGTGTAGGTGCACAGCAAGATTGCAGGGACAAGTCCTCCTGGGATGAATCAACAAAGAGAGAGATGGCTGGTGAGGATTTAATCCCTGAATCTGTAATAAAAGCTGATCAGCAAGGCAAGCTGTGAAGTGACTAACCTGAGTAAGAGCTATTCTAAAATAAGAGCCTGTGAGGATGTTTTTAACTCTCTAGTACGTGTATCTTACCCAAACACTGGTCTACATACCCCCAAAATGATTCTTTTTCCAGCCCTGAAGCAATACTGATGTGTCTGGAGGAAATGTGTGACAGTGCCTACTCTGATAATGATATGAGGGAGTCTGGGGGAGCTTTTAATAAAACTCAGTCACGAGCACAAATTGCACCTTTCATACTGGCTTTGGAGACAGAATCATTTTCATCTGGGGACAGGTGCTTTCGGGGCCGTCTTTATTTAAACAAATCTGTCTGTTTCCCTGAGATGGCAGATTGCAATTATGGCACAGCATGCTGGTCAGAACGGGCAGGGCTGGGTGTCCAAATTTCCATCCTCCAGCCCAGCCGGGAAGGGAGGTGTCTCCCCCGACAGAAGTAGCTGTTGGAAAGTGCAAAGCCATGGCAGGAATAAGAGGCAACACACAGCAGTGAGACTAATGAGTCTGCTGTTCCACTCTTGGCTTATTTAAATTCTTTTTGGACTTAGGGAACTTTTCCTGCATTTTTTCTAATGTTCCTCTGTGGTTGAAGGACGTTTGTGCTGAAGCTAATTGGGTGGATTTAAAGCCCAATGTTCGCCTGTTTGAGATGCTCGGGAAGGAATTTTTCCCCAAACAAAGCAAATTGTCTCTGGTTCAGATCCTCAGCTGCTGCAAAGTGACAGACATCCTGTGACCTCTGCTAAGGATTGGACATAGTGTGCTTTAAAATGCCATGTTTGTCTACCCGTTGTTATTAATTTGTTAAAGGCTGAAAACTTCAAAGGGAGCCAAAGGAACATAGGAGCCCAGATCTTATTGAAATGCGTCCAGGCTTATATGAATTTCTCTAGGGTACTTAATTCCCACAGTGCTCTTGGAACAATCCTGGCCTTCAGGCTGGTGATGTGATCAGCACTGTAACACACAAACAAACAAGACTATTTGTTCTGTGCCTTCTGCACCATGCTCCTTACAGAGGTGGTGGCTGAGCCCAAGATAGACAGGTTAAAATGAAGACATCGAAACAGGTTCTCTGTGGAGGTTTGGAAATGCGCTATCCTCATTCCAACCTGGTGGGACTCACGACTAGGATGGGGGCTTCATGGGATCCATCACAGCCTGGCAGAAGTTTCATTCTTGCCTCCGTGTAGAGTAGTCACAACCTTCTCCAGGGCAAAAGACAGAGTAAATCAGCCCCGGCCACATTGCTTGTGGGCTGCTTCAACTGAGAGGGACACATCTCAAAGAAACTGTCCATGTAGGAGCCACCGATGGTTTTCTGGCTTGGGTTGTCTAGAAGACTAGGTTGGCCATGCATCTGTGATCTCTTCTGGCTTACATATCTGTGAGCCTACCCTGGACATCTACACTCCTCCGAAGTATTCCTACTAGCAGTTTGTTTAAGAGGTGTAATTGCAGGCAGGAGAGAGGCCCAGGGAATTCCAACCCCAGGTAGAATGTGGTTTTAGGTTTGGTGAATGAGGCCCGTTGTACCGTTCTAATGGATATGCCCATGTTCTAGCACAGAAGGTGAAAGATCATCCTCATTGTTAGGTCAACCTCTCTCCCAGTTAAATCATTCATAGCAAGACTATGGTAGAGCCATCTTTAAGCCCTGTTTGACCCAGGCCATCTAATAAGTGTCCTTCAAAAGGATGGAGACACCCACCTCCTCAGAGGAAGGCATTTCTGAAGACAAGGACCAACAGCCTTGTTGCATGGTGCATCCCATTTTTGTCCCAGCAACTTACCCAAGGATCCCTGTTGGTAAGTATGTCAGCCTCCTACTCCAGGTATGGTTCAGAGCTTCATGCAGAGCAGGGATGGTTTCCACTAGGTGGTGGAGACAAGGCTGGTTGGGTCTGAGGGGAGTGGCAATCTTTTCCATATAAATGGAAGTTGGGCTGAGGAAGACATGGCCTGAAGGATACCTGAGGTTCACAAGGCCAAGATGCCTCACGTCTCTGAACTGTTTTCTCTCTGCTCTTCAAATGGGAGGCATGACATGAAGTTCTTTCTCACCTGACTCTGATTGCCATGCTTCAGGGTCCTTCTAGTTGGGAGTACAGTTGTAAAGAACACCTTCTAGCAGATTGGGAATTGGATTTGCTTGAGGTATGACCAAGGTCAGCAGCCATCAAATTCACTGTCCTGGGATGGGGATGTACCTCTGGGATTTCCTGGCACAGAAGGAAGGGGAAGGCATCAGCTGCTGGGACTCAAGTAGGGTCCTTGAGAGCATGATGGAACCCCTGTGATGACGGGTGGCTGGGTGGACACCTTTCCAACAGCGAACAAAGAGCTGGGGATGAGGTCCAAAGTGATGTGCATGGGGTCACACAGAGTCTGAGCAGCAGAGGACAGCCCTGAACCCCACTGCCTTCCAGAACAAGCTGGCATTCAATGTGCATCCTGCTGTCTTTCTTGTTAGGTGATTAACCCGTTTTAAAAAGCAAAGAGGATTGATTTGCTGAAGTGTCCCTTTGCATGTGCAGCTTTCAGCTTGCAGCTGCTGCTCTAACGGCAATAGAGAAATATCTCCTGAGACAGGAAAGAATGTCAGTTTAGGTTTAAAAAAAAAATTAAACCAGAAAATGATCCTGCAAACTTAAGCAAAGAAATTAGCACGATTCTGGAGCTAAGCAACAAGAATCACTCCTGAAACATTTCAGTAATAATTGTTTCAGCCTAGTTTCAAGGAACAAGCTGTGTTCTGATGTTGGATTCATGCTACTCTGGGATTAAAGAACCAAACTGGATTGCAAATATGTAATTTCCTTCATATACAAGCAGTGTAAAGTGGGAGTTTAGGTTTAGATTGGGCTATGACCTCATCAGCTTTTCCCAGCAAATCAAGGGCCCGACTAGATCAGCTTTGGGGAGGATGCCAGAAGGGAAAGTTAATTAATGATGATTTAAAAACTGGAAGTTTCACCTTCTGAAAAATTTCCCTGGTTTTGTCATTTATTCTTCTCTTGAACGGAGCCAAGAAAAGCAATACATTGCAAAATATTTGGATCGAACAAGAGAAAAAATTGTCTTCAAGGTGGTAAGATTTAGCTCAGGCAACGAAAGGGAATGCCAGATACCCTTTGAGCTACTGTCCAGGTAAAAAGAGAAGTACAGGAAGCAAATCTGAGGCTAACAGCACTGAGAACTAACACATCCGTCAGGAACAGGCAGACCCAGAGATGAGTGCCAGTGCAAAATGAGAAGGCTTGGTTGGATTATTATCCACTGAAATTCTGTTAAAATCAATTTTCTCATCAATTTTTCTTAGTTCTGAATCATTGTGATTCCCAATGAGATGTAAAAGCTGCTTTTGGCCATTTGGGGTCACTGAGCATATAAGATCTGTGCAGTTTTAAAGCATTACAATTTGAAAATGCACACAGTCAATTTTTTCGCATTGTAATTTCACTAAAGTGGTCCAATATCATGAACAACCCACACAGAATAAATATCAAAATGTTTGCAATTCCACACAAGAAACATGGAAAAACTGACCATGTTTGCAATGCTCCGAGCCCATTTCCACTTGGATAAATCAGAGGAGAGAAGCCTTTGCTCCTTTGACTTTACACCTTTTTTTTTGGTGAAAATCTCCCTCACAAGGAAGTGCAAAATTCTCTCTGTAAAAAAATCTGCAATTATATTCACCCACAAAGTAAATCTACAGCTTTGGGGTCCTCATTCCCACTTCTTTGCATGCTTCCAGCAACCTAAATCAACTTCTTCCACCAAACTACTCTTCTGCAAAATTCATCCTCAGGTCCCTCAACCCAGAAGCCAATAGACCTGCAATGGCTTCATGTTTTGGCTCAACATATCTCCAGAAGAGCAAGTAAAGCAGGTAAAGGCTCCTCCAGCTTCTAGTTACAGTTGTGGCTTGGGTCAGAGAAGCAAAAGGAACCAATGTGGGAAAGCACCAAACCCCTGTGGATTGGTTTGACTTCCCTTTGGTCCTGGTAACACTGCTGCAGACAAACACTTTATCTTTCACAGATCCCCACCACTGAGAAGGTTGGGCTGTTGGATCAGCCACATCCATGAGGCTGCAAAATGCAACAGAGATGTTTTTGTTCATGCCACATTTCTGTATTCATAGCTCCAAAGGTCATGGGCTTATTTGGACTGGAAGGGACCTCAGGATTTTTCCAGTGGGACCTCCTGCCCAAATCAGGGTCAACTACAAGATCAGACCAGGTTAGTCAGGGCTTTGTCAGTCTGGTCTTGAAAAGCTCCAAGATGGAGACTGTTTTGGTGTCTCAGCTGTTTCCAGTCCTGGAAGATGATTTCTTTGCTCTAGCTTCATGTGTATATTGGGTGTAAAGGTGTTATTTTATGGAATCTGTCCTAGGGAATAGTTGGCTGTTATCTGCCACCTGTGAAAAAATGCAGAAATCCTCAAATTATTAGTCTGGGTCTATGATTACAAGTCCATAGAATAACATAATGCTGCATTTCTGCCCTCATGTGTCTGGCTGTAAAAGTCTCCACTGTTGCAAAAAAAAAAAAAAAAGGTTGGCTTCACCTAAGTCTACAGTGAAAAAAAAAGACCCCCAAACCTTGGATCACAGGCGTGGAAGAACTGTCCTACAGCTTAGCCCATTATCCTGCTTCTAAGAGCAGGCACACCAGAAGCTGTGAGAAGAATATGAACAGGAGCACATATATGACACTACCATGTAATACTCCCCCAACCCACAGTACTTCATGACTCCGTGTAATTAATATACCTCACTGGATTTCCCACCGTGAATTCATCCAGTTGACTTTCCAACCGCTTTAAGTTTTCAGTGCGCTCCACACACTGAAACAAGGACCACCACCGCTAATAATGTGTGTGAAGAAGCACCTCCTTTTCCTCCTTTCGATCCTGCCTCCCGCTGCTTCCCTTTGATGTCCTGGCACCCCTCAGTGGGGAGAAGCAGTGTCACGCTGGCTGAGCACCCAAGGCTGGATCCTGGTTTATGCTGTGAATAGTGCTTGGAGGCAGTAGAAGTGCTGCTATTTCCTGCTCCAGTGGAGGGTGTATGACTAATGACCTGTGTTTTTTGGCCAACTGCCAACTGCGTTTGCACCTCAGAGCCAGTGGAAAGTATATTTGGGTGCTAGTGAGTCCCTCCAAGGCTGCCTTTTTTATAATCTAGGGGATTACCCCAGGGATGAGAGTAAGGGCTTGGGTTGCATTCAAGCCATTTACTCATCTGTGTCTTAGCTGCTTCAATTCTAAACTGGGACTAGCCTTGCTTCAAAGAGGCCAGGGGACACAATTTGGCTTCTATAACACCTTTATCCTCAAGTTTATAACACATGTTTTATAGAAATTATGTAACTGGGTGAAACTCCCCACCAGGAAAAAACATTTCCCCTAGCAAATGAAACGCTTCCCCAAGTCCTCTCTACTTGGAAAGGGACATCCGAGCTGTGGTTTAAAGCTCAGAGAGTAAGAAGCTCCTTCTGCCATCTGATGGTGAATGGAGGGAAGGAGTCACAGCAGTACATCAGCTCAGTTCTTAGCCAGAATTACTGAGGACCAGACCTTCCAGACAGGGAGTTGCTTTTTGCCCTTCAACTATTGGCAAGGACTGAGAAACATGGCCAAAGGGAGAGCTTCAGTTTCAGATGTCCATCCTGAACCTTCTCCAGTGATACTTGCAGTAGTCACCAGAACTGGAGCCAAACTGAGAGTACTTCATGGGGTGCAAGCTGAAACACTCAGGAGGAAAAGATGTGAGGCTGTGTTTGGACATGTGGGAGGGAGGTGTGACAGCGACCCTTTGAAGGTCCTCTATGTGCCTGGAAGTTTCTCAGGTATATTCTTTCACTGGGAAGACTATGAGTAGCTACTTGTACTGTAGGGATGTTCCCATCTAACCAGCCCATAAACTAGAGACCCATAGTAAGGGGGAACATCTAACATTTCAGGGAAAGGAAGGCTTCGGAATTGGCTCAGGAACAGCATTACTGGTGCAACCTTCCTTCTGGCCCTTGGAGACTCTGTTCCTTCCCACAACAACTGCCCCACAACCTGACCAAGCTCATCGTCATTGATGTGCCACCCCTGCTCTTCTACCTGTCACAAGCATGGAGCTAATGGTGTCTCTCCTCTGACCTTTAGACTCCCTACCTGCACCCAGTCTTCTCAGTCCTTGCAAAAGCCAGTCCTCCCAAGCATGGTGGAGCATTCTTTTGCTGGTGTGCTGTGACCCTGTATTTTGAGAGTCCAAATTCCTGCAGCCCTGCAACGTCCCGGGGGGCCTGAAAAGGCGGTGAGGTCTCTGTCACTGTAGTTAGAGGGTGACTAGTGATGGTGTAAGTCCCAAGTCTGCAGAGTGAAAGGTAAATCATGCCTCATGTCAGTGGTGTTGACTTGATGGAGGTCTGGGAGGGAAACAAACCCCAGCCTGTGCCAGAATGGTAGTCTTTCAAACTGATAACAAGGGCTTGATTTTACAGAGGGTGACATTCCTCACATTTTTCCTTGTGATTAATGCTTTCCTTGTATGTCCTTGCCACACCATGGAACTCCTTGCTTGCACGGTAACCCTTTGTGTGCTGCAGGACAAATCCAACAGACAGCAATAAGGTCACAAAGCTAGACCCACCACAGTGAAGAGTTGAGGGACAGCCTGGGCTTTCGTGACCAAAAGTGTGGGCTGTACTAGGCAGAGTAATGGCCCTTAAACCCTAGCAAACAAAGTGCTGGTGGAATCTGATAAAATCACTATGATAGTTGAAAGATGCCTCACCCACAACACTGCTCACTTTGATGTTCTTTGCATGAGGGTTGTAGTGTGAATCGTGTTTTTGAAATGGCTCAGCTGGCAACAATGATGCATACCAGAACTTTGGACCTTCTCAGGGCTGTGGACACAGCTTCTGCAGGGCTGCATTTGGGAGACAGGCCTTGCAAAGGCAGTGTTTTCCTGCAGAAGCCTCTGTTGCTCCACTTGTGGGACTGTGCCTGGGCAAGGGCCACCTAGGAGCAGCCCAAGTGAATGGCAGATAAGATCTGGACAGAGCCCAGAAAGCGTGGGAAGACATTCAGCGTGGAAACAGAGAAACATAGCCAAGGACCACCCTCCTTTGCAGTCTGCTGCGTTTTGGGGTCATGCTGCAGACTCCATGCCCCCATGCAGGCCTTGGGAAGAGCACACAACTGCATTATCACTGCTTGACTGCCCAGTGCAAACTCAGGTTGATTTCCAAAGCTGAGTCATGAAGTCAGATGATATGAAAAGGGCAGCATCTCTTACTCATGCATGAGATATAAGTGTGTGGGAGGAACTGGGGATCTTTTGGGTTTCCAAGGTCTTTTGTAGGTCTGAAACAAAAGCAGTAAAATTCAAACCAAGATCAGGATGGAGAGGATTATTCCATGTTTTACTTGCTGATCAGTGAAACAACTGAAGCTGGTACCACTGGAGCAGAGATGTTAGCAAAGTGAGAGTTGGTATGGTGGCTAGTTCTCTTTATGTGTCTTCTTTATGTTCAGAGTGTGGTGGCAGCAGCAGCATTACTTATCTGAGACCAGAGTACTTCATGGATGTCAGATCTTCACAAGTAATGAGGTATGATCTGCTTTTTCCACAGAAGGGAACGAATACTGAAAGTGTGTCGTTACAGAATTGAATAGACATGTGAAAGCAATGCACAGTGCTTTCCACCATGGGCCTGGGGCATTTTATTCAGATCCCTGTGTCCAGATGCAGTGTGAGCAGCTACATTCAAAAGACTGTACATCTCTTTCAAATCACTTTTGGTCCCCCTCTCTGGGTGCTGAACAAGACCCTGAGCATTTCTAACAGGTTAACTTCAGTTGGTTCTTAGCTCAGCTCATTTCTTCCCCTTGTCTTTCCATTGTCTTGGCCTTTAAGGGCACATTCCTTCCTCCACAGTGAGCTTACAGCAGTGGCTTCAGTGCTTCTGTTCCCTGCAAAGCGGCATGAAAAGGAAGCCAAGAAACCAATGCTAATTGTAACAATAATTAAAAGCCAAGTGTGAATACTCAGTCAAGGGTCAGCTTGGGTGAAGGCCCAGGCACAGTAGCAGAGCGGCTGTTTCAGGAGTGGGAACGTGCCTCGTGCCTGAGCTCTCAGCACTGCAGAGCTAATTGCCTCTGGAGCAGCACTGAGCTGGGAGGGCTGCCCAGCTTTCAAGACCTGAGCCAGGCTCTTCACCTGGAGCCATGTGGTAGCAACAGCTTGTCCACATCTTGAACTCAGAGGCTGCATGGCACCATGGCAGGAGCTCAGGGACCAAGAGGCAGCCAAAGCTTCCTTCCTGAGATGTTTCTGTCCCTGGGAAGCTGTGTTGGGAACTGTGACAAGATGGGTGGATGATCCAGGATGAGTTCAGTCAGCAGAGGAAGTACCTTACTTCTGTTGGGACATATGGGATGGGCGCAGCTACACAGCACAGCTTTGTAGAATCTGGGTCTGATCTTTCTACTCTAGGGTGCCAATCAGGAGTAGCCTCACAGATGTCGTGGAGGTATCGCGTAGGCTTTTTGGAAGATCCTGAGGGATGAGGGTTCCTTGATTATTTCTATTAGTCTAACTAGTATATATTTTATCAGGGTTGTTACATGAAGGTCGTTTCCAGGGTCCCAGCTATTCTGGAGTTTGATGCTTGAGACACGCTGAATAACTGGGCTCAGGTCCCCCTTTCTTTCCTTCACCCCCCTTCGCTTTACTACCAGACCCTTTCAAAATGTCTGAATCCACCCTTGAGGAACTGCTGTGAGATCAAAACATGGTGCAGTGGCATTTAACTGCCTTTTTAGCTATCCTCCATCCTGATGTTATACACCAGACGCATCTTCTCTTTGAACCCTCCCAGAGATGCTCTCACACTGACTTCCTCTGGAGCAGTGTTTACTCCACTCGCCCTAAATAGCAGGTCCAAGCTGTCCAGTCACCAGTTAATCAAATGCCTTTCTGAGTAGCTTGACTATTTGGAAAAAATACATTTGAATAGATGGTTTGAAAAATATTCCTGCAGGAAACCTTCCTCTCCTCCATCCCACTGTGGTGGCATTGTCCATGTGCCTCTGTAGCTCATTGTATGGCAACAAAAATGTCTCTCTCTTATTTAGATGAACAAAGACTTACCAAAAATGCTCATTTTCTAAGAGGCCACAGGAAAAGTGTTTCAATAAGATGGAATTACAATAACTTGGTAAAAAAACTTTACATTGCTTGGGGCCAGCGATGAGATCAGTCTCACCTGAAGCAGGCATTCAGAGGAATATTTTCTTCAATTGCTCCTACTGGGTCACGGGGAAGAGCTGTGGTCCTAATTTCTTGAGGTAATTGTAGCTCTTGGGGCTCTCTTGGAAGAGGTAGAGGATTTGTCTGCATTTCTTGGCCAGTTTTGAATGAGGTGATCACATTTTTCCTCCCAGGAAGGACAGCCTTTCCAATAACTTCAGAGCACCAGTCCCTAAGTCAACATCTGTGCATTTGTGTTATGATACGATATAAAAAATGTACATTGCCAAGTTTTCATATAACTTCCCCAGAAGAGAGCAAGATGTAGTTTCTCTCTATTAAAGAAAGTGCAAGAGTATGTTGTTTAGTGATAAAGTCCAGTGCTGGCAGACAGCTGCACACAAACCAGTTGGGAAAGTGTCTTCCCAGAAATGCACCCAGCGGGTGTCAATGACTTCAGTATTCTGTAAGGAAAAGATGATTTTATGAACCAAAGATGAGACGGGTCCAACTAACAAAGTTAAAGTAGCCACCATGAGAAAGTCATCTTTTCCTGGCATTTATCCAAGTTATTTCCTGCCAGTCAAGCAAGAAAGAGCAGTATCTCAGATACCACCTTCATGGTTAATACAGTGCTATCCAAGTCATTTTGTGATATCAAACGCCAGATATAGACAATGCCACAGGCTATTGTAAATCTGCATAATTTGTACTTAACCAATAATAGTGGAATCAGTTACAGCTGTAATTAAGAGTGTGAGATTTCAGTGTTTGTCACATTGGTGTAATGAGGACTCATCCTTTCTCAGTTTAAAGTGGAGTAACCATCAGCCACCACCAGAAGGTGTCCAATAAAGAGGCATAGCTTCTTTGGCGATGATAGCAACTCTGCGGTAGCGAGACACTGACTTGCCACCAGGTAAGGATCATGCCTTCCTCTGTGTGCTCCTACTCAGGCACAGCAGAGCTCTGAAAGACCATGTAGGGGCAAAGAAAACATCTTTTCTCCTGTTCTCATACTCCTGAGCCTCTTCCAGGAAAAGGCCAAGCAGTAGACGATAACAGCTCTTTGGGCTGACCTGGGGAGGACGGGCTTGTGATTGAGATATAGATCTCTGGGGACTGCAACAGTTGAAGTCTTTCCAATTAGCACTTTGGATTCGAGTCAAGAGCTGTCAGGGCTTTAATTTACTAACCTGTGTCCCTCTCCCTATATATCCATGTGACAGCTCATTCGTTTAGGGTTGATAGAGTGCGTGGCTGGCCTCTAACTGTTCTCCCATCCATCTCCCTCCCCAATTTGCTTCCTTAAGAACATTTTCCGAAGGGGAATTTCCATGGCTTGTGGACACCTGGGTCAATTTATGCCAAATAGTTATTCTTGTTGAAAAACAAAAGCTCAAGTCTCTAAGTCCTTTTTATGCCCTGATGCGGGGGTGTTGGTTGATGTCCATCACCGTAGAAAGGACACAATGTTTTTCTGAACTATGTGTTGAGGAAGGTGGTTGGACACCAGCAAAATATGGGAGCTCTGTTGATCCTGATTGTCCAAGGTCAAAATAAGGGTTAAAAAAATTGCATCCTGGTCAAAGCATTCCCTGAGAGGGCCTGACATTTTGGCTCAGAGGACAGAGGTTCTTGGAAGACAAGTGTATTACATGTCCACCATCCATGTGCTTTGTGTAGGGTAGGCTCTCACCTGTGTCCCGTTACCCAGCATCTCCCACCAGTGTCTACACTGCATCAGTGTTAGGATGAACACGGACACCCTACCGTATCTATTTTTGAGCATGTTTTAAATGTCTCCATCTATTGAGCCTGGCACAGTGTCAGTGTAGCCCAAGGTTCAATACACCCAAGTACGAGTATCCCCAGTAAATTCCTGACATACTTTGGCAACTGCCTGTGAACAGACAAAACCAGCAAATTATTAGCAGATATGCCGTAGAAACCCTTCTCTTCACCCTGACATTTCCCTCCATGTACAACCCACCCTACATCCTCATTAACCTCATGCTTTCCTACCCAGAGCTGTCACTGCACCTTTATCTTTAGAATGCAGCAAATTTCTCAAAGACATTAGGCAAGAACATAGCTGAAAGGGTCTTATATCTAGAAAAGGACCATTATCATTGTTCTTAAAGCACCCATAATTCAGACTACCAGGCTTTATCTGACCTAGTGTCCAACCCAGAAACTCCGCTTCTGCTCGAATCTTCCCTAATATTAAACACCCTCAGTCTACATGCTCACGCTTGAGCCAGTCATCTACAGTGGGGTTCCTCTGACCAAGTAGATGGGTCTGCAATGTAGAAGTCTCCACTGGAGCTAGTGCCCTGGGCTCCCTTTGTAGCCAATGGGGGGAAACAGGATACAGGCCACCTGGTCTATTTTAGAAATTTACTTAAGAGGTGATGAGTCACTCCTAGAAACACTCATTTTGTTCCCTTGATTAGACATGGAGGGTGGGCAGCTAATTCGGATGGAGATGCGTACACTGATTTAAAGCCTTAGAGATTTACAGCTTAAAGACTTCAAATGAAGTGAATCCAAATGACCACAATTACAGTGTAAACAGGAAGGAAAGACACTCCAGCTTCATTATGCTGCTGGTGAAATAAAGAACAAGGGTAAAAATACAGAGGCAAGACCACATGTTCTGCTATTAAAAGGCATCACAGGTCAACTTCCCAGCTGGTGGGAACCATCTGCCCCTTTTAACTTCTGTACTCCTTGACCAATGAACCTGAGTACCAAAAGGAAGTTGGGAGGAAGTAGAACAAGAGCAATGGGAGGATTAGTTTGAAGAGCAGTGTAAGAACCTATAGTTTCTCAGTGTTGGTGAGCTTTCAAGGGCACAGAGACACCTGTGCTTCAACGGAGACTGATGGGAAGCAAATCCCTCACGGTCCTTTGTGCCTTTGAATCTTTCCTATTCATCTGTATTACAATAAGAACTACTGTAAACTGAGAGCTGGGAGCGGGAGCAGAGATCAGAAAGCAGTGAGCAAGATCAGTCTTGTTAGTTGTTAGACTGACAAGAATAATGGAAAGGAGGAGGAGAGGGCACAAGAGAATGCAAAAGCATTAGGCAGAAATTCTGTGAAGCTTATGCAACCTAAAATAAAATGTGACTTGCACGTAGTGCCGTTTAACCTCACGCCCCCATGACTAATGAATTTTCAATGGTGGGGGATAGAGAAAAAACAAAACACAACAACAAAAAAAAGCCGCAGCAACCCACAATTAGCTGAGAAGCAGCAAAAGGACGGTGTTTTCCCCAGTCTACTTTGCAAAGCTTTTTCATCAGTGTATCTTAGGGGGCATCAGTGGGAGACGGACAGGCTCAGCGCAGGACTTTAATTCTCAGGCATTGTCTGACTGATAAAGATTTTAATTGGAGTGTTTATGTTTCCAGTCCTCCAGCAACACAGATCTGCTTTGATAATGTGTTTTAACAGACGAGAGGTAACATTTGGAAGATAAATGTGGTGTCAGCTGCCCACTGGGTTACACAGACATTATGGCCCACTGAGGATTCATTATCCGTTGTATTTTGAGGGCTTTTAATGAGTTTTCTGGGCATCCACCTCCAGGTTTATGGAACTTTGCCTCTTCCCTCTGCTTTGAGACACCAGACTGGATTATCACCTGATGTAAGTCAAGCCACTTTTCTTGACTGGCTTAGGTGGGCTATCAGGTAGGATCCTAAACAACAGAGTTACACTGAAGACAGGACACTAGAGCTGCTGTTCTTATGCTGCCTGGGTCCAGCAGCTTTCACAGATAGGAGTGCCAACAAGGTAAGGGTCTAGGAAGAGAAGCAGCCTTTTGTTCTCAGCTATGGGACACAGACCATATTTATAAGAGGAAGGGAGTCACCCTCTGCCTGATCTAGTAGCCCATGTGGCCATCAGTATCTCTGACGCAATGGAGGACAGGTGGAAGAAATTCACGGTTGCACTTCCAACACCCAATGGTGCGATCAAGTCTCAGTCCCTAGCCAATGCCAGTTCTTGTTTGAGGATAAGATTGCCTGGACAGTGACGTGTGGTAGTGCTAAACACAGTCCTGGAGCACCCGGCAGGGCTAATTCAGGGAAGGCTGCAGGCTCTGTGCTGTGAGTCTGGCCTTAGCAAGGGGCAGGAGTGTCATTCCCTCCCTGGTAAGTACAGGCAGTGTCCCACACCATTTGTCTTCACTGTCTCCAGTGACTTGATTAGCATGAGAAAGTTGGTCCGACACAGATTTATTTATTTTAAGTGAATGTGGGACACGTTCCAAAGTGCCACATTGACAGCCTGGGAAAGCGTGGTCCTGCATTTACCCTCAAAAGAGGGACAGGAGAGGAAAGAGCCATACAGGTTCAATGTTCTCTGCTCCCTGTCTTTAATGAGGAGATGCACCTCCAGGTAGAATAATATTACTCCCCACCTCTTAAAGCCAATTTACAGATGCTTCATAGCAGCTTGCTGGGATATCTGCTCTCCAGACTGAAATAATTTCAGATGAGTGAGAAGCTCCTTTAGGTCTTTACAGCTGGATTTCAACAGCAACCTAACAACAAACGGCGTTGGAGCCCTCCAGTTTGTCCTCCTGCAAGTCCATGTTCATCTAAAAAAGCAAGAAAACAAAACCGAACATTTTTGCTTCAGATGTGGTAGGAGGGGATTTTTTTCCCCAAGATTTCTGGTGGGTTCCAGTTGTTTCCTTACAGCTTACTGGAGACATCAGACTCACTTGAGCTTGGGAACATGGAGACACGAAATATTTAGAATTGGCACTGGCTTTATTTTCAGACTTCCAAAGGCAGTCCAAAAGGAAAAAAGAGACTCTGAAGATTTATATGCTCTTGGAATAAACAGTGAGCAGAGCTTTTAATTGATCACAGTTCATTTAAAGTAAGAGCTGAGCAAAGCTGGGGCTGTTGCAGGGTCAGGACTAACAAAGATACACTTCCATACGCCCTTGGAAATATCAGTGTTATTGGCAATACCCTCTGCTCCTGGAAAATTCTTCCTCCTAGCAATATACTTCAACCTAAAATCCCTTAAAGAGGATAGTGCTGGGGTATGGCACACATGTGCGTGCTCCTGGGGTAGATGTCGTGTATCACAAAACAATGTCTTCTTGATCTCTTTGTGGCTGCATCTAATAAATGTGCTGCCATGTTTCTTTGATGCAATTATAGAGAGACAAGTGTAAGGAGCAGGAAAACCAGCAGAATAATGTCCGGGTTGCAACAAGAGGGAGATTTGCTTTAACACACATGATTATCCAATTTAAACTGCAGCCCGTGAAAGTGCTAGTTGAAGAGAGATGCTAAAAAAAGAGCATTTTCACATGAAACAAAGAGGCTCATCTTTACAACCTACCCTTGAGGCAGTCCTTGGGAGAATTCGCTGTCCTTTTCTTCCTCACTGTTAGTCTAAGAGCCGGGGTGGCCAGTGATGTTTCTCCACTTGCATCTGGCTGCTGGTGTGCTCCCACACCCAGGCACTGTGGTGTGCCTGCTCCTGATGGGTCAAACATACCTCTGATGATGGGTTGAGCTCTGCAGTCCTTCTGGGGTCACTGCCTTGAGGTTTTGCTCAGGAAAGATTTTTGTGTCATTTCCCCCTCTTTTTGCCTCTTCCTCACGGAGAAAATGAGTGATCTCTTCTCTCTCTCTCATTTTGGGCTGTAGTCACCAAATCATGACTGTCCTCACCATTGCTGGATGATCAGCAAACTCCAAAGGAAGAAAGCAGAAATTAGAAGTTTTTGGCTGGCTTGCACCAAATGTTGTGTAGAGTCCAGTGAGTCATTTTTCACAAAGAATTAATTCAAATAAAAGTGGAGGGTTGGGGGCAGTGTGTTCTTTGAGAATATGAGTTGGGTGTAGCTGATGGCTTCCACTGAAAATAAAAGTATGGGGATGATGGAAGGGAAATGTCAAAATGTTTCTTTTCAACCTGTCTTATGTTTCACATCAGAAACACCAGAGCAATTTCAAAGCAAAACCTTTCAGCTTCTATTTGTCATTTCAAAGTGGAATTTCTCTCAGAGTGGACCTGTTTATTTTTAATAACTTAGAAATGAAGCAAAAAAAATAATTAGGTGATCAAGGTAAATATTTTGGGTTAACCCTAAGTGATTGTTTTCGCAGTTTTTTTCATTTCTCTGAAAAGGAGGAGGGAAATAGTTGAGCTTGACTTACATCAGTTGTTTTTTATTGATTTTTCAGTAAAACCAGAGACCTGAAAGAGAATGATTCCCAAGCTCTGAACCTTGCTCTGAACCATGCTGTATCTCTTGGTAGCGTGGGTGGAGTACCTTCTCCAGATTATAAATAGTCTGTGCTTATAGATAGTAATTGAAAATAAAGATTTGAGAGAAAAACAGAGAAGAATAAAAGCTTTCTGAACTTCTCACCAGCATGTTGGCAGTCCTTGACTCTGCTGGGGTTTCAGCTGGAAGCACATCAGTCCTTAGAAGATAGGCAGGGCTGGAGACAGAGCTAGGGCAAGGTTCTGGATGTGGAAAGGGTAAGGCAATGAGCAGGGAGCCTTGGGGTCACTGTAATGAGTGTGACACCATGCCACTGCCAGCTTGTTCTCTTCCCGCAGCAGAAGAAACATCAGGAGAGGAAAGAGCTCAGCTCACATTAGCTGCCTGAGGAGAGCGTACCTCTGCCCATAGCACTTCATCTGATCCCATTCTTCTGTTTTTCTCTCCTAGGAATGGGGCAGTGACCACAGGACCTCACTTAGTCTATTGTCAGGACCCAAGGAACTTGAGGAGGTCCAAGATGCCATTCTGACACTAGATGTGATTTTTTGTGATGGTTTCCTAGAGGTGAACCAGGTCAAAAGCAGGATCTAGCATGCTGCCGTTGAGAGATGATGGTGTAAATGCTTCCCCCATCACATGAATGGGGAGCTGGTGGCTCTCAGCAGTGGTAGCAGGAAGGTGGAAAGAGAAGATTTCCAGACATCCCAATGCAAATCTCCTCTGTAAATCTCCCTTGAAGACTCAGACATATGTTGGGGCTGTTGCTACTGAAATTCACACAATCTGGGAATTTCTTTGCCGACACATTTATATTCTCCTGAGAGAGGACTCTTCTGTGTCCTGTCAATTCAGCATTAAATCCAAGCTCAACACCTCTCCCTCTCTACACGCACCATTTATACATATATATAAAGAAAGACAGAAAAGGAAAAAAAACTCAAAACCAAACAATCCAAAAAGCCCCAAACCAACAAACCAAGAAATACCATTAAGCAAACAGTTGCTTCTGCAGCCCCAGAGGGAAAGCACAGCAAAAGAGGATCTTTGGAAGCAAAAGACCAGCTAAGCAGGCAGCAATTCTTTGCACTGAGGCTGTGAGCTGCAAAGTTTCCCACCCTTGCTCTCAGCCTGATTTCTGGGCGGTTGCACCACAAAAAAACCCTTGCAAACTAATCAAGCCATACTTTGTGCTGTTTCTAGAGAACACTTTGGGGAAATTGCTCTTCTGTAATGTCTGTCAGGGAAAAGAGAAGAAGAAAGACACCTTTTTACATGGGCATTTTATTTTACATCATTACAGAGAGGACTAAAATGGACAGGGGAAAGGGTGTTGGTGCTCACCCAAAGTGTATATTGACACCAGTGGAGCTGGTGGATATACGTTCATTTACGCCAGCTGAGAAACAAGGCCTGGAGTTCTCATTATATAGACAGCACTGGATCCTGATTTCTTGATCCCCAAGAATGAAGGGAGAGAGATGGAGAGTCAGGCAGCATAAAATCCAGATAAATAGGAGGAGGGAGTCATCTGGGGTGAACTGGTGCTACTAAAGTTTCCGGACAAGCGATTTGTTTACCGTAGCACATCCTCTTCCTTCAACACCACCATGGAGTAAAGGAGTCCTCCCTTTTCAGAGTCATGTAACAGGATGATGGAGCCTGTGGTGGGGCTAAAGCTGGTTTTGCAGAAGTGATGGAGACTGCCTCCACCCTGTCCTCCGTGGAGCAAGACAAGGAGATCAGTATGGCTGATGGGACTCAGTGTGGCTGAGAAGCATCTCCAAGCTCTGGAAACTGGATGAAGGTGATGGTGGGGGAAGGTCACACGAAACCCCACACAGACATCAGTATTTGCAAGAGAGTCTGTCTTGGAGATTCACAGGGCTGCCATTATTATGTCTGCACCTCTTTGAAGAAACAGAAAGGGTAGCTTTGATATGAGATGCACCCAGAGCTTCTCTGGACTGTCCTCCTGAATTACAGGACCTCGAACAAGGCATAGCTGTCTCTTGGCACAGCTGTGGCCTGACACTGAAAATACAATAGCCCTGAGCTCACTGCTGGCCTCTGGGGTGGAAAAGAACTGGCAAAACTGCATGTGCCAATAGCAGTCTGAAAGTTGCAAGCTCTGGCTTCCTAGGAAAATTTAGGTGGGTTTACTGTTTTCTAGATAAAAGAGAGTATAAGACAAAGAGACCTTCCTATATTCCCCAGCATGGTAATAAAAATGCAACAATAAACAGAAATTTTAGTGCAACTGTCTTCTTAGACAGCAATATCAGTTGACCATGAGATACAACGCATGGGCAACCAGACATTTCGTTCATGGAGCAGAGCCTGGAAAATGCACGTTGACACGCAGCTCCAGGCAGGACCCTTAGGAAATGCTGTCCTGGAACACATGGGAATCGTAAACCACTGAAGGGAGCTGTGCTCACTGCTGACACAGGGATTTCCCCTTTCAGAAGGAAAACCAAAGCTTATAGACCATATGGTTTAGTCTGGCCAGGCATTATGGGTTGTGTCTGGGAAATGCCTTTCCCTCTGAAAAGCAGAAGGATCTTTCAGAATACAAGGGAGGAAAAATAACTCTGCAGATCTCCTGCTGACATCCTTCTCTGCTTCTGCTCAGCTTCCTGGAGTAGGTAGAAAATTATCATAGCTGATGAAACTCTCGGGTAGGAAGCTGTGCTTCAGCGCTCCTATCCTCCAGCTCAGGGAGGAGATGAAATACAAGGGGATATACTGTAATTGTGATTGGAAGCAAAGAATATCCTCAAATGCTTCCCTGGAGGAAAGTCATAACAGCACCTAATTTTAAAAGCTGCAAGAGAAGATGTGGGAGAATACAGGCCTTTAAAAGAATGCTTTCCCTCACTATTGGAGTGGTTATTGGAAACACTAATTGGACAGTGCAGGGTAAGATCTAGGATGCTATGATGCTTAAAAAAACCCAAACCCACAAAAAACCTGCCTGGTTAATGAAATGGAAGATTCCCATTTAATAAACTGGAAAGCACTCTCTGAAGTTGTAATACAACGAGTCATCCTCCAGGAGGGGTCATCCTCCATGGCAGAAGTATTTGGCCCAAGAGTCGGACGGGAAGCCAGCGATGGAACAATTACCTGGGCAATGGCTTTGCAGAAAGTATGAAGTGCCAAAGGGAACAATCATGGTGTGCGATGCTGTCAGCTACCTAAGTGTGAATGGAAGTAGATATAACATCCATCAATCACTTGATTCAGGATGAAGAAGTATGGACAGTAAGGATTTAAGAAAAGTGAAGTTTAGCAGGATTTCTCCTAGAAGGCGATTCAATACGTTAAAAGTGGCATTGCATCCAGGGGGTAGCTGTTAAAATGTTTACAATTACAGCATTTTTATAACTGATTTGAGGGGAATTAAATGGTTTTATTTTATTTATTTCTTCTGTGTGGAAAGTGTCTTCTTCCTTTGAAAATGCTCACATTTCTCATTGAAGACTGAACTCAAGGAAGTTTTTTGCCAAAACCTCGCAAAACACTGGGTTCAGTGAAAGGTTGATTTTTTTTATCCTTGAAATAAAAGAAGCTTTTCTGTTTTGATTTTATCTCTGTTTTCAGAAAAGAACAAAACATTTGCCAGCCACATTCACCTTGAAGGATGGTAAGGTCAAAGTCTTAGAGTATCTTAGAAAACTTGGAAGAGGTCTCAAAAGTTTCGGTTCAAACCTGCCTCTGGGCTGTACTTACATCATTTGAGATAATGAATCAATGGATGATACTGACATCAAGGCCCTGAAGAGTCATGAAAAAAAGCTTTGAAATTGGTGCCAATTTCTGGCTCTGAATTCCCCAAATTGTGGAGGCAGCTGCCAACGGCAGATCCAAATTCCTCCTAATCCAAGGCAAGATCTGAGCACTTTGAAATGTAACCTGATTCAAAGCCTGGATCTGAATTCTGCTGTAAACACCTCCCTCCTATCCAGCAATGCCTTCAAAAAGCATCAGAGGCACCAGAACATCCAATCAGGACAAATCCAACTTGTGCAGCAGAATACCTTTTTTAAAATTTTATTTTTCATTGCTGGTTAGCAAAAGGGAGGACAAGGTGCATGACAAGAGTAACATACACAAGAAGGTTGTCTGCTCTTTGATGGTCTTGTTGGTTTGCTTTAACATGTCCCTGCCACAGCCACTATGACAGTCAAACTGCAATGACTGGAGGCCAGATTGAGGCCAGGCAGGGACCTGACCCTAGCAAGCCCTCTGCAGAAGATGATCCTTCCCAAATCCAAATGAGAATGGAGGCTGGTTCCCAGCTGTTTTGTACCATCCTAAGACTTTGTCAAAGAGCAAATTAATCTCTCCCAAGCACAGAGTTGAGATGCATTTGTGATGTTCCTCACCCCTATGATGAAGAAATGTGGCCATGGGTGATGGTGGAAACAACCAAGCTTCAAACCTCCATTGCACAGAGCTCTCTGCAATGCGTTTATATGTCAGCATGACACATTTCAGACCTCACAGGTTACAATTGTTCCCTGTAAAGGACCCATTTGGGACTGATGTCTTCCAAGATTTTAGGGATCTTGGGGTCCAGCTTGAGAACCTGCTCATCCAGATACCCGTCTCAAGGAGTGGAGACAGAAGGGTGAATTTGTACTTGCACAATACATGTAAGAGATTGTCACCCCAGAAAAACCCAAGAGCTCCTTGGGTAGGGGCATTGGTGAAGAAACCCAGAAAAAAATAGCGTATTCTTGGAGTTCCTGCAGGTATTTAAAGACATATAGACATGATACTTAGGACATGGTTTAGTGGTGGACTTGGAAGTGTTAGGTCTATGGTTGGACTTGATGATTTTAAGGATCTTTTCCAACCTAAATGATTCTATGATTCTTGGAGTCAGGACTTTTTTGACAGACTGGTGACTCTCCAGATAAGCATATAACCACTTTTATAGCTTTGAATAAGAATACCCAAGGAAGTGATTGCTCCAGTTCATGCATCCCAGCTCTTTTCTAACCCAAGGATAATGGTCAGCTTAGGTCCTGTGACATGTTTCTTCATGAAGGGTGTCACCAACTAATGGACAGTGCCTGAGTGCCTGGAGCAGATGAGTCCAGTGGATTGTCCCCTTGCACAAAAGAAAATGACTTACCTGGACATTTGCTTGCCCAGCGAGGATGCTCCTGAACACAGGGAATGGATGGGATCATAACTGGATCAAACTTATTCTGGCCTCCAGAACAGCCCCAGACATATCCAAATGCAGGACCTTGGCCTCATCCCTGTGCAACCCACCTGAAGCTCTCCAGGGAGCAAATACTCACCTGCTGTAGCTGTGTGCACCATCAGCCGAGTCTTTTCATGGATTTATATGCTGTGTTTCTACACAATGTCAACCCAGATACAGTCCCATAGGCAGATTGGTGTCTGTGGAGTGAAGCTCCTTCCCCACACTTGCACACCGCTCCATGCCCAGCTCCACTGTCAGCAATAAGGCCAGCTCTTTGCTGGCCACCGAGTGCATTTCTAGCAATTGCCTGGCCCCAGGATTAGATTAAAGGAGAGTGGTCACGGGAGAGCTCTGGAGATTTGCACTTTCTTTGCCAGCATCCTGAAAGACTGGTGCATTCGCAGACATAACACTCCATTATTCATGCCTGAAAGATGGAAAATAGGGCACATTATGATATCAAACCCCAGCACCTAAAATCACTCACTTTGTAGTCTGCAATTGAAAGCATATATCTACCCGTATTAGGATGGAGAAGTTTCTTTTCCCAGGGAAATCTCTCCTTCCCCGCTGCCGCATGGGGCACAGCTTTCTGGCTGCCATTGCTAACTCTGCAGGTGGAACATCTGCCCATGTGCTCGGGGCAGCAAACTCCATCACAATTCAAGCTGATCTTGATTTACTTTGAGGCAACTGAGACAGCAGTCTGGAATCTGGTCTGCTGTTTTTTGGAAGGGGGGTGTTTGTATATATGTAAATGCATGCTGTAAATCAGCACCAGTGGAGACGTGGCTTTGCAAATTCCTGTTCCTGTTGAAGCCGCTACTTTTTTTCCTAGTCCTGCGTGGATGGGACACACAACAGCTCTGTTCACTTTTGCAATGACCTGGTGTTTTGAGGCTGAGACCAGAACAAATGTCAGACCTCAGAAACAACTTTTGCAGTGGGACTTGCTTGGCAGGAGAAGGACAAACAGCCCTGAATATCAAACATACATGCTGCTGCTGCTCTCTTGTTATGTGGACTCAGTCTTCTTAGAGGTGGCATCCATTTATTACAGAGGTTAGCTGCCATTACAGACCCAGAGCATGAGATCCATCTCATCAACCTTCGGACGTTTGCAGCGCAGGTACCTATTCACAGCCGTTGCTCTTCAGAGTCACTGGAGCTAAGAAGATATGGTTCATGTGAGCAGATGTACACATGTACCTTAGGACAAGAAGAGCTGCACCCTAAAAACACCTGTTTCTACCTGCTGACTCAAAGGAAAACTCAGTGACTATCTCCAGCAATCAGCCTGCCACATATTTTGAGTTCCAGCTTTGTCTTCCATGTTTGCCAGGGAAGACATACCACCAGGCGTACCCGTGAGACAAGTCAGGGCAAGATGGAGCTATGTGAGGAAGGAAGAGTCCTGGCAATGAGGCACTTCGCTGCCAGCTGGCTCACCATCTGCAGAGACTGCCAACATCTGTCTCTTTCGCAAACATCCGTATGTGCGGACAGCAATCACATGTGAAGGGAAGATCTCCAATGAATCCTGGGAAAGAAAACAACAATCCTGGTTCAAAAACAACAGGAAATTTGTACAGAATATGTGTTTGTCTTCCTGCAAAGGCATGTTTCATGTAACGGCTTTTTACCTTCAAATAATTCTTAAGTCCTTGGCACGTCTCTTAAGCACTACTGATTTTTTTATAATTGAGGAAACTGAGGCAGGATGCAGTAGCAGAAATTACGGTTTCCAAGGATGTTAATCACTGCGTACCAAAGCAAAGGGTTGAACCTGTACATCTGAACGCTTAGGCCGGTGCTTTGAGAGTTAGAAAATGTACCTTTGTGGATGTGATATTGCTCCCTCTCCAACCTGGGAGGGAGAGTATTGGCTGCAGGTGACTCGCTGTCAGCAGTTTTAAGGGGAAAAGGAAATAGAAGAAGATTAAAGGACAGAACCAAAACCTCATCCCCTGTGGCATCTTTTACACAAACATTTCCCTTTACAATGTCCTAAACATACACTAAGGAACTTTTATGACCAGCCCTTTTTTGTCTTACAAATGAAACCAGATGCTAAAACCCCAGAAGTGGCAGCAGCAGTAAAACAAACCAAATCGGCAGCTTCACCTCCTGAACCTGTCAGCAGTGTGAAGCCACCTTAGCAAAGTCATCACGATACCATCCATCATCTTGCAAAATTGCTGCTGCTCTCTAATTAAAGAGAGACCGCAAAGATTTGGATTTTTTTATCAAATATTGGAAAGAAAAGGCACTCGCTGCCAAAGTGATTAAGGTCTTCTTTGCTATTCATAAGTAGGAGTTTCACTCAATGAGCACCTGTGATGGATGACGGAGGGTTGCTTCTGCTCAGGAGCAAAGGAGCCTGATTCTGCATGGACCGGAGCATGGAAGGGGTTTTATTCTGGTGGCCTTTCTTCTAGTTCAATAATGGCTTGTGGGAGGGGATGCTCACTTCTCATCTAGCTGTAATGTGAAACAGCTCCTAAATATGTCTTTTCACATAAAAAATAAAAAAGGTTCAGGGATGTATTTATTTGCTACATTTTCCTGTTAACATCTCCATCTTCCCAATCCCCATTCTTGCTGCAGCAGCTCTGGGAGTGTGTTTCTCAAAACCAGAATGAGGTCTCAGGCAATCCCGCTGCAAAGTTAGATGTGTCAGGGCTTGGGGTGAGCAATCATCTCCTTTCCCCTGCCTCCCCTCTCCTGACAAAGCAGCTATTTAGGTTCTGGTTTATGGAGGTTTTGGGTCATGTAGGAAATCATAGAATTAGGAATGAGAAATGTGGGTTATTTTTTTCCTTTTACTGAGCAGGTTTTCACCAGGAAAAAATGACTGTGGGACTCACGTTTCATCATCAAAACTGAAAACATCCTTCACTCTTCAGTGGAAACCTTTGCCAGCTTTCAACAAATCTTTTGAGGTATGGAGGGGGTCTGGTACTTCCAATGATGTCAAGAAAAGATAGTCCTTTCTCCTTTTAATTACACCTTCAGTTCACATCCTCCCCTGCCTGCCCTGCATCTCCCCAGAGCTGCCTGCACCCTGCTGCTTTCTCCATCCCGGCTCCCATTTTCCTGCCATGCTGGTGTTTTTGCAGTTTGCTTTTTTTTTTTCTTTCTGCTGTTCAGGAGTTTTGGTAACTACTTTCTGGTGATTTTTTTGTTTTGGCAAATGTTCAGGGCTGGCTCCTCAGCAAGTCAGCAGAATGTTTCTATTTCACTGCTGGGGACTAAAAGCTACTGAGTGCTGATGCCCTTGGAGTCGTGTGCCTTCCTCTGTTTTAATATAGAGCCTTTATGTGAAGTTAAGGACAAATACTTTCCCTTACAGAACCACTCCCTGTGACAGCCTCACTAATTAGTTGTTATTAACAGTGATAACAGAGCTATCAGATTTAATAGGCAGCAGATTATGGCAATTACAGGGAATTCACCAGGTATGGGAAGGCGGAGGTTCGGCTCTGGGGACAAACAGGCATATTTTGTCAGGCAGCACACGCAGGGCAGAGCTGCTGTATGGAAGGACACTCCTCAAGGCATAAAATCATGGGTGGGAAGATGTACCAGCCAGTGGGAGTGGGGGGTGAGGGAGGGTAGTTATGATAAATGTATGGAAAAATTGGAAAGGTCAGATTTGGAAATGCCTTTCCTTTCTTTCTTTTCTTTTTCTCTTGCACTTTTGCTCTGTTGTTCACTTTGTCTTTGCTCCTCTCTCTACTCCCCTCCTCCAGGAGAAAACAATGGGAAAAAGAAAGATGAGAAAATTACAGAAAACACCAACATGTTATTGCTTCTCACTGTCCCTGTCTGAGTGTCTCTGATGTGTGTGAGCTGTTTTCGCCTGCTCTGTTGGGTGGTCATGGAGAGCGACACCAGTGCTTTTTGCAGGGTACCAAGGGCCAACTTGAGGCTGAATCTTTCCATAAAAAGTAGTGAAGAGGGGTCTGAGGTCCAAAAGCCACCTGGCTGGATGGGTGATGGTGTGGGAGGAACCTCAGAGGTCCCCACAGCTCAGCTCATCAATGATTTTAACAGGTCCACCTGCCTGGACCTGACCAATTAACCAGAAATGTGGAAACACTTCTGAGGACCACCCTGTCCTCCCTCCCTGCCGTGCTCACAGCCCCTCCAGCAGCAGAGACATTTCCCTCTGTGTGTGCATTTCCTTTTTCCCTGCTGAATTTTTCTTCATTAAATCAGCCTTTGGGAGCAAAACCAAATACAGCATACTGACACGACAGCCCATCACTCCTCGGGAACGCATTTACCAGAGGCAGCCCCAGCCGCTCCGTTTTTCCCATTATCATCCAAACAGAACTGAAACTGGTCTCACTTGCCTCCAAAAAGGGAACACAAAGCATTTCCCATCTCTGATACATCCATCAAAGGCCCACCGAGTGTTTGCACGTGTCTGTGAAGAGGGTGTTTGTCATCCACTCAAGGCGGGTAGGGAGACGAAGGCAAGCTCTCTGCAACCCACTGAAGTCAGGGGAAAGGACGGATACCTCTGGTGTCCTGAACAGAGAATATCTCGGCTATGATTTCATTCATAGGGTCAGGCCCCAAGGAAAGGGAGAGAAACAAACAGAAGAGAATGCCAGGAAGGGGCAAGGCTGAGGGGGAAATGAGCCTGCCTCCTCCAGTCCCCCTTGGATTTGCCCTCACCTCCCGCACACGCTTTCCTGCATGTTAATCACGCAATCAGGCCTCCGATGGCATCTTTCTTCCCCTCCTTATCTCAGCGACTGCAGGAAGCGCTGCTGAGAAGGGGAAGCCTGGTACATAGTGAGCATAGCTGGCTATTGATCACCCTGTCCCCAGCTCTTGGTTGGCTTTGCAGAGAAAGGGGATGGAACTTGGCAGAGCCCGTTCCCCTGTGCCTTCTGCTGTCTGGGTGCGTTGGGCTCCCCACTTTAAGGAGTGGCTGAGGTTTTGGAAACATCACTGTGTGGAATGGTTGATGCCGCAGCTGCAGTGAGGAGAGATCAGAACTGAACCTGCTTAGTGACATGTCTTTGCACACTCTCTGCCTCAGCTGCCAGCGCTATGCTTTTGCAATGCGAACACCTCTGCTAGGAACGCGCAGAGATCCCACGCCCTGTGTGCTATCACTGCCACTCCCCTCCTGACCTAGGTTTGAATTCGTCCTGCAACTGGAAAGCTTCTAATGTTGGATTTAAGCCACGCTGCCCAGCTGAAAAGCATCGGGTAGGAAGCTGTGCTTCAGCGCTCCTATCCTCCAGCTCAGGGAGGAGATGAAATACAAGGGGATATACTGTAATTGTGATTGGAAGCAAAGAATATCCTCAAATGCTTCCCTGGAGGAAAGTCATAACAGCACCTAATTTTAAAAGCTGCAAGAGAAGATGTGGGAGAATACAGGCCTTTAAAAGAATGCTTTCCCTCACTATTGGAGTGGTTATTGGAAACACTAATTGGACAGTGCAGGGTAAGATCTAGGATGCTATGATGCTTAAAAAAACCCAAACCCACAAAAAACCTGCCTGGTTAATGAAATGGAAGATTCCCATTTAATAAACTGGAAAGCACTCTCTGAAGTTGTAATACAACGAGTCATCCTCCAGGAGGGGTCATCCTCCATGGCAGAAGTATTTGGCCCAAGAGTCGGACGGGAAGCCAGCGATGGAACAATTACCTGGCCAATGGCTTTGCAGAAAGTATGAAGTGCCAAAGGGAACAATCATGGTGTGCGATGCTGTCAGCTACCTAAGTGTGAATGGAAGTAGATATAACATCCATCAATCACTTGATTCAGGATGAAGAAGTATGGACAGTAAGGATTTAAGAAAAGTGAAGTTTAGCAGGATTTCTCCTAGAAGGCGATTCAATACGTTAAAAGTGGCATTGCATCCAGGGGGTAGCTGTTAAAATGTTTACAATTACAGCATTTTTATAACTGATTTGAGGGGAATTAAATGGTTTTATTTTATTTATTTCTTCTGTGTGGAAAGTGTCTTCTTCCTTTGAAAATGCTCACATTTCTCATTGAAGACTGAACTCAAGGAAGTTTTTTGCCAAAACCTCGCAAAACACTGGGTTCAGTGAAAGGTTGATTTTTTTTATCCTTGAAATAAAAGAAGCTTTTCTGTTTTGATTTTATCTCTGTTTTCAGAAAAGAACAAAACATTTGCCAGCCACATTCACCTTGAAGGATGGTAAGGTCAAAGTCTTAGAGTATCTTAGAAAACTTGGAAGAGGTCTCAAAAGTTTCGGTTCAAACCTGCCTCTGGGCTGTACTTACATCATTTGAGATAATGAATCAATGGATGATACTGACATCAAGGCCCTGAAGAGTCATGAAAAAAAGCTTTGAAATTGGTGCCAATTTCTGGCTCTGAATTCCCCAAATTGTGGAGGCAGCTGCCAACGGCAGATCCAAATTCCTCCTAATCCAAGGCAAGATCTGAGCACTTTGAAATGTAACCTGATTCAAAGCCTGGATCTGAATTCTGCTGTAAACACCTCCCTCCTATCCAGCAATGCCTTCAAAAAGCATCAGAGGCACCAGAACATCCAATCAGGACAAATCCAACTTGTGCAGCAGAATACCTTTTTTAAAATTTTATTTTTCATTGCTGGTTAGCAAAAGGGAGGACAAGGTGCATGACAAGAGTAACATACACAAGAAGGTTGTCTGCTCTTTGATGGTCTTGTTGGTTTGCTTTAACATGTCCCTGCCACAGCCACTATGACAGTCAAACTGCAATGACTGGAGGCCAGATTGAGGCCAGGCAGGGACCTGACCCTAGCAAGCCCTCTGCAGAAGATGATCCTTCCCAAATCCAAATGAGAATGGAGGCTGGTTCCCAGCTGTTTTGTACCATCCTAAGACTTTGTCAAAGAGCAAATTAATCTCTCCCAAGCACAGAGTTGAGATGCATTTGTGATGTTCCTCACCCCTATGATGAAGAAATGTGGCCATGGGTGATGGTGGAAACAACCAAGCTTCAAACCTCCATTGCACAGAGCTCTCTGCAATGCGTTTATATGTCAGCATGACACATTTCAGACCTCACAGGTTACAATTGTTCCCTGTAAAGGACCCATTTGGGACTGATGTCTTCCAAGATTTTAGGGATCTTGGGGTCCAGCTTGAGAACCTGCTCATCGAGATACCCGTCTCAAGGAGTGGAGACAGAAGGGTGAATTTGTACTTGCACAATACATGTAAGAGATTGTCACCCCAGAAAAACCCAAGAGCTCCTTGGGTAGGGGCATTGGTGAAGAAACCCAGAAAAAAATAGCGTATTCTTGGAGTTCCTGCAGGTATTTAAAGACATATAGACATGATACTTAGGACATGGTTTAGTGGTGGACTTGGAAGTGTTAGGTCTATGGTTGGACTTGATGATTTTAAGGATCTTTTCCAACCTAAATGATTCTATGATTCTTGGAGTCAGGACTTTTTTGACAGACTGGTGACTCTCCAGATAAGCATATAACCACTTTTATAGCTTTGAATAAGAATACCCAAGGAAGTGATTGCTCCAGTTCATGCATCCCAGCTCTTTTCTAACCCAAGGATAATGGTCAGCTTAGGTCCTGTGACATGTTTCTTCATGAAGGGTGTCACCAACTAATGGACAGTGCCTGAGTGCCTGGAGCAGATGAGTCCAGTGGATTGTCCCCTTGCACAAAAGAAAATGACTTACCTGGACATTTGCTTGCCCAGCGAGGATGCTCCTGAACACAGGGAATGGATGGGATCATAACTGGATCAAACTTATTCTGGCCTCCAGAACAGCCCCAGACATATCCAAATGCAGGACCTTGGCCTCATCCCTGTGCAACCCACCTGAAGCTCTCCAGGGAGCAAATACTCACCTGCTGTAGCTGTGTGCACCATCAGCCGAGTCTTTTCATGGATTTATATGCTGTGTTTCTACACAATGTCAACCCAGTCCCATAGGCAGATTGGTGTCTGTGGAGTGAAGCTCCTTCCCCACACTTGCACACCGCTCCATGCCCAGCTCCACTGTCAGCAATAAGGCCAGCTCTTTGCTGGCCACCGAGTGCATTTCTAGCAATTGCCTGGCCCCAGGATTAGATTAAAGGAGAGTGGTCACGGGAGAGCTCTGGAGATTTGCACTTTCTTTGCCAGCATCCTGAAAGACTGGTGCATTCGCAGACATAACACTCCATTATTCATGCCTGAAAGATGGAAAATAGGGCACATTATGATATCAAACCCCAGCACCTAAAATCACTCACTTTGTAGTCTGCAATTGAAAGCATATATCTACCCGTATTAGGATGGAGAAGTTTCTTTTCCCAGGGAAATCTCTCCTTCCCCGCTGCCGCATGGGGCACAGCTTTCTGGCTGCCATTGCTAACTCTGCAGGTGGAACATCTGCCCATGTGCTCGGGGCAGCAAACTCCATCACAATTCAAGCTGATCTTGATTTACTTTGAGGCAACTGAGACAGCAGTCTGGAATCTGGTCTGCTGTTTTTTGGAAGGGGGGTGTTTGTATATATGTAAATGCATGCTGTAAATCAGCACCAGTGGAGACGTGGCTTTGCAAATTCCTGTTCCTGTTGAAGCCGCTACTTTTTTTCCTAGTCCTGCGTGGATGGGACACACAACAGCTCTGTTCACTTTTGCAATGACCTGGTGTTTTGAGGCTGAGACCAGAACAAATGTCAGACCTCAGAAACAACTTTTGCAGTGGGACTTGCTTGGCAGGAGAAGGACAAACAGCCCTGAATATCAAACATACATGCTGCTGCTGCTCTCTTGTTATGTGGACTCAGTCTTCTTAGAGGTGGCATCCATTTATTACAGAGGTTAGCTGCCATTACAGACCCAGAGCATGAGATCCATCTCATCAACCTTCGGACGTTTGCAGCGCAGGTACCTATTCACAGCCGTTGCTCTTCAGAGTCACTGGAGCTAAGAAGATATGGTTCATGTGAGCAGATGTACACATGTACCTTAGGACAAGAAGAGCTGCACCCTAAAAACACCTGTTTCTACCTGCTGACTCAAAGGAAAACTCAGTGACTATCTCCAGCAATCAGCCTGCCACATATTTTGAGTTCCAGCTTTGTCTTCCATGTTTGCCAGGGAAGACATACCACCAGGCGTACCCGTGAGACAAGTCAGGGCAAGATGGAGCTATGTGAGGAAGGAAGAGTCCTGGCAATGAGGCACTTCGCTGCCAGCTGGCTCACCATCTGCAGAGACTGCCAACATCTGTCTCTTTCGCAAACATCCGTATGTGCGGACAGCAATCACATGTGAAGGGAAGATCTCCAATGAATCCTGGGAAAGAAAACAACAATCCTGGTTCAAAAACAACAGGAAATTTGTACAGAATATGTGTTTGTCTTCCTGCAAAGGCATGTTTCATGTAACGGCTTTTTACCTTCAAATAATTCTTAAGTCCTTGGCACGTCTCTTAAGCACTACTGATTTTTTTATAATTGAGGAAACTGAGGCAGGATGCAGTAGCAGAAATTACGGTTTCCAAGGATGTTAATCACTGCGTACCAAAGCAAAGGGTTGAACCTGTACATCTGAACGCTTAGGCCGGTGCTTTGAGAGTTAGAAAATGTACCTTTGTGGATGTGATATTGCTCCCTCTCCAACCTGGGAGGGAGAGTATTGGCTGCAGGTGACTCGCTGTCAGCAGTTTTAAGGGGAAAAGGAAATAGAAGAAGATTAAAGGACAGAACCAAAACCTCATCCCCTGTGGCATCTTTTACACAAACATTTCCCTTTACAATGTCCTAAACATACACTAAGGAACTTTTATGACCAGCCCTTTTTTGTCTTACAAATGAAACCAGATGCTAAAACCCCAGAAGTGGCAGCAGCAGTAAAACAAACCAAATCGGCAGCTTCACCTCCTGAACCTGTCAGCAGTGTGAAGCCACCTTAGCAAAGTCATCACGATACCATCCATCATCTTGCAAAATTGCTGCTGCTCTCTAATTAAAGAGAGACCGCAAAGATTTGGATTTTTTTATCAAATATTGGAAAGAAAAGGCACTCGCTGCCAAAGTGATTAAGGTCTTCTTTGCTATTCATAAGTAGGAGTTTCACTCAATGAGCACCTGTGATGGATGACGGAGGGTTGCTTCTGCTCAGGAGCAAAGGAGCCTGATTCTGCATGGACCGGAGCATGGAAGGGGTTTTATTCTGGTGGCCTTTCTTCTAGTTCAATAATGGCTTGTGGGAGGGGATGCTCACTTCTCATCTAGCTGTAATGTGAAACAGCTCCTAAATATGTCTTTTCACATAAAAAATAAAAAAGGTTCAGGGGTGTATTTATTTGCTACATTTTCCTGTTAACATCTCCATCTTCCCAATCCCCATTCTTGCTGCAGCAGCTCTGGGAGTGTGTTTCTCAAAACCAGAATGAGGTCTCAGGCAATCCCGCTGCAAAGTTAGATGTGTCAGGGCTTGGGGTGAGCAATCATCTCCTTTCCCATGCCTCCCCTCTCCTGACAAAGCAGCTATTTAGGTTCTGGTTTATGGAGGTTTTGGGTCATGTAGGAAATCATAGAATTAGGAATGAGAAATGTGGGTTATTTTTTTCCTTTTACTGAGCAGGTTTTCACCAGGAAAAAATGACTGTGGGACTCACGTTTCATCATCAAAACTGAAAACATCCTTCACTCTTCAGTGGAAACCTTTGCCAGCTTTCAACAAATCTTTTGAGGTATGGAGGGGGTCTGGTACTTCCAATGATGTCAAGAAAAGATAGTCCTTTCTCCTTTTAATTACACCTTCAGTTCACATCCTCCCCTGCCTGCCCTGCATCTCCCCAGAGCTGCCTGCACCCTGCTGCTTTCTCCATCCCGGCTCCCATTTTCCTGCCATGCTGGTGTTTTTGCAGTTTGCTTTTTTTTTTTCTTTCTGCTGTTCAGGAGTTTTGGTAACTACTTTCTGGTGATTTTTTTGTTTTGGCAAATGTTCAGGTCTGGCTCCTCAGCGACAAGTCAGCAGAATGTTTCTATTTCACTGCTGGGGACTAAAAGCTACTGAGTGCTGATGCCCTTGGAGTCGTGTGCCTTCCTCTGTTTTAATATAGAGCCTTTATGTGAAGTTAAGGACAAATACTTTCCCTTACAGAACCACTCCCTGTGACAGCCTCACTAATTAGTTGTTATTAACAGTGATAACAGAGCTATCAGATTTAATAGGCAGCAGATTATGGCAATTACAGGGAATTCACCAGGTATGGGAAGGCGGAGGTTCGGCTCTGGGGACAAACAGGCATATTTTGTCAGGCAGCACACGCAGGGCAGAGCTGCTGTATGGAAGGACACTCCTCAAGGCATAAAATCATGGGTGGGAAGATGTACCAGCCAGTGGGAGTGGGGGGTGAGGGAGGGTAGTTATGATAAATGTATGGAAAAATTGGAAAGGTCAGATTTGGAAATGCCTTTCCTTTCTTTCTTTTCTTTTTCTCTTGCACTTTTGCTCTGTTGTTCACTTTGTCTTTGCTCCTCTCTCTACTCCCCTCCTCCAGGAGAAAACAATGGGAAAAAGAAAGATGAGAAAATTACAGAAAACACCAACATGTTATTGCTTCTCACTGTCCCTGTCTGAGTGTCTCTGATGTGTGTGAGCTGTTTTCGCCTGCTCTGTTGGGTGGTCATGGAGAGCGACACCAGTGCTTTTTGCAGGGTACCAAGGGCCAACTTGAGGCTGAATCTTTCCATAAAAAGTAGTGAAGAGGGGTCTGAGGTCCAAAAGCCACCTGGCTGGATGGGTGATGGTGTGGGAGGAACCTCAGAGGTCCCCACAGCTCAGCTCAACAATGATTTTAACAGGTCCACCTGCCTGGACCTGACCAATTAACCAGAAATGTGGAAACACTTCTGAGGACCACCCTGTCCTCCCTCCCTGCCGTGCTCACAGCCCCTCCAGCAGCAGAGACATTTCCCTCTGTGTGTGCATTTCCTTTTTCCCTGCTGAATTTTTCTTCATTAAATCAGCCTTTGGGAGCAAAACCAAATACAGCATACTGACACGACAGCCCATCACTCCTCGGGAACGCATTTACCAGAGGCAGCCCCAGCCGCTCTGTTTTTCCCATTATCATCGAAGCTGACGATGACATCCTCCTCCAATTTCTGTTACACGCAAATCCCTGTTCCTCACAGCCCCCTCCACTTCACTCGCCCTTCAAGCAAACAGCTTGGCTGGAAAGATGATCCACCACGTGGAGACCCTGGAGCCACAATTGCAGTGATATCCCCTGAGGTACCTCTCCTCTGCTCCTCAAAGCTGGACCCCCACGCCCTGTGCAGCACCCTGGGGAAGGCACACCACATAAGAGATGGAGGAAAGGCAAGAGGCTGAGGGGATGCAGATGTGAATCACCCCATGTTTCCACTTTGCACTTGCTTTCTTAATCAAATTCCAGAATTGTCTAGTGGCTACCACTGAGATCAAAGCCTTGTTAGGCATATCATTGAAAAAATAGGTAAAGACTGCCTCAAAGAACTGCTGATCTGAGCTGGGAAAAGGATTGGGGAAGAGGGGCTGCAGTGACAAATTGTCTTGTCCTGGGTCAACAGCCTAGGGTACAGCCAGGAGTACATCTCCTATCCCTTCTCAACCAAATCCCATGGTTTCTCCTGAGGCATGAGTAAATTTTACTAGCAAATGTATGAGATGTCAGAAAGAGTTTTACAAGATATGGTATGGAGAAACCATATCTATTGCTCTACATCTGCTGCACACCTCCAATGAGATGTCACTGGATGGCTTGCAGGACTTGGACTTGAATTGGCTGCTGCGTTGTAACGTGTGGACTGCTGCAGCCGGAGCTGCGCGAGTTGATGTGTCAGACAGTGCTATAAAGAGTGCATCAGCTGCTAGCACAGTCACTGTGAAGGGTGATGGATCTGTGCTGAATAGATGACCTCCCCAGACCTGAAGTGGGCTGGAAAGCAGTGGGCTGGATTCTGCTAAGGTTTTGTGTCTTCCCCATGAATTTACAGTGCCTTCTCTGATCTTTTTTCTCCCACCTGAAAGCTACCTCCTCAGTGTAACCCAACAAAGACCCCAGAGGGAAACAGCTAAACTAACGCTTGCCCACTGGCCATGGGTTGACTAACTCTGGCTCTAGGAAAAAAAGAAGCCACCTTGGTATATCCAGAATGGCCCAGAGCTGATATCCATGAGGGATTTTGGTTCAAAGTGGTTAGAATAAAAGAGTTGCAAATACTGATAAATGATCCTCTTCATTTTTTTATCTCTCACAAAGCAGAAAAAAAATGGCACAGACTCAATTTCTATAATGTTCTGTTTTCATCTGTAAGAAGAAAATTTTCAAGCTCAGGTGCCAAAAGCAGGAAAATTAAATCTGTATTTAGACAGTTAAATAAGAGGCTCAATTTTCAAAGGCACCAATATCCTGTATTTCTAATTGCTACCAGAAAAGACTGAAATCTTACTTTACTTTTGAAAGGGTATTTTCCAGCTCCATAAAGAAATTTTTTTTTATTTGCAAATCATTTCCACAGAAGATGTCCATCAGGGAATGAGGGACAGAAGTACATTGAAAAACAACATACTTTTTTTTTCTTTTCTTCTAGAGTTCAACTCCTGGCAATAGACAACTGAAAAAAATCAACCTGTGCCACAAAATGGGGAGGATATATATTTGCCAGCTGTAGCCCTGGGCTGACTACCGTACCTAATAAGAGGCCAGCAGCTGTGTAGCCTTTTTCTCTGGATACTTTAGGGTTGGTCCACACAATGGGGAGTGCAGGTGTCTACTCAGTCTCAGCACCAGGCTCGCCAATCAGAGACCAAGACATTGGACATTTTATGGAGAGAGAAGCCCATACACACCCTGGTCTCTACTCCTGTTCATGAGTCTTAGATGGACTCAGTAGCAACTGAGCTACAGTGATCAAAGGTCCCGTGCTCCCATTCCTCTGCATTGGACCCAAGCTTCTCTCAGTGGAAATCACGAAATTATGGGTGTCTCAGTGCTTATGTTTGCTCTCAATCCTATTCTTCCACTTTGCTTTATGGTATAAGATCCTGGCTCTGGACAGCTGTCGTTACCCCCAGTCATAATCCGCCCTCTGACACTAATCCAACCCTACACATACTGGTCCAACTCCATTTATCATTCTGTCCAAAACAGGAGGCACTGTGTGCAAGACTGGACGCCATGGGGAAATTATGGTGTCTGCAAGAGGATAAGGTTATGCCCCATGCTGGGCCAGCCAGAACATTGTGTCCCAAGGAGAAGCTTTCAGGACAGATGATCCCAAATCCCAGCACAAAGGATGAGAAAATTTTAGCTTAAACTTGCTTTCAAATTCATTCTTTCCCACATACAACACACTTTCTACTGGAATCTAGTCCTCTTCCTGAGCTTAGTACATCCCTACTGCCCCATGTGTTGGAAGTATAAATCCATTATTATATAGCCCTTATTATAATAGTGATCATTTTAGTCCTCAGCGCAGACACGGACCTCTCCAAACAGATGGGAGTGTCATTAGGGTATGAGCTTCAGAATTTGACCTTGACTGGACCAAATAATGAGAGGTAAGCCTCGCGCTAAGAACTTCCCACCATTTCCCCCCAAATGCCAAGGCTCAAGATTGACTCTGATGGAAGATCAGATACTTTTAGGTAACTTATTGCGTGGTGTAATGGCTATCGGTGTCAGAAAGCAAACAAAAATAGAACCCAAAATTCTGTGGGAAAATGGAATTTGCCATGAACCACTGAAAACCAGCTTGGTGCTGGAATAAAGAATAACACTGTCTGGAGAAGAGCTGTCGTCTAGAGATGGGTGAACTTCGTCCTCTTGTCCTTCTGAGAAAGCTCTGGGACATGTTAGCAAAGCTGTGTGGGAAATATTTCCAGTGTCAACCCTCCACGCCAGTGGATAAACAGAGGACTTTGGTCCCCAAGGGCTGTCCATCAGCTTTGAGACCATTCTACCAGCCCTATGATTTACTAAAAGAAAAACAAATTTGGAAAGCAAATGCACAGACTTTCAAAGAGGGCGCCCAACCACAGGGGTGAAGGCTCTTTACCTCAGGATGTATTTTATGCTGCATTTGTGCTCATGGCGACTCCAAGAGGACAGCCTCAATGTGTGTTATATTGTGCAAACACTAGAGAAATTCTTTTCTCAAAAAAGGTGGGTAACTGGATCAAGGGCACCAAACCCACTTTGCAGGATGCAAGTTATTCAAGCAGCGGCTGTTTCTGGAAATGCAAACAAATCGGCGCTGTTATATAGCTGTTTTCATAGCATTGAGGTTGTTCCCCGGTATCTGCTACCCCTAACAACTTCATGGGTGAACCATGGGTCATTCAGCGTGTTGAACAGTAAAGGGACTAAGATGGCATTCAAGATATGTGAATGAGGTTGTTTGCCTTCAAAGATCCTCTTGCATTACACAAGTCAGTGATAGTATAGCTCAGTTATAAAACATGGTCAGCTTGATTATGCAGCAGGACACAGGCTGCTCTCCTTGTTATTAGAAAAAGTTTAGAAATGAACACAATCTCACCATGTTATTAAGAAAAGGAGGAGGGAAGGAAAGTATTCCAGCAATAAAAATGTCAATCTCTGGTTTATTTAAAAAATACTAAAACAATGAGCTGAAAATGGGAAATCTAGAAAACTCCTTTGATAAATGTCAGTACTTTTAAATTAGGACAAAGGAATTAGAAAAATGGAGGCTTATGTTTAATTCACTTGAAAGCAAATTAAAGGGTTCGGCTTATGGATGAAAGAGAAAATTAGGTTATTTTTTTCCCAGAGTTACCAAGGCTACTGCAGCCCGGAGAAAGCCACAGTTCAGCACACAGCTTGGCGAGCTGCTATTGACAGGGCTGTTTGCACATCTTAAGTGGATTTAGGAGAAGTGGCTCCATCTCAGGAGTCGGAAGCTGGACCAGACAATGTATCACATCCTGGCAAGGACAGCACTTGGTTGGGTCTGTCTAACCCAGGGATTTTTCCCTTCCTCCTCCACACTTTGCAAGGGAGGTGATGATATGATGAGCGTGAAGCCTCCAGCAGCAGGTAGTTTGATTTTTGAGATACTCCTGAGCTAGTTAAAGTCACTTTCTGCACCTTGGTGTGGTACCTTCAGCATTTTCACATGGGCTAAATGCCTGGCTTTAGTCAGATACCCAGAAATGTTGCCCCTCAGTCTACGTGTGTGTGTCCATTACCAGTTTATATTGCCATGGTTCAAGCTGGGAATGATTTCCAACAGAGAAATGGCTTATTAAGTGCCCTGTTTAAAGAAATCTTTACTTTCGGGTTCGTGACTTTACATTTTGTACTGTTTCACCCTGTTTCTGCTCATTCTTGAGGCCTTCTCTGCGATATTCAGCTCCTCCTCCATTTCACAGAGGTTTCGCAGCTTTGTTCAAACAACAGGCTTCATTAGCATTTCATTTCCACCTTGGGGGCCAAAATTGTTATTGCAAACCTTAAAAAAATCAATTGCAAGACAGACCCAGGAGAAACTCCATTAACAGATGGGATCCCCAGTCCAGCACTCTTCAATATCATTTCCCCATTAGCCACTTCCTTACTTTAGACACAGCTCCCTCATGAAACTTTGTCTTCTCCCACTGGAGCAACAAGGTTACCCCATGGCACTGCATCAATTCTTCATTTAAAATCCAAAGAAAGGAGACTTTTCACATGCTCATTTTTTTCCTACAAAATTTTTTTTTCCAAGAAAATACCAGGTTTGCATGCTACAATGTCTTAGCCATTCTCTATGTCTTTAGTGCTCCCTTCCCTCCATATTATAAAGCCCAGTAAAGTTTTGAGCAGCAACAAGCTTCTCTGATGTCTCTTGGACTACCTCTGTCTTTCAGCTGTAAGCACTGTTTTTGCTGGTCCCCAGCTCAGAGGCTGCACCTCAACTTGATAGTTTTCTTTCACATCCTTGCCTCCAGATCCGAAGCTGGGCATGCTGGTCCTTGGAGATCTGGTGATGGAGAACACCCAGTTCGTCTAATATGGTGCTTGTAGGGATAGAGCTTCCCTGTAGTCCTCATTTCTTAGCGCATTTCCATGAGCCACTTTGCTTTTGCCACCCTCTTCAATGGTTCATCTTAACTGAAAGCAAAGGTGAAATATTTATTATTTTCCCAGGGTTCTTACCTACATTATGGCAAAGCATATGACTGGATATCAGCCATAATCTCTTCCCTCATTTCACTGTATAATGTCTGCCCATCTTCTGTGTTTTCTTTTCAACGTATCCCTTGAATGGACATATGAAGAATACAGAGGAACTAGGGTCATTACATCACTCATATTCCCCTTTCCCTTTGTTTACCCCAAAATAATTGCAAATCCTGGCAGATTAATCCTGCTGTGTCCCACCCAAGGGTTGGCTGTATTCCAGAGAGGCAAGGAGTGTGATTTGCTGTGTTTATTGATGGTGTAACTCTGCAAGGTAATGTGGTCCCCCAATTGACCTAGCTGGGAGTTCAGGCTTCCCAGGGTCTCACCAAAGGAGCAGAGTTTGCAGAACATACAAGGGTTCCCAAGGTCCTTGCATTTCCCTGGAAAGTCAAACCTGCTTGGCAATGAGCTTAAACACCCTACAGGTGCTGACACACTGCGGAGTCCTTGGAAGAATGATCTTCCTAGAAAGGTTTGACAGCAGCCACAGGTATTTTGGGGGGGCGTTGTTTTGTTTTGTTTTGTTTTGTTTTCATTTGATCCTAAATAGTAGCAAATAAGTCTCCTGAACTCCTGCCAGCCCAATTTAATAGGTTCGTGTGACATTATCCCGAAAGTTCAGCAGCCAGAGTCCCAAAACAACATGTCTGCAAGCAACAGAGCGAAGCAAGGTAAACACATCCTAAACTGGCAAACCCCAGCCAAATTTCCAATTCACAACTCTCACAAAGAACTGATAAGACAGAGCCAAACCCTTCCTCCTACCTTCTCCTTCTTAAAACCAGCAACTGCAACACCTGATTAAAGAGGTGATGCAGGTAACGCAAGATGGTACCCAAGTGCAGTAGACAAAGATGAACGTTACAGCAGTTTTTCCAGATCAGGAAAAGGTTAATCTGTTTCTGACAGTGGCCAGTAATGGATATCTAAGAAAGATGATAAGAATGGGGGCAGAATGGGGCAAAACTTTGTCAAAATAACCCCCTAACCTCCAACCTTGTAGCTCTGCGAGTGTCTGACCCACAGATGAGGTCTCTGTATTAACCCTTGCTTGGAGCACTCTTTTGTGAGGTTGTCTAGTTTATTTTTTTTGAACCATGTTAGTTTTTAACAGTCACAAAATCCTGTGTCAAGGCAACAAAACCCCAAAGATCCACTTTTTCCAATCAGTTTTGAATATGCTTCCTTCTCACTTAATTTCCTGGCCCTCCCTCTTGTATGGAACGAGACAGAGGACAGGTGATCTCCATCCACCTTTCCTAAATACATCTCTGTCCTTTCTACCCACACCTGTGTCTTCTCCAGGCTGAAGAGACAATGTAGTCAGGATAAAGTCACTCCATCTACAGAAGCTGATCCATAGATTAGGTTATATAGTATAGATTAAGTAAGAATGACCTCTTACCTGACTCTGCAGATGGAAATGGGTTTTGAAGGAAGTTGTTCAGAAAAGGTTTAGCAGCGTCAAAATCCTAGAGGCAACTGTGCTATTGCCTTAATTGAAAACTGCTACTCCTGCTCCGTGTTGTCCCCCCAAAGGGCATCAAATGAGGATCCTACAGGTGTATGTGCACAGGGAAGGGGTATCACCTGAGAAACTGTCCAGTAGTCATTCCACTGCAGAGCATCCCATGCCGACTGACTTACGAACATCCTCCTGTGGCAGAAGACAAGGGGCCAGGTGAGTTTATCCTCCTCGCACCCTGAGCTTTAATACCTCCAGCAAAGCCCTCCTGTCTCTGATCTACCCCCTTTGGGTGACCTCCTCATTTTTGTTCATATAGAACGAGGTTTGTCCTGCCTTCACCTCTCTTTGATGGCCATCAATCTCTCTTCCCTCCCTAGGGTTGTCCAAATGGATTTGCCTCCACTGGATTTTCTTCCTGGGCTAGGCTGTCAAATATTTCTGGCCAAAGACAGACAACTTATCCTTTTTACTCCTGTTTCTGAACATCCTTGGCCCAGCAGGTAGTGTATTCAAAAATTCCTGCTGTGTTGTGCGGATCACTGGTAAATATTTCTCTTTGTGCACAGACTTTTGCTTAGGGCCCCTATGTTTTGACCCCAAGAGGCAAAATAGGATCCAGTTTGGAAACTCAGATTACTGCTGAAGTGAAGAAGGACTGGGTTTCTGCGGTCATTGGGTTTATACACTGCTGATATGAGGCTGGAAGGGTTTAAAAAAGTTTTGAGCAATTATAACACAAGCCTATTAATCATATCAACAAGGTCAGTTCAGCAGCAGGTTGGGGTTTTTTTTGAAGCTACATCAAGAATGTTTGCAGAACTGACCTAAAAGTGTGTTACTGATTTTTTTTAATTTTTTTGGGGGGGTGGGGCGGAGGGGGGCTATCGTAGCCCAAATCTTGAGATTTTTCAAATGGTACCAAACAGTGAGGTACAGAAACATTTGAGGCAGGAAGTACTCTGGTCTTTCCAATTTTGGAGCACAAGATAGCATGGGGGTTCTATGCTGCCTCATACTGCCTGGTGCATCCTCCCAATGTCTGCCTGGATTTTTCTACCACCCTAGCTTGTTCCACAGATTCTCACATTTCCCACCACACTTTTCTAGACAGTTTTTTTTCTTAGTCTAAACCTCCCCACATCTCCTGGCCATCAGTGGCTTGTCTTGTCCCCTGTGTGTCATGGGCTAAGGAGCTGCTGCTGTTTCCCTGAGAATCATTTTGAAACAAGAAACATTTGTGCATAGGTGCTGTCCTGGGATGGATGGATAGATGGATGTTGTGGAATGGTCCTGGCTGTTTTCCAACTTTTCTGAGTTGCATGAATCCCTTAATCTCTCAATTATCGCTTCACCATTCATATAAAGAGACGGCTACAGTTCTGTGGCTTTCCATGGCTTTTTTTTGGACTATGGACCATCTATTGTCACATGAGTGTGCATGGTGAGGTCCTCCCCAGTGATCACACTTGGGGCAGACAGACAAAAGTTCTGTTCCAGTTTCCATTGTAACTGGTTTCACTCTCTCAAGTGCGTTTCTTTCAATCAACATATTGTATGTGCCTTCCCTGCCCAGTGATTTCTCCACAGACCTACCCAAACAATTCTTTCTTTGCTAAATCTATTGTCCAGAGCTCTGGGGAGCAGCTTTTTGGGAGAGGTCTAACACAACTAACAATGGGGTTTTTTTTACACCTGACTGATCAATACCTTGATTCATTTGTAAGGAAAGGTAGCATGTAATTTTAGGAGGGGGGTGTGTATGTGCATGGAAGGAGTGTTTTTTACTTATCTCTATTCATTTCAGCATCTACCCAGTGATTAGAGGAAAGCCCAGATCTGATAAGCAGGGCAGCGAGGAACAATGGTCCCTCTCTCTTCACAGTATTTGCAGCATGTCTCTTCTGGGTGGCTTTTCCCAGTGTAGGGGTTCCCCTGCCCCCACGTGCAAGTAATTACAGAAAATGCAGGAAATGCCTCCCTGTTGGGACAAACGGTGGGGGTTGTCTATGCTTGGACTTTCCCCGTCCCTGAAACACCCTGCTATTTTTTTTTCTTCAAATTTAGGAAGAAATGTTGCTTTCATAGCACTGATTCCTTGAGAGCTCCCCCTTGTCTAGAAGGGGAGGTTGTATCCTGTCCTTACTCCAAGAGGGGAGAACAAGGCTGCCTTTGCGTTGCCTCCTCCAGCTCCAGCTGTGCTGATGGAGAAGGTTGCTGCAGCTTCCCTCATTTGACCAAAAGGAAGGTTTTCCTGCAGCTCAGACCTCAGCAAAGGGACAAGGCACGGTGCCAGGGAAAGCAAGTCCCCATGTACCTGCTCACAGCACCCTTGTGTGAGGTGGGACACCAAGCCAAACCCATCCCTCCTTTAATGCACAGGGTGATGGGGCTCAGGTCACCTCCTTTGGTCCAAGGACATCAGATTGTCTCATTCCTGAGGGGAGGGCAGACGTTTTCCAAGGAAAATATTTTTTCATTTGTTAAAAAAAACCCCACAAAAACTCATATATGTTCCACTGATATTATTTTTCCTGGGCAAATAGCTACTTCAAAAATAGAACACTAAAAAAGAATCTGCAAAATAATTAAAAATAATAATAAGCAGAAAAATCCAATCATTTCCCCAGTTTTCCAGCTCAATGTTTCAATTGCATCTCATTGCAATTTCATTTTGAAATTTGCTTAAACATAACATACTTTTCTTTAAGAAGCAAAAAATCCCAGCTCAAGAGTAATGCTTTTTTACTCCAAATGAGGTTTTATTAACACTTTCTTTTTCCCACTGAGTAGCTCAGGAAATTCTCATTTTGGATGTGAAAGAGAGTTATTAAAGACATTCATTTATTTACAACTTTCCAATTCTGACAGGGGACTAAAAATATTGCTAAATGAACAGCTCCAGAGTGGAACACGGTAGAACATTTCAAAAGAAGAGGAAGGCCAGGGATCACACTTTCCTTTTGATTTGCCAAGAGGGGAAAAAAAAAAAAAAAGGAAAAAAGAAGAAGTATTTTCTGTGTGAATTATTTCCCTTTTCTGTTTTGCTCATGAAAAATTAAGATGTGCAATTCCTCTGGTTTTCTAGGAGGACTTGCTGGAGGATTAATGAGGTGATGCCACGAGGAAATGCAAGTTAAGAACCCTGAACAGCTCCAGGAAAAAAAAAAAAAAAAAAGCGTTCTCAGAGCGTTTAAGTACCTGTTTAGCTAAAATACCTGACCCAGCAGCCAAGAAAACACTTGCTGCAAATATTCAAAAGTACTGCTTGAGCTTTCAGTGTGGAAAAAGTGCCCCGGTGCTTCTCCAAATCATCAGAGGAGCTTCTGTGCTAAGAAGAGAGACGGGGAAGGGAAGGGAAGGGAAGGGAAGGGAAGGGAAGGGAAGGGAAGGGAAGGGAAGGGAAGGGAAGGGAAGGGAAGGGAAGGGAAGGGAAGGGAAGGGAAGGGAAGGGAAGGGAAGGGAAGGGAAGGGAAGGGAAGGGAAGGGAAGACCTGCCTTAGGAGGAAGAAGAAAGGTGGCCGTGTTCACAGGGTACTGACTTGGAAATGAGGATTCTTACTCTGTCAGCCAGTTAATTACTGGAAGAACCTGACGATACCACTTCACATTTTGTGTCTCAGCTACTCCATGCATGAAATGGAGGTAGTGGAAAATGATGCTCACCTGTCATTGTAAAGTTTAAGAGGTGGCTTTAGGAGCCAGGCTCTGCTGCTTGGAATAACAAAGACAGGTCACCAACTGGGACATGAGGATTAAAGATGAAGGAGGCCAGGGGATGGGAGAAGCACCAGGGGATGATGGCAAGAGACCTCTTTCAGGGGCTGGATGGGTTCAGTGCACCACGGGGAAGGAGGTGTGAGGAACTGGGTGGAAGGTTATGGAAGCACATAGCCTGAATTTACAGAGGTGGGGTTTGGAGGAGATTTGGAGGGGTGGGAAGGGGGTGTTGCAGGGGATTAATGGAAGATATCACGGCTGGGAGAGGTGGTAGGATGTGGCCCACGACTTCAGGGCTATGTATCTGCTAGCAACCAGTCAAGACCAAGACACAGGTCCCAAGGGGATGGGGCTGCTGCTGTCGTCCTAAGCAAGCACATTGTCTGAGGCTGCAAAGAGATGAGGGTTTGGGGGCGTGGGGGATGCCGGGACCCTTCAGGAGGGCAGCGGGAAAGAGAGAAGACATCCTGGAAATGGAGGGGTTGAAAGGGGCCATACCCCGAGGCGCTTGGGGTTCCCTCAAGACACGGGTCCACGACCGGCTCCGGGGTGGGGGGTTGGGGGAGGAGAGCCACACATACCCCCCCACACCCCCCCCCGCCCCAGGGACAGGGATCCGGG
>NW_009647828.1:348122-349580 GCF_000708025.1 Charadrius vociferus
CAGCCTCCGCGCATCCTCCGGCACCGCCTGCGCCGGCCGTGCCGAGCCGTGCCGGGCCGGTCGGTCCGAGCCGTGCCGTGCCGAGTCGGTGTGATCCGAGCCGTGCCGAGCGGTAGGATGAGGGGCATCCTCTACTTCTGCACGCTGATCCTCCTGGGTGAGTAGCCCGGTGGCACGGGGGAAGGGAGCGGGAGGGACACCAACTTTCTGCTGGGGTTTACTTGCGGAGGCATTTCGGCCACCCTCGGGCACGGGAGGCGTCCCCCTCCCCAGCACCCCGGGAGCAGTGGCAAACCCTGGGGTGGCATCACCCAGCTTTCTGTTATCTCGTTTGCCCTGGACCCAACCGCTGGGATCTTTCCTACTGTCACTCCGGACAGTCCTGTTTGCCGCGAAAATGGCTAAATTTATCCAGGGGATTAAGGCTCTTCTTGCTGGGGAAGAGGAGCTTGGAGGGACGTGATGGGGGGCGGCAGGGAGGTTTTGCACGCCGCCGGGCAGCCCCACGGTGATGGTGAAGCTGGAAAATGTCGGGGTCTCGGGACCGGTGGGAGTGGGCTGGCAGCCCTGTCTCCGCCACTGTGCTGTGCAGCACCGTGTACCGTGTCCTGAGCGCCGGCGTGACACGAGCATCTGTGTGTGTGTGTGTGTGTGTGCGCGCTCAGGGGTTCCGTCTGCAGATTTCCTCGCGCCCTCCAAAAATTGGGCTGTCCTCAGGGCTTTTTGTTTGCACCGGGAGCGGACCCCAGACGTCCTCCCCATCCCTATGTGAGCTCTCAAGACAGCCCTCCTCCCCTGTCGTGGCTTGGAAATGCTGTTCCCCGTGGGATGCCGCGGGTATCCGCGGGGATGTGGTCCGCAGCACCCGTGTTTGGAGCATCCCGCTCGCATCCCGCTCGCACCCCGCTTCTCCCCAGCTCGGAGCGGACGGTTCTCCTGCGTGCAGTGCCCGGGGCTCCCCGCCTCCCTGGGAAGAGCCGTGTATGAAGGGGCTGCAGCCCCGGGGGCTGGCCGCAAACCCGCCTCGCTCCCTGCCGTTGCCGGCTGCAACCCCGACAGCTCCGCTTTGGGTGTTGGTGTTTGTTTGTTTGTTTTCCCCTCCCTGTGTTTCTTTGAGATAGCAAACCCAGGAATGAGTCTGTGCTTAAATAGACCAGGAAAGGTTGTGGGGAGGCAGGGGGTAGGACGAGCCGGTCCCCTTCTGGTAGCCACTTGGGGAGGAAAAGGTCTTGGGGGTATCGAAGGGACTGGGACATCCCGGCCAGTCCGGCACGACCCAGCACTGCCTCCTCCGCACCCCGAGCATCCCTGCTGTCAGCCCACCTCCTGGGCAAGACCCCGAGTAGGTTTTTCCCTCCGTGGGGAAGGCTTTGTCAGAGCTCCAGGTAACTCCTCTTGCCGGCTCTGCCTGTCACTAGATGTCAGCAGCAGCAACTCTTGCAAGTCCCAAAGGCGGGG
>NW_009647828.1:349603-390374 GCF_000708025.1 Charadrius vociferus
GGCCGTCTCCAGCCAGGGTGTGCTTTGCTCCAGGGTTTTGGAGGGCTACCAGGACCTGGACATGCCGGGGGTTGGGACGGCTGCTGCCTCGCAGGGGCTGGAGCTGTGCCCTGGGCTGGGGAAGGTTTCAGCCTCCCTAGGAGCTGGAGATTTTTCCTGCAAGGCTCACAAAGCCTCTGGGTGGGAGTCCAGGTCACTGCAGGAACCATTTTCCAAGTGGTTCAGATTGACTGACTCACTGATTGACTGCCTGATTGACTGACTGGTGGACTGATTGATTTTTCTCTAGAGAAAGTGGACTTAAAGAAAAGAGCAAACGGCCAGCTCTCCATTGTCAGCAATACAGTTGGGAATAGCAGGCAGGTGTTAAGGGTACACTCATCGCCTCCAGTCCAAGCCAGAGCAAAGCCATCAGCTAGTATTCTGTTCACCTTCTGGCCTTCTGATCTTGGGGTCTCCAGAAGGACCTTTTCGTCTCTGAACTGGCATTTGACCCCTGCAGGCTCATCACCACTCCAGCAAATACCATCCAATACCCTCAGACTGCTCTTTAGATATTCTCTAGATGTTTGTGTTGTGGGTGGATGAGGGCTCTTCATTTAAACTTGCCTGGGGAGATCCCCTGCGTGGATTGGGAGTGCCAGAGTGCCGGGCTGGAGACAGCAGCCTCTGCAACTGCAAAGATGGCAATTCCCAGCTTCATCCATGCTGGCTGCAAACCATGTGGGATGCAGTGTAAGCACCTTGGTTTTTGTGTTTTTATGTCCCCTGCCATTTTTGGGATATGATCTTGGGTGGACTAGTCAAGGCTTGGAGAAATTATGGCTCTCCAAGCTGGGACTAGGCAGCATCACCATCATCCAGTCTGGATGGAGAGTTCCTGCTGTCACTTCATACCCAGCTCCCTGGTGGCACAGACACGCAGGGTGAGCTAATCCAGGCAACTGATATAGTTGAACACGTGTTTTTTTTTTCCCTCACCCACTTTTCAGCCAGATCAGCTCCCTGATCTGTCTCACCAGCAGCCACATGAATACCAGTGCCAGAGGCAAGGACAGAACAAGAGCACAGAGCTGGGGACAGGGACATGGCTTTGGGGAAGTTCATTGCTGCCTCAGTGTCCCCTTATATTGGCTTGCACCTTTGGTATTGGCTAGAAATCCCACTCCCAGGACAGTGGTGAGGCATTCAGGAAGACTTTATGGAAAATCAGTACTCTAGAACACACTGATATAGTTAAATATAAAGAATACAATTAATTTTACAAGAACACTGGGTTACACCTGTAACCAGCCCCCAAAGTATTGCCATTCCGGTGTGCATCTTTCAGAGGACACATCAGTCCCTGCACTAACAAAACAGTAATTAAAGAATGAGAATGAAAATCTGGGCTAGACTTGAAAGCAGTAGTTTGCTGCGAAGTCCCCATGGGACCAAGAGTCATTTCTGGACCATTGCGATGGAGGGCAGGATCCCGAAATGGCATCTGGGCTGTCTTCTGCTGACAACTGCCACGTTTACCTGGCAAGTTTTACTGCGCTTGGTCATTAGCATAATTTCTGGCATATGTTTCCCACAGGCTCTTCACAGATGCAATCAAACACAAGAGATCGTCTGGCAGATTTTCACCTGGTTTGGGAACTCGGATCCCAGGGGGAGAGCAAAAATCTCTTGAAAAATGCGTCTGTGTGTACGAGAGAGGGAAACGTTCCTTAAATTAGTGCCTTTGTCAGTTCTGACAAGAGCAATCCGTTATTTGCATCAATAAGAATGTGATATTTATGTCTCTCTGTATTGGTGCAGAGAAGAAATAAAACTTCTCCCTCAACAGGCTGTCCCCAAACACTGTGCAAATTCCTCTGCAAGGATCTCGCCACACCCAGAAAATATTTTTTCCAGGGCTCTGGAGCCTTAAGTAGTAATTACTCCTGGGTAAAAATTAGTACTAGTTAAGTCTAATAATTAGTATGAATTACTGTGAATAGTGTTTTATTTTGCTTTTGGAGAAAGAAATGTCTTCTCTGCTCTCCTGGCAATTTTCACAGATGACTTCTATTGTGCCTTAAATTCCCTTCATCATTTTCATACAAGACTTGTTCATTTTTATAACTTTCCACTTGGTCATTTTTTAACATGACTTTTAATATTGCTAAAGTTTGCCACCTTTCAACAGAAATACTCTTCTACCAAGATATCCATGATTTCTTTTTCATTCCAGTGGACTTTTTATTCTGTTTTCTTCCTTTAAAAAAAAAAAAAAAAAAAAGCAAGCTCTTTCTTCTCAACCCAAAAGTGGAAGAGGACAAATTCAAAGGAAGTTCTCCTGCTAAAACAATTTTTTTAGAAGGGCACATTTCACTGAAAAAAAAATAAAAAGGAACAAAACTATGAAAAGCTTGTTCCTGTCAATCTTCAGTTCAGTACAGCTCCCTTGTTTTAAATGCATCTGTCAAAATGCCCTCTTGTAACACCTCCTGGCAGTGAACTTCAAGCCTGGATGGACTGATGGTGGGAGATATGGGGCAGTAGGGCTGGGAAGACATTTCCACCACCTCGTGTGGACTGCCTTCATCTCTTTTGGCCATCACAGCTTTAAAGGTTCAAATATAGGCATGTTGGGGCTGGACTGGTGAAAGAGGAGTGGAAAACCATGGTTGAGAGGATGACTTTGAAGAGGTTGATGGGAAGTGGAGCCATGGAAGTGGATCCTGGAGATGGAAAAGGAGGAAAACCAAGTCTGGTGTGACTTGGCAGGGGTGTGTGTCCAGGAGAGCGTTGTGGTGGTTAAGGTCACGAAGGACAAAGACCCAGGACTGTTTTATGGAGAGCAGCAACGGTTTTCAGACAGTGAAGCCACCACTTTTCCAGGGTAAAGAGAACCTGGGACTGCTACAGGGAAGAAAACTGAGTGCGCAGGGAGGATAGGTATCTTCTAAGGTCACATCACATTTAAATCACGTGACTCCTCCAGAATTTGGGTCTAATAACAAGTGATGCCTCAGCTGGCTGCTGCTGAGCTGCAGTGTGTTTGATAGGTGTTAAGAAAGGTTGTTATCTTCATGAATAGTTCCAAGCATCTCCCTGCATCTTACTGGGGCTGAGCTGGCAGGAAGCCCTACCCCAGCTGCAGATATGCCGTGGGAGTCCTTCAGTCACCCAGCAGTGACACATCTTTCCCTGCAGCTGGGAATGGCAGTCCTCAGAGCCTGGTCATCTCATGCACTCTCTGGTCCATCCCTGACTGGGATTTCGCTGCCAGCAGCAGGTGCCTTGAAGGAATCAATGACCTCCAGAGAAGCCTCTCTGCCCCCCCAATCCACTACTTGACTGTCCTCATGGGGAAAAAAGTGTTTCCCTGTATCTGGTCAGACTAGATATATATTCCCCAGCTCAAAACTGCCTTGGCCGTATCTTGTCACTCTTGAGCCTCATCTCTTTCCAACTCCCTTCACGGGAATCCCTCTTCTTCTTCCACAGTCAGCTCCTCAGCGCACATGTTCCTCTTTCTGTCCAAAGCCATCTGGGAAGAAGTTTGCATGAAAGATGCAGTAAAAATGGTTGTGCTGTGGTTTTGATTTATTGAATGCAACTGGAAAATCCTGTCTGCGATACCTGCTCTTGCTGAGTGCTTTGACAGAGTTATTAGCAGCACTCCCCACGCTACTGCTCACATATGGGTTGGGGGGGGGGATCATTTTGACACAGAAGTGCAGGCAGATGTTTTCAAGTTCATGGGTCTAGTTTATTGAGGAGAAAGGAATGGGACAGGTTTTCTGGTGCTTCTTCCAAATGCAGGATCAAATTGCTCATCTTTCATACATCGCCAGGCTAAGCCATCTATGCTTTGCTCCCAAGGGGGTGGCAGTCAAATTTGGGATGGGATTTTAAACAGGTCCAGATGCTAAAGGGCTGTGAGTTAAGACCTGAGAAACTGGTGGGGTTGGTAAGCGGTACATGCTGCAGACGGCCTTGCAGGAGGCATTGCACACCAGTGTTTCAGATCTCTCCCCTCTGAAGGGATTTTAGGCACTAACAGCTGCAAAAGCCACCAGGAGCAGAGGTGCCTGTGGGAAGTGCTCAGCTTTTCAGATAGGCAGCAACAGGAGCATGTTTGGGAGTCCGTTTCTGCGTGATTTGAGGCCTCTGGAGGCTCAGAGCTGAACTGGACCCAGCAAATGCTAAGGACAGGTCTTGGGAGAGCTCCAGGGTGCCTTCAGAGAGGGCAAATTGAACACAATCTCTGCAAAATAATCAGGCTTTGCTTCAAGCTTTGCATCAAACGAGGCTGGCTGATGCCTCTGCAGTAGCCACCTGGGAAATCCCATCATCCTTGATTAATCAGAGCAAAGGGAACACAGGGCAGCTTTCCTCATGGGAAACGAGCCTTCACTTGGATGATGGCTGTGAATTTTTTGGAGCAAACCTGGTGTCTGCGCCACCACTCGTACAGGGTTCATGTGGTCTTGTCCGTGAGAGTTTTATATAAACAGTCAAATCAATCGTAAAGGGTTTTGAATTTCTCAATTCATCTTCTTTTACTGTGGCAGCCTTTATTGAATGCTTTGCTCTATTTTTTTTTCCTCCTGCTGCCCATATTGGACCCTCCATAAGTATCAGCTCCACTATGATTAGAACTTGCCTTTTCTTTCTGTCCGTTGCTCATCTACATCGCCCCTAACTGGTGTCCGAGACCTGCAGACTGGCTCCCAAATGTTGGCTGTAGAGGCAATGATTTGGCTTGCAGCCAGCCTGGCCCCTTCTTCAGACTTGCCCCAGAGAGTAAAGCTTGGAGGAAACTCATAGCTTCACAGAGCTACCTGTCTCTGTGACTTTGGATAAACAGGTCTTAATAACAGGCTAGGTATTTCTTCTGAGATTTTAACTTCTGTGCATGTGAGGAAAAATACATCTGCCCATGACAGCCTTCACGGCAATATCTCTCAGATATTATACAGCTGACTTGGTTACCTGCAATCTGGAAATGGGTAGCAGATGTCTCCTGTAGCACCGTACATTTTTTCCTTTGTTGCTGCCTGTGTTTTCTTTTGATGTTCGGTATGTACAGCAGACGGCACCTTAAAAAGATGTCACAAGGCATGAGGGGACATAAATCCATGCACACTGAATCTTCTGTAATAAAGGCTGCAGGTTAGGACGATGTGTTTGCCATCTACTAATGGAGAGGAGAGCAAACCAGCATGCTGAATTATTAGACAGGGCTTGGAATGAATCAAAGCCATTTGACCTGTTTGTGTAAAGCCCCAGACAAGGCTGAGTTTGCCTAAGTGTTTCCTCTGCACGGTGAGGAATTACACTCCTCCTTGCAAGGGTTAGTTGATTTATGCCCCGGATCTGACACATGAGTTATAGCAATTTCACGGTAGGTCGTGTTTGTTCGTTGTTTTTTTTTTTCTCCCCTTCCAATCTGTTTGGTTTGTTTCTTCTTTTTGGTAAGAGAACATAACCCAGCAAGGCTGCTTGAGAGACAAACTGCACACCTTGGTCTGCCAGTCACAGCCGCATCATCTTTCGGAGAGAGGTCATGGGCAAAGTCATCTTAGCTGAGGTTTCCTTCCAGTGTGGGAAAAAGTGCTCAGGGGTCATAGTGCTCACAGCCTATAAACACCTTCAAGGTAATGTGAAGGCGTTGTTCTCCACCTCCCAGGGAGCTGGAGCAAGGAGGAACTCAAGCTGAGTGTTAGGAATAAAAGCTTTGTTTTCAACCAGGACAACACCTGATTACTTAACAGAAGAGAGAAGACCAGGTTTCCCTTTGGGAAGATGGGATCACTTGGGGGTCGTCAGGCTTTGCAGGCATTAGCAAAGATAATTAGCAAAGCCCTAAGTTGTGCTGGCCCAAGGAACTCCTGAAAGGTGGTTGGGTGCCCCATTCCCAGAGAATTTCCCGGTTTTCCTGTTTGATTGGAAAGCTCATCTCCTTTTTGTGATGATTTCAGATGTTGATTGCAGGGAGTAACTAAAGTAAATGTCCTGAGACCCAAATGAAGAAACTTCGCTAGGATGCAGCCTTATGGGGTTCTCCTGCTGTTTTGAGAAAAAGATCAGGAATTGCATTAAACGTGCAATGCAAGACTTCTCCGTCAGGGCCAGAAGGTGTGGGAAAGGAACAACAGGGAAGGTCCTGAGCTGATTCTGGTCTGGAGGTGGGAAGCGGAGGAGAAAGGGTGCCAGAGAGGTTGCACAGAAGATGCAGATGAACCTTAACAGGAATCCAGGAGCTGGGAGGAGGAAAGTGTAGGACCGTAAAGGTCTGAAAGCCATGCTGGAGCCAGGGAAGCCGTCGGGGTTGGATTTCCCCATCTGTGAAAGGTGACATGAGTCCCTGCAGGCAAAGTGCATGTGAAGTGACAGCTCAGGGACCCATCCGTCAGCATGGACTGTGGAGGCATACGTGCTGGGTAAAGCAGCTTCAGAGTTACCACCCTCCTGGGACTAATGCAATGAAATTTATCTCCCTCTCCTGATGTTGCTTCATTCTTCCTCTCTGCAGATCCAGTCAGGCCAATCCTTAATGTGTGCTGGAAACCCTGTTAGTAATTAAGTACCTGACTCAAGGGGGTCCAGATCTATAGTCGAGTTTGTTATATGCTATCGCATTACCAATAAGTATTAATTATAAATGGAAGGGCTGGAGCAAAAATAAAGTAACAAACAAATGAACAAAAAAAAAACCAAATAACAAAAATAAATCCAGTGAACTCCCCAAGAAGTTCCTAATCTTCAGTGTGAATGCTTTCCCACAGGATAAGGAATTTTGGCATCTGTTTCTGGGTGTCTATCAGGTTTTGGAAAATGATGCAAACTGACTGCATTACAGTGTAAAACGAGGATGTTTTTAAGGTAGGAGAATTATTGTGAGGCAGAACAGTGCAGCATTTGACCTGGGATATTTGTGCTTGTGTGAAGCCACTAACTACAAGCCGGGATCAAAATTTCTCATCAGCGTATCAGGAACAATGTGACTTTTTGCAGCACCTGCTGTGCACAAAATCTACCGAGCTCTTATTTTGGTACTCAGGCAGGAACTGAATTCAAGTGCGGTAGCTGACTAATCTGCTCTGAAAATCTTCCCATATCCCCTACACGGGGATCAGTGATCCTGCTTTGCGCCAGGATTAGAGATGTGCACTGCTAAAGAGAAGGGGCTGAATGCAGTGATGTGCCACAGAGACAGAAGCAGCCGTGGGGTTCAAAAAATAAAAGCCTCCGACAGAAGAGCAGGCTGGAAAACAGAAACTCATTCCCACAGAAAAATACCGAGCTTTTGGTACAATTTAGCTTCCAAATAACAGCGACAAAGCAGGAATAGTAAAAATTGCAATAAAAGATAGCGAGTGGAAAATAAAATGCTTATTGAGGATAATTCCAGGTGAAGAAAAACGAGGAATAAAATAAAGCCTCAGATGTCCCTGTTCTGTTTTACCTGCTTTTATTAAGAAAACAGAAATACGTCTTTCTGGAGGGACACTGGACAGGAAGAGAAATGGACCCTGTTTGTCACTTGTCCCCTGCCCATGCACCAAACAAGGATGGTCCCAGCAGGATGCAGGAGATGGGTTTCATTCCACCTGGTGTTCACCTGGTCCTCTGAACCTCTCCTTTGAACCACCAGAGAGAGGTTGACAGGTCCAGAGGAACACTTTCCCTCTCTACAGGTCAATATTATCTCCAAGGTCTATGAAGCAAATTATGATGACAATTTTAGACCTTTCCCTGATGTTTAGGTGCCTTGAGTTCAATGAGATGAACATCACCTAAGACAACATAGTTTCTTATTCTCCAAGAGAGCAGCTGGAGATGGAGGGAGCAGCCAAGGAATCGTCATTTCAATGCACTCAACTCAAAAATAATTATCAGAAGTACCTGGAGTTGGTGACTCTGTTGGGGGTCATAGAGGCCACTCATAAATCAGACAGTGCAGAGGAGCTTTTGAACACATGGGAATTTGGTAGTCAAACCTATTAAAATCCCTGAAGTGGTTTTGGCCATGGCCAAGTACCCATCTCCTGCGCATTGGTCAGGAACTAGCACAAACCAAAGACGTTCTCAGTTGGTTTGCAAGTGGTTGCTCTGTTTTGAAGGGGAAGAGAGTTTAATAGCACAAATGAGGCAGTTCTGGGCCATTTGGACCAGAAACTTGTGTTTCCTTAATTAACTAACCGAGGAACAGAAGGAGAGTCCACCCTTTCCCTCTCAGACACTGTCCATTTCTCAGACAGCCTGCAGATGTTGTTGGACAATCATGTTTCAGCTTAATCTCTTTCATCCCCCTACATTCATCTTCCTTTCTGCTGCTTCCAGCTCAGAAGACAGAACACTGTTTAACAATGACATGAGACAATATAAAATAAATGATAGTGCTGCCTAATTTGATTGTGAACAGATTAATCCCCCTCTTTCTGAAGCACGCAGGTGCCCGAAAATCCCCATGCACGCAGACCCGGCAAGGGGCTGGGGATGTGCATATGCAGAGCGAGTCCATCAGAAGTTTCTTGCAGAGCCTGTGCAGCAGCTGTATCGGCTCTGAAGTGTCCTCTCCAACAGGCAAAGCCTTTCTTGGCTTGCCATTGCAGTTAGCATGACCTCGTGAAAGATAAGACACATGAGAGGAGTCTGAGGAAGCTTGATTTATCCAGAGTTGAAAAGGGAAGAAAGACACAGGAGAGAACATGATCACACTCTATAAATACCTTCAAGGTAACAGTGCAAGGGAAGGAAGAAGATTAGTCACACTTCTATAAGAGAGGGAAGGGAGGAGAGAGATCAGCAGCATGAAGCAGAGAAAGGAAAAGTTTTGAGTATTAGGACCAAAATGTTTAGGCTATTTTTTTTTCCTCATTTTTACTGGAAAAAGAAATAGGAGGGCTTCCATTTGGGCTAGGCTTGAGGCTTGACTTAATTTTTTTAGGAGAGTTGTGGGTCATGAACATGAGGCTTAAACAGTGTATCTATGAGTACCATCTGCAGGTCCTAAGTGCATCCATGAGGTAAACAAGGGGCCTGCATAGCCTCCAAGACAGCAACAGTGTCACTAGGCGCAGGGTCACCCAGCTGCCTGGTACACTTGGAAGTGAGGGTTGGCCAAAATTCTTTCACTGCTCCTTTTCCCTTCACCCCATATACTCAACACTGGTGTTGGAGGTATCATGGAAAGATGATGCTGCTCAACCTAGGGTCTTAATAATCATTTGATGGTAGAGCTGGGAGGTGGCTCAGTGATGGATGATGAGTCTGGGTCAGCCAAGAGGCTTGGCTAGCCATGGGCTGTGCCTCTTGCTGATGCATGATGAGATGACTTCTTCTCTCCAGTAAAACCACCTTGCTCTTGGCGCCTTAGACCTGCTTTCAACCTCTCCAATTCTCCCAGGACACAAAGCAATCTACCCTCAGACCTGGCTCCATCATCCCTGGAAATGGGGGTGAGGAAGAAGGCAGGAGCTTGGATGCAACCTCCTTCAGGGACTGGCTCCAAGTCAGGCTTGGACAATTATTCCTATCGTCACCTTCCATTATGCTGGGGCTCAAAAGTAAGCTTTTTCCAAAAAAATGCAGGTAGCTCCTGCCAAGATTTTTCCCTGTTTCCTCAAGCAAGTGCCAAGAATTCTTTCTTCTCATAACAAATCAACTAGCCAAATATAAGTGTCCCCGGAGAAAACCCTTCAAGCTAGTAAGAATTAACGACTTGATTCAACCAAAGGTAAACAAGCTAATTATGTTGTTCTTCAATCTGTGGTTCCCTGAGAAAATGAATCTTGTGTGTGTGTGTCAGTCTATTCACCCCAAATAAATGTTGAGCCCCCTAGCCAGATTTGATAGGTTTGATAGAAGTCTCAGAAGACATTCAGATCCCACAGGTTGATGTGAAATTGGCTGTGGAAACGGGAATGAGCTCCCAGTGTTGCCCACTGGGGGAAAAGTCAGTGAAGTTCATAGCAGAAAAGGTGCATGTGAAAGGAGATGTAGGAATCCAGGATCCTTTCATACTGCTATTTATTTTTTCCCATCTAAGCAGTCAAGTGTCTGATGCAGATCTGCATGGAGTCAAATAAACCTCTTCTTGGGACAATAAAGGCAGTCCACACAACCTGTGAGTCCAGGGAGAAAAGGCAAAGTGAAAACTTCACATGGGTTCAGGACTGCTCCTTGGAGGTAAAAGCAGTTGAGCAATGTCAAAGGGGAAGTATGGTCCTGTGGATGTTAACCATGGCAAAGTAGCATAGTTGTGGACGCTAATGAGATGTGCCATCTCTCGGACAATACGCAGCATCTTGTGCCTTTCGAGGAGGGCTACATTTTCCAAAGAGATGGATATTAGCATGGAAATTTGCAGCAACTCCTTCAGGTTGGGTTTTCTTGATGTGCTGTCACCTTGAACATGCCAAGGATGCAGGAGAACTGCTCAGGGGGTAGTGTGTAACTGTTGGTGATGAAGAGAATTGGGGAAAGAGTAGGCTGGTCTTCAGAAGGTCCACGGTATCAGGGTAAAGCCTCCCAAGATGAAGTCCACCTCGTTGGACAAAGCATGGACAACAGGGAACACCTGGTTGTAGTAAGACTTTTCAGCAGCTTCACTGCCTTGTTCAGTGTGTACTGCTGCTCTGCTTGCACCTCTCACTTGCTGCTTGGCTCAGATGTGACACACAGCTTTCTAGATCTCCATCATCTAGTGTGTTGGGTGGCAAAGGTTAATGGTATGGCATGCAATGGTCGATAGCTGTCGACTACAATAGATATTGTGACAGCTTGCAGCAAGGAAGGGACAGGGATTAAGTGAATTGGCCAGTGCTTTCTCTGCTTCTGTGCATATGATTTGTGTGTGCCCATCTGAACCTTATTGCTTGTTCCCATCGTCCCATGTCCTGCTGCCCCACGAATTCAAGGTCTGGTCCAGAGGCGCAGAGCTTCAGATCTGCCCCATAGTATTTTATACAGAAATCACAAGGTAAAAGGTCAAAAGGAAAAAAAAAGTGAAAGAGATGAAGAGATGGAGGGAAAAAAATGTTCCTTCATGGTGCTTTTGTTTTCTAACAATGTTGACATTATGTGGAGTAACCGAGTATAAAATCTGCCTATCGTTTGGGAGCTGGTGTGCAGAAAAGACGCTATTATCTGAGCCTTTTATGCCTCTTTACCCTGTCTGGATCAGAGGAGATAAATGCGTAGATAGGAGCTGAGGCTCCTATCTTTATTTAAGCTGTCAGGTACTGCTACGTTATTTTATGCTGATTGTTACAGAAAGCCTCCACAAAGACATATATGTTTCTATATTCCCCCATGTTTCCTATTTTAATCTATAATATAATAATAAAAGAGACGTATTTCCCTATATTATTTTTATTTGTAGTGTCAGTGTTTCTCTTTCACTCTTATTTTTCAAATAAACATTCATAGACAAAAAGCACTTAAAATATGCACATTATCAATCTTCTCTGTTCCGTTTTGGGCTCCCTTTTGACTATTATTGCAGTCATACTTTAATTTATGCATTAATGCAGAAACATTTTTAGTATAAAACAGGTTCCCCGTGTAGATGGCAGACTCGCAGTGAGCACACACGCATGAATGCATGGCCATAGTTACATTCAAGCATGTTGCCACACCACTCCCACATCCACATGGCTCACATGTCTAAAGTTAAGCACATGTACACATGAAATGAGGCAAATCTGCTGATGCAAAATAGTCAATAGAACCAGGAACAGGTTGCAACAGCTTGCCCAGAGAGGTGGTAGATGCCCCATCCCTGGAAACATTCAAGGTCAGGTTGGACGGGGCTTTGAGCATCCTGATCTAGTTGAAGATGTCCCTGCTTGTGGCAGGGGGGTTGGACTAGATGACCTTTAAAGATCCCTTCCAACCCAAACCATTCTATGAATCTAAGAATCCTTAAGCCCTGTCCTACTGTTGTCCAATCTGGTTATCTGTCAGCTCACAGGCATAGTTTTGGCTCCTCCTGACCAAACAGTGCCTTGGCACACTTAGGAGGTATTGTAGACACAGGACATGTGGTTAAAGGTGTCTGTGCTGGTTGGGGAAGGTTTAAGCATGTGGGCACAGGCAAGCCAGATGGATCTTTTGACCCCAGGGCCAAAGATTTTGTCCAGGCTTGTTTTATGTGGTAGTAAAAATAAAACCAAAGATGCCATCAGAAGCAAGTGGCTGACCTCAGTTTCCAAAGAAACACCTTCCACCAGGAGTTAGCCATTTCTTAGCTATTCCTCAGCACAATGTGGATGCTCTGAGGCCAAGTTACAACTGGGTCAGCAGCCAACAAATGTGAATAGGAAATATATGGGACACAGAGCTTTGCTTGAGTAAGTCCATGTTTGACTTCCTGCTTCTTCACAAGCATTGACAAGGACAGGGACTTCATCTTTCTTTCTTCTGGCTGAACTTCCCCTGGTTTTAACTGCACATACCCCCACGCAGCCAACTATCAAATAAGCCCAATGCTTGTGAAAGGGGTTGCTGGAAAAGCAAGTGATTGGCATGTTGAAGGATAGGGAAACCATTGATGCCCAAGACTGAAATGTGGGGGCCAGGAGGGACAATGGAGATGCCATTCTGGGTAACTAACCAAAAGCACTCCATTTCTGATCACAAAGCATTCAGAGGTAAACCAATCACTGCACTGTAATGTCACATGAGATTATTAACAAACGCTGGGGTTGGCTTACTCATCAGGTTTTGCACAATATTTTACAAAATATTGAGATGTCTTCATCATACTAGGGCATTGAGCTTCCCATAGGTTTCTCGGAGAGTTGAGTACCTTAGAAGGAGGTAGATCATGAATGCCAATGGGTCTGGAACCAGCCATCATGTGTATGTCTAGATCTTGGGTGAGTTTGCTTGAGTTGAGCATGACCATGATTTCTCTGCACCTTGGTCTCTCTAAGATTTGTGACCTTACCTGCTTGAGACATCAGTGCAGACAGCAGTCGAATGGGTCCAGACAGCACCGTAGGAACCACTGATGGTTGAAGCAAGCAAAGGGCTTCTAAGCTGTCTTTCTCTTGATTTTAACAAAGGTCCTTGAAAACATTTCATCTTACTTCTTCCTCTGCAAAAATATGTCTTTCAATCATCTGAAGCCACCTAGAATCATTTGTTTTTTGGGGGAAAGTCTCTGCCTTCTTCTTTGTTTTTATTTTAAGGTTTAAAACCATGTAATAGCCCTTACTGACCTCAAAATTTTCAAAGGGCAGATAGCACATCAGCACTTGGGAACATCAGTTTGATTGACTTGAGGCTGTAGCTGGGCAGGGCTGTGGGACTCTTGAGATGCACAATGACTGCCTGGTGTGCAAAAGTCCTACTGGGGAGTCTGGCCTTCAGGAGAGAAGGGTAACTAAAGCTGTTTGAACAATTCCCAAGCAGCAACTTGGCAGCATTTCAGATTTAAAATAGTGAGACAATTAGTGGAAGTACTTTCAGTCTCAATTATTTCCCTCTTACGGCAGAAAAAGAATCTGTGGAAAACTGAGAGAGTTTCTTTCCCTGTATGTTGAAATTGTATCCAAAGGGAAAATGAGGGAATCCCAGCACTGGTCCAACATCTTTTACTCTTGCACATCTGAACCCCATGCTATCCAGTACCCACCTCTGACCAGCATCTTCTCAAGTCCTGGCTATAGGATTCCTCCACACTGTGTTCGAAGCAAGGAGCAAACTTTCTCTGCATCACAGAAAAGCAAAGTTGGACAGGACCCTTTTGTCCTCTCCCTGTCAGTTCATAACTGGTGTTTAGACTGGAAAGGTGCACAGACCATCTTTCCCAGCACATTTCCCAAGACCTAGCAAAACTCTGTAGTGCAAACTATAAACACATGCTCCCTGCATCCCCTGACACATGGTGACTATTCCTGCACGTACTTCAGGATATGAGCTTGGCCACACACACCCAACCACGCACACCAGTGCTCTGTGTCCTTCAAAGACACGGGCACGGTGCAAAGTGCAGGACAGGCTCAGGAATAGACTGAAACATTTTGTTCCCTGGGGACCTTGCAGTCACGTTGCCCACGTTGCTGCCCGGCACTCAGCTGGAGCACAGGTCCAACTATATCTACACAGTGTTTTGGAAGAGCTTATCTGAGACCCAGAGGTCACCTTTTGTGGTCCTGGTCCATCCAGTTGACTGATGTCTCTGCCTCCCAGAGAGGTCTGTGTGGGAGTTGTTATTGGGACTGACAGCATGGACAAAGGATGTGTAAGGACTCAAAAGCAGTCTTAGTCCTACCAATGACCTGAACCTCTGCTGAGGGACACATTTATGTTTTTCTTCCTACACAGACAGGGAAAACACATGCATGTTGGCTTCATGTAGGAAATGAATCAAAAGCTTACTCGAAGGAAAGACCCGGCTTGGTCCCACTGCAAAGCTTTGTCCTCCTCTACCACTGGCCAGCTACCTTGGCAGTTCATGACAACCAATTTCTACCCATGGCTGTGTCACAAGCCCTGAAAGGCTGCCCGTCTCCCCAAAGTTTGCTACAGTGAACGTCAGAGATCTGGTCTAATCAGCAGGTTTGCAGAGAAAATGAGTTTTTTTTTCTTCCTGGCTGACTTCCAACAGCAGCAGCTCCAGCTCTCCAAGGCACATCTCAATTAATTAATACAGTCAAATCTTATTAGAGACAATCGTTGGCCAGAAATTACTCAGTCCTGAGTTCTCTTTGCTTTTCTCCTTGTTGTTTCTCATTGTTGCTTTCCTCCCCACTGCCTTTCTCACCAGCAAAACATGTCTTGACAAAGCCTGATGTAGAGTGGGAGCTTCTTTAGTGTGCAGTGGAAGTTCAACCCTCCTCCTAGACCAAAGCCCTGCTGCAGTTGAGGTTCCTGAGCAGATCTCAGCACAGCCTGGCCAGAAACCGTGTAGTCAGCTGAGGCTGGGAAGCAGCAGGTTACAGCAGTTGGGGTCCCAGGGGCTCTTCTGTCACCTCAAACTTGACATTGGTGGAATGGCAGCAAGCTATGTCTGTGAGACAAGTAAGAAAGTGACCCAGAAATCTTCTGTGATGGGGGCCACTGAATCCTGGAAGTGCTGAAAGCCCTCCAGGCAGATTGAGATTTGACTGAAGAGCCTCTGAGGCTCCTAGATGGACGGAAGGAAGGACGGACAGACGGACAAAACCCAAACCCAGCGCACTCATAACCAAAGCACACATCAGTGAATAGAAACTGGTTTTGGTTTTGTATCACCAGCCACACCTGCTGCAGAATTCCTTACCTGTTTTTTTTTTTTTTTGACACTCTGGAAAACACTCAAGTGCAGGCAGGACAGGGTATAGACCTTAGGGGCAGTACATGATGCTGAGGGAGGAAGGACTGGGACAATGCTGTAAAGATGGAGGCAGCAAGATCCCCTGCCTGCTCTGTCTGTTGCTTAATTGAGAGCATGTGCTGGGACTGGGGTTTGCTCCCTAGCTTAGCAGGAAGGGCTTGGGGTACCTCAAGACCAGGAAGGTCCCCTTGCCACAGCTGCCACCCTACAGCTGCCCCATGCATGAGCCCTGGCCATGAGTTGGTGGTGTAGTGACTTCTGGGCATGCAGCTTGCAAGAAGCCTGGCTGCTCCTGAGCCTGGGAAATGAGGCTGCAGGTGGCAGAGACATGGGTTGGATGGTGGTCTGGGGTTCATCCTCAGCAGGGAGCAACCGTCTCCAAAACCAGGCTGATTTCTCTCAAAACAGTGGTGGCACAGCAGGAGCAGAGGCTGCTTTGTGTCTGTGGGTAAATGAGAGGCATTCTCCAGGGCTGTCAGAACAGCACTTTTCAACAGCCTCAAATTATTATTATTATTTTTTTCTTTTACCATGAATGCAAATATGTCAGCCTTTCTAGGTGGTTTCATTAACCGCCCAGCACATCACTCAGAGCCTCACAATTCTTGTCAAGTACCAATATCCCTATCCTATGTCCATTGCAGAGTCTGAATTCCTCTAACTCCGTCTCATGATGGAAAAGAGGTTCAGGGTAGGATTAAAAAAATATCCAAAATATAATAGCAATTTTTCTTCTTCCTTACAGTCACTAAATAACAGGTCAGATACCTATCAGAGTCACTGCAGCTTACACCCAGAGTAACTCAGTGCTGTATCATGGTGATACAGGCAAAAACCTAGTCCCATCCCAGGTTTTAGTGGGTTTGAGTTGAAAAGATAAGTGAGGCAATGCCTCATCCCCTCTGTGTGTGGGAAGAAGTAATCCCTATCTTCCCCATTTTGCTGCTTCTTGATCGAACAGAAGGGAAACAAGAAAAGTGCTGCAGGGTCATTATTAAAGCTGATCAAACTTAAAACAAAACAAATTGACTAACAATAGAAAAATCCTTTTATTACACAAAAGTCTTGATTTGTCTGTTTATTTTCATAAATGCATCAGGCTGTTTCTTTGAGCCTCAGTACATGCCATTCTATTTCCCAGAAATTTTAGCCACCTTTTCCCCCAAAATATTATCAAATAGGGGACATGCATCACTCTGCCATGTATCTCGTGGTCAGAGACCACTGCAAGCCTCACCCGTGCCTGCTGCACTGTTTGTTGGGCTCCCCCAGTGCCCCAATTCCCCCTTCTCAAGCCTGGCCTTGAGACTCAGCATTTCTCCTTGAAAGCTTCAGGTCCTAGAGTCAGGTGCTTATGGGAGAATTTAATTTTTTTCCCTGCGCAGCCATCTGTCATGCACAGGGAGAGATGCTAGAACACAAAATGTAGAAGGTTATGTCCTCCCATTTCTTTTGGGATGCAAACAGCCCTTCCCTTGTGCTGATCCCTTTCAAGGTATGTCCAGGCTGACTTTGCTTCTCCCACTACATCTCCTCTGTCCTACAAGAAGATCCTTTTCTCAGCTGTGTGCCATTGAGAAGACCTCCTTTAAAGCCCGCAAAACATGGGACAACTCAACATATTTCCTAACTAAGTGAAGCATGGAGAGGTGATTTCTACATCTCCTTTGAGGATGGGGAGCTCAGTTGAGAGATTTTTCACTATACTGTAAGAAAACACAGTTGAAGAGGCAATTTTAAGGGAAGGAAAATTGTGACCAGCCACGCCTGCTCCTGCTGCATTTCAAGACCAGTCAAAACAATGTGTTAAGGATTTAAGCAGAAGGCACATCACACGGGCTGGCTCAAAGATGTTGAGAGAGGATCAAAACCATTGCTTCAGATGCGGATGGAGAAGACTGTGCAGACTGATACACAGGGAGAGCCAGTTTTAAGTATGTTTTAGCAGCAGTATGTCTAAAAAGCCTGAGCCTTGATCTTCAGCTATACCAAAAAGGAGTTGCAGGCTCCCCAGTCTTTGAGACTTTTTATTTTAATGATGGATAGGTACTCCAAAAATTAGAGACTGAACTGGCAAAAGAAATGAAAAAAGTCCGAGGTGCTGATTAAAACACCACAGTTGCTGTTTTGTTACTTATACAGTCATGAAAGCTGTAGAAAGCTCAAACCAAGCTTTACATTTGATGATGCAGTGATATTTTATAGATAAAATAACCTTGGTTGCACTGGCTTATTATCAGCCTTTGCAGAACCATACCTGCCTCCTGGAGGCTGTGAACCCTCCTGGTCTCTGGAAGGACGGAGGGCCATTTCTGGTGAACCTTTTCAAATCAAAGATGTTGTTGCACAGAGGAGGTATCAGGGTGTCTGGAAGCAATGGCTTCTTTGGAGAGGTTCAGAGCACATGTTTACAGATGAAATTTTCTTAGTGCACTGGTGGGGAGCAGAGAAATGTGAATGGGATAACAGATCGCCAGCTTTTAAAAGCAAGGCTGGGAGCTGTAACACGGGCTGTGTATGAAAAAGCAAGCAGAAGTCACGGAGGAAGAAAGAGCAGTCTCCTGAGGTTAAACTCTTTCAACTTGAACCATCGCAACATTCAACACTCGCAACTTTCAATACTTAAAGGGGGCTTCTGAGAAAGATGGGAACAGACTTTTTAATAGGGGCTGTAGCAATAGGACAAGAGGCAAGGGTTTTAACATAAAAGAGAGTAGATTCAGACTGGATATAAGGAAGAAATTTTTTATGGTGAGGGTGCTGAAACACTGGACCAGGTTTCCCAGAGAGATGGCAGATGCCCCATCCCTGGGAACATTCAAGGTCAGGTTGGAGGGAGCTCTGAGCAACCTGATCTAGTTGAAGATGTCCCTGCTCACTGCAGGGGGGTTGGACTAGGTGACCTTTAAAGGTCCCTTCCAATGCAACCTGTTCTATGATTCTATGATTTTATAACATTCATTTGGTTGCACCAGGCTCTGGGGAAAGCCAAGCCCCCACAGCCAGGCTTGGAGAGGGGACCTGTGACCAGATCCATGGGTCTTATGACTGATGAAGATGACAAAGCCCAGGCTCTGCTCACTAATTACCCGGAGTTTACCGAGGGATAGATGCTGTTTGCCTTTGACTTGTATCTCAAGCCCTACTTCTGGATTTGAATCGAAGGAGAAATGGGCGTTGGGATGACTTGGCCAAATTGTCATTGATGTGCCTGGGTGCAGAGGTGTTGGCAGCTTTGTGGGGAGAAGCAGAGGAGGGTTTTACTGCTTACATTGTGGCTTGGTTGGAAATTTTTCAGACCCTAACCTCTCCCCACAGCCTAAGCTCTATAGTTGTTGTCTTTGTTTTTTTTCTCAACAAAAAATTTGAGCCTGTCTAATTTCCAGAGGTATCCAGGTGTTTACCTCTTGTCACCCCCCAAGACTACCTGCTTTGTGCCTCACTTTCCTGCCCTACTCTGCTCTCCGTTACCAGTACTGAACTCCCACCCTGCACCACCAGCCCCTGTGCCTCCCCATACCCACCCAAACCAACAGCTCCCTTCCAAACCACCCCAAACCATCGCGACCCTCGCACGGAGGTAAGACCTCAGCCACAGCATTTGCAGGAGGAGGAACACAGCTCAGCACACATCAGGGGTGTTACAGAAAGCCGTTAATTTTCCCCAGCCCACTTGCTACTAAACCCATGTGTTGCTTGAAGAGAATCCACAAAACTTGCTTTGGAACAGCAGTGCTCGTACCGACTGTATAAGACCCCCCTTGTTCATCAATATGAAAGAAAACAAAGAATTTTTCCTTTTAGAAGCATTTCTGGTTTAAGTTTATTAATACTCAGGCATGTATCTGGTGTTGCTATCTCAGGAAAGATGAATTATTCCAAATCAATTAAAATGACCATGTAAATTATCAGCATAAAATTTGAGAAAGTCATAAGTTTTCCTTCAAAACACACAGTTCCTTCCCATCAAAGCCCCTAATAGCAGAGGAAACCTTGCACACTACTGACTCATCTGATACAAACACCAGTGTGTGTTTGTAGGAACTGTATCTCTTAATGCAGGACCCAAGGTGCAAGTGGCCTCTGGCTTTGTGGGTTTTCTTTGCTTGTATTTAGACCTTAATGTGCAAATATATTATTCTTTGGGTTTGGAATAGTTTGCAATATTCCTCGTATGACCCCAAAATACTTTGTTTGAGAAATGCTGCCATGCACAATTTCTTGTAAGTTACTGCTAAAGGACATTTTTATCTGCTCTGTAAGCAAAGATAGGAACTTTGGTTAGCAGAGGCAATCCATGCAAAACCCAAGTGCTGCGTGTGCAAACTGCGTTATAATAATGGTTATAGCTGTTCCAGGACCATAGCAGGAGCATCTATTCACTCTGGGAGGTTCAGGTTGGGGAGAGGAACAGACGAGTTGAAAGCAGGGATTTTAAATTCAGCAACTAAACTGAACTGAAAACCCAAGTCAAGCCAGTACACAGCAGTTAATGGGCAGAAATAGGCACAGGCTGTGTGGGCACCTGTGTCTCTTGGAGGACATCTCGGAGACCCCTCATCTTCCACCCATCTTCTTAACATCTGGGAAAGCATCACCCTCTTGGTAAAGAAAAAAATGAACTCTTTACACTCCTTTAATAGCAAGTAAATGCTGGGGAGAAGCCACAGTTTTCAAGGTTATACCCCGGGGGGCTGTCAGAGTGTATTTAATGCAGATTTTCTCAGCCATCCTGACACTAGAAACTTAATGATATTTGAAAGGAAAAGAAACATCCCTATGCTCCAGCAAAAGGGAAACCCTTTTTAATACTACCAATCCCTCTGCACCAGGAAGCAGGTCAGTGGTAGTCAGCAGTCACTGGGATTTCTAACCTCGGTGAAGACAGTGATGAGGGGGTGGGATCACAGAATCACAGAATTTTCAGAGTTGGAAGGGACCTCTAGAGATCATCTAGTCCAACTCCCCTGCTAAAGCAGGATTGCCTGAAGCACATTACTCAGAACTGCATCCAGGCGGGTCTTGAAAATCTCCAGAGAAGGGGACTCCACAACCTCCCTGGGCAGCCTGTGCCAGTGCTCTGTCACCCTAACCGTAAAGAAGTTTCTCCGTGTGTTGGAACGGAACTTCCTATGTTCCAACTTGTGCCCATTGCCCCTTGTCCGGTTACTGGGAACCACCGAGAAGAGTGTGGCTCCATCCTCCTTCAGCCCACCCTTTAGATATTTGTAAGTAATAATAAGGTCTCCCCTCAGCCTTCTCTTCTCCAGGCTAAAGAGTCCCAGCTCTCTCAGCCTTTCCTCATAAGGGAGATGCTCCAATCCCTCAATCATCTTGGTTGCCCTTCGCTGGACTCTCTCCAGCAGTTCCCTGTCCCTCTTGAACTGTGGAGCCCAGAACTGGACACAGTATTCCAGTTGTGGCCTCACCAGTGCCGAGTAGAGGGGGAGAATGACCTCCCTCGACCTACTGGTCACACTCTTCCCTATGCAGCCCAGGATTCCATTGGCCTTTTTGGCAACAAGGGCACATTGCTGGGTCATTGGCAATTTACTATCTACCACGATCCCCAAATCCTTCTCCTCAGAGCTACTTCCCAGCAGGTCCACCCCTAACCTATACTGGTGCCTAGCATAAGGTGCTGGATGGGTGAAGGACTCTCACAGATCCCCGTTTAAGGGTCTGGTTTTGATGTATCTTGTGCCAATGCATGAATGTGACTGCTGGCAGTTTTCCTCAGGGCTGTTTGAGTTTGGTGTGTTGCTCTTCAGGTTGTTTTCTTATCCGTTTGTCCCCAGCTCTCCACATCCCGATGGGAAGCAAAGACTGCTCTGGCCCAGTGTCTCCTCAAATCCAAAATCAAGCAGCTAAAAACCCATTAAGTGTTTTACATATTTGCAATGTATTCCCTCACATTTCCACTCTCATTTTCACTCTTTTTCCCCTCAAAGGTCTCATCTAGGGCAGAGAGAATGATACTGAAAATTTTACTCATGGTTGCAGTTGTCCTGTGGCCCAGGGCTGTTGTTATATGACCACTTCAAATATGTCTTGATTCTTTTCCTTCTAGGTTCATTTTTTCCAAAATTTTTCAGATGAGATCCAGTAGCCAAAGCCAAGTAATTAAATCATCCAACTCTTTTTTTCCCCCTTTTCCTCTTGTTTGCACAGGACAAATCTGTTGGCATCACAAAACGTTATTTCCTTTTTCAGCCTTTCCATATTTTTTTCATTATTTAATTTTTTTAAGAAGCCTTTTACAGCCTCCATTACACAGCATTTGTTTTGCACATTGTATCAAACGCCCACCAGTATCGTATTTATATTACTTAAAAAGTCAGGGGAACTTTTATCCTCCTGAACAACTTTTCCATAGGAACAGCCCTGGGGTCAGATGATTTTGAGTTTAATATGAATTGCATGCCGTGTGTCTGAAAGTGACAGTGGTGTTGATGAGTCTGAGCACGCTTTCTGGTCATAGTGCTGCTTTATACTTGTATTTTTCCACATCATGCAATGATATTTGTCCTAGTTGAGAACATTTGTCCCACAATCTTGTCTTCTGAAGACTTTGCTTTTAGCTAGAGGTGAAGCATGCTGTCAGAAGATACGTCAGGTTGCAGATACTTCTGCAGCACCTATGGAGAGGGAGGAAGAGGCTCTTGCAATGTTGTTTTTGCAAGAGTGACCCTGCACTGGAAAAACCCTCTTTATTTAACCCCTGCCACGGAACAAAGCTTGCAGGCTGGCAAGCCATCCCTTTGGGTACCCGGTAGCATAGGACAGACAGAGGAGGGACATGCCAGCTGAAACCCTGCTGCCAATAACAGGAGCCCCAGGGACCCAGGGTGGAAGCTCCCTATGTGAATTTCAATATAAAACACCTGTCAAAAGTAAAGTCATAGGGATAGAATCCCTCTCCCATGTCTTTAACTGGTGCCTATCCTCCATGTTACTCCACGGAAGATCGCTTTCTAAACGTTTTAAGGCCCGCTGCATCTTCTGGAGTGGTACAAGATGGCACCGTGTAGATATCAGGTAGACAACCTATGGAAGACCTCACAGCAGGATGTTGTGGATGTTTACGTGGATCTGTGGGGAAACTGGACACGTTCGCCAAAGAGAAATCTGCTGAGAGTCACTGCCTTGGATAGAAACCACTTTTTGCCCAGGATGTCCACAGGATGAAAATAGCCAAAGGCTGGAAATGTATCAGAGGGTAGTGTCATGCGCTGGTCCAATTTTCATAGTCTTCCCCAGGCATCTTCTGTTGGACACTGCTGCACACAGGCTGTGGGGTGAGATGTGCCTTTGAACGCCTGCTGCTATGTAAATCTGGGTCAGAGGAGTTAAACACCATTTTGTGGGGTCAATGTATGATTTATGGACTACAGAGCAAAGGTCTGTCCAGCACGATCCTTCCCTGTGCTCCCAGCTTAATGTTATCAGCAGCTTAAAAACTTCCTTACTCAGAGGTTGTATCCAGTCTCTCCCGTCTAATAGCCCCAGTGGATGCTGCAGCTTCATCCCACCAGGACAGGCATCCCAACCAGGACTCCTGCTTTGCTGTTTTTCTGTCCACTTCCAGTCCAAGCTCCAAGGATGGACAGACTTACGGCTGCAATTCAGTTACAGGCGAGACGGAACAGCAAACCCCAAACCACTGAACATCAGCCTCCCAGGACTCATACATCCCCTGCAGCCGCTGCTCTGACTTTGTAAGACATTGATTGCAGGCAGCAATGCACCCACGGTCCCCAGAGCAGATGCTGGGGGAAAAGGAGCTCAGTGGTGCTGGCTGGATATACTCTGTTTGAGCACCAGCCTGGTCTCGTGCTGCAACCTTGCAGCGTCTTCCCGGCCCAGCAGGGAAGGACAACAGATGGAGAGACAAACCCAGCGGGAGGAGAAAATGTTTTGAGAAGAGGGAGGAGGAAGGAAGAAGATAAATGCAAACAAGGAGGAGGGCATCGGCGTATTAGAAGAAGGCATAGTTTGCTGGGATTAGTCCTCGGGGGTATTCATGCCCAGGGTGCTTTCTGATGCTAATCAGGCAGGTGAGGGAAGAAGGAAGATATAATCCCCTCTCCTAGGGTAAGAAGGGATATGATATCTTTGCTAAGTGAGGAGGGAGAAAAAGCACTGCTACCTGAAATCCATGGCAGTCGCTCACAGCGTGGAGCCCTGAGTCAATAACTGGGGGCAGGAGGGATGGAGGGGCAGGTTTTAAAAAGCTCAGTTATCCGCCTGGAGTCAAAATGCTGCTTAGTTGCTCTGATCAAAGTTAAGGATGAGCTCTTCACCCATTCCTCTGGGGTAAAGCTAATTACACCTCTCTGAATCCACCAGCCCCGTGCTGTCCCCCTCCCACCCCAGTCTGGCTGCTCAGTCCCTGCTGAGGTGGACAGACTGGTCCTTGCTGGGCTGTCTCAGGTCTATGCAAGGATGGAGGTGAAAAGGTGGAGGAGTCCAGCTCTGCTGACATGCTCAGGTTGGAGACGTGCTGCAGGACTTCATGGCAGCACCAGGACGGACTTTTCCCAGCCTGTGTGTGCAGGGATGGTGCTTGAATGGTTGTAATTGGGGAGGATTTAAAGGGACTTTTATAAACCTCTGTAGACTTATTTTGTTAGGACTGCTTTAATTTTGGTCCCAGATGGGGCAAGATTGCTATTTTGTTCCCAAAAAGTCTTTGTCAACGTACCTCTGAAGCCTTTGAAATTCAACAGGGAGCAAGTGCATCACGACAAATTACTCCTGGTTTCTTCTACAGTGTTCAAAATCATCCTAGGTCTTGCAGGAGATCAAGGGCACCAGCTTCTCCCCCCAAATAACTGATTTTATTTGGACCCAATCATCTACATTTGCTGACTCAAACAGGGGAAATCATAACAACTTCACAAGACCCCAACTTTGCAAAGCTGCCTCGTGTAGAATTTTGTGTTTGGCAATAAGTTTTCCTTTAGTCACTGAATATGCAGTGAAGGAACTCATCTCGGGATGAGACCATGGACCTCAAACAGGCCCCAAGGCTGAGACCCAGCTGTGAGATAACAGAATAAGGAAGGGTGAGAAGGAAAGCAGGAAAGGGAGGTGGTCTGGGAAGTCTAACTGAGCACAAACAAGAAAAATAAAGCTTAGCTTTGTGAACCCGGAGTTTGTGCTTGTGCAAAGAGCAACAGTGCAGGACCTATGCATATTTGGCAAGGGCGGAAGGAAGGAGTGCTTGCTGTCCTGGGATTAATTTAACTCAAAAATGTGATCCCAAGCAAATCGGTTGATTTCCCATATCCAGGGGGAAAGACAAAAAAACCCAAAAGGCCCAACAAAAAAAGTGCAAATCCCAAATGCACCCACTAAAGACAATTGCAGTGATATATAGATAAACATAGGTGTGTCCACACCCAAATCACCCGATTCCCAGCTATATTCTTAGCTCTTCATCCCTGTATTTATGAAGGATCTTTGCTGATACGGGTCTGCTGAAGTTCTGGCTCAACAATTTTAAATGGCCAGCGCTCCTTTAAAAACTAATCGGCACCTCCAAAGGCTTTTCTTCCTCCTATCCACCTTCCCACCAGGATAAAAGATTCCCCTGCATAATAATTGGCCAAAATGGAAATTGCACACGTTTTTCCCTAAGGTATGCACAGCTGAGCATCTGTGGTCTCAGCTGGGAAGTTCGATTTTATTCAGCCATTCAGCCGGGGTGCTCAATAAAAAATGCAAGAGCGACAACAACAAAAAAAATCAAAAATCAAAGGGCAAAGGAAGGTAATATTGCTGCCAGCTAAACAGCTCCTTTTAATCTGGGCTCCGTCCTCCTCCTTTTGAGGGGGAATGGTGTTGTTATTAAAGTCAGATGAGAGGGAGAGATGGGATCCTAGGTGTGCAGAGCTGGAGTGGTTTGAGGAGATAAGATTGAATTTTCAGAGGCAGAAGCTGGAGCTTTGTTGTTGCAGAAGGGGGGTGGGGGGTGGGGGTGTTGAGGGGAGGCTATGGTGAGCAGGAGAGACATTTAAACTTCTCTCAGTATCAGTGCGGGGCAGTATGCGGCTGGACGTGTGTGGTCAGCCAGAGGCAGACCCAGCTGCAAAAAAAAGAGGACTACTTCTGTGGGGTTTTTGGATGGTGATTTGGCCTGAAAGCTTCATTTCCGTATTGGGAAGAGGTGGGAGCTCCTAACAATATAGCCCCTGCATCCTTTATGGCATCCCAAGGCATCCAAAGGACATGGAGCATCTCTGTATGGGCAGGTGGACCCTGCCTAGTCTCTCCACAGGTTACAGTGGGAGCTGAGACAGCTGCCAGTGAGATGTTACTGCCTTAGAGATCCGCTCTGTGACACAGTGCCATGCTCCAACCCCAAACTGGTTAAAGAAGTCTGTTCTTGCTTGCGACACTGGGATTTCCCTCTCCTGGTCCCTGTGGTCAGTTGTGGCTGGAGGGACCTTCTGCTGATGATGAAATGCTCAAGGTTGTTTGGCCAGTTAGCCGGTTTTGGAGGAAGGTTGGACATACACAATGCAGTGCAAGCCCAACTTTTCCAGAGACAGCAGCCCAGAATGAATCCCTAGACACCAAATAAGCAGCCTCATATGGCGAGGTGCTGACTTTCCCCCTTTGATGCTTTGATTTTGGAGGAACGTGGACAATGTTTGGCACCTCTGAGAGGCAGACCACTGTTATGCCAGGAGTGGTTTCAGGCAGCCACTTTCAGGATGCCAAATATCCTGGAGTTACAAGAGAGCCTGTGTAGCTCCTTCACAATCTCCATCCTTTCAATCTCTGCTCAGAGCCTGCATTTTCCACCCCCTTCTGGGAAATTTTCCATTATCATTACACGTAATGCTATGGCATTGCACAGAGTCATTGAGGTTGGAAAGGATCTCTGGAGATCATTGAGTCCAACCCTTATTCTCAAGCAAAGTCAGCTAGAGCCAGTTGCTCAGGACTGTGTCCAGCTGGGTTTTAAACATCTACAAGGACAGAGAGTCCACAAACTCTGTGCGCAACCTGTTCCAGTTCTCAGCCTCACAGTAAAAAATGTTTTCCCTCTGTTTAGTGGAAATTCCTGTGTTTCCATTTCTGCCCACTGCCTCCAGTTCTGTCACTGGGCACCACTGGGAAGAGTCTGTCTCTGTCTTCTTTACTTCTCCCAGCAGGTATTTATCTGAAGGTAGAGCAGCAGCCACCAACCAGAGGCAGACTGGGTCCAAGCCCAGGGCTCAGCTGAATTTCTCAGGTGAGGAGTGTGTAAAAACTTGAAGCCACAGGACTGGTCTGGGCTCAGGGGAGTTTGTGATGTCCCTTCTCTGTCACCGAACTTTTGCGTTCCCTGGAGAGGCCACCTTACCCTGTCAGGTCCATGCCTGCCCTGCCTCTGCATTAAAAACCCCACAGTGATGGATGTATGGCTCCTCCTTTTTATTATTTTAAAAAGGCTGTAGAGTACAATAACTACCTTTGACGCCAGGAATTCCACTTTATAGTACTGAAATGGAGCAAAATTTCAGCAATAGCTCAGCTTGATGAGCGCTGGGTGTTTTCCTGTGTTCCAAAATGCCTGTTTTTTTTGTCCGGAAGTGCTCATGTGGTGGTGGAAAAAAGAGGGGTGAGAAAAGGGGAGGATTTCCTTGTTATGTGAAGTTGTAAGAGTCTGTGCATCATGACTCCTAAGGAAGAAAGGGGAAAAGCATCATTCAGACATGTTTTTTCCAAATTCCAGCTGGATTTGCCACTGAGCCTGATCTTGCAGTCACTTCTTAAAGACTCACCAGGGGTAAATTCAGGCCCTCCTTTTGTAATTCACCTCAGAAATGTGGTGGTTTGGGTTATACACATGTAACCCCATCCAGAACCTCTTCAAAGAGCTACTCTAGATGCCTGTAGGTGGTCAGAGAAAAGGACTCAAGTGTTAGTCAGGGCAGGTGGGGACGGAGCTCTTGTTTGCTGGTGCTCAGCAGTCAGGTGTCGGTAGAGTAGCTCACTGCTGCTTCCCTTTCCCCAGCTTTATTCTGGTTGGTATTGCTCTGCTGCATGATGGGAATCAGAAAAGTCCCATGATAACCTACTGTTGACTGAGATCCATTTAATGAGTTGTCAGAAAAGCAACAGTAGGACCAGACAAATCTCTACGGCAAGAATTAGGTATGAGTGGCTTGCAACTGTGAACTGTGGCTCGGAATACCCATCTCCTAATCTTAGCTTTCAAATTATCATTTTTGTTAGGATCAGGGCTTTCTACCTTGGTCTTGAAGACCATCGCATCAGGGACTATCTCTCCCTATGCTTTAGAGAGAGGTGGTGGCACAAAGGGGGACTTCACAGCCTCCTGTGCTACAAAAATCACGATGCCACCACCATCAGACCCAGAGTGAAATAACAGAGAAGTGAAGTAATTTGCCCAGGACTGCGCCACCAGTCTGGTTCAGAAGTGGGAACAACCCTGAGGATTCCCAGTTGTGTTTGATCCTTATCAACATGCCAGCAGGCTTTCCAATGAGAAACTCAACCTTAATCCTCACTATCTCAATGGGCTTTTTTTTGTGTGTGTGTGTTAACTAGTTGCCAAATACTTGATCAGAAGAGTGTCTCTGAGCTTTAGAGGAGTGAGAAAAAAACCCCCACACTTTCACAGAAAGGCAGGGATGTTAGCTCCCAGAGCAGACGTTGGTGTGAGACAGGGAGAACCCTCTGGATACCTGAGTGTGTAACATTCAGACATCCTCCTGCTTTCATAAAATTGGGGTCAATAACACCATTACTGATACTAACTATGGCAGCCCCATTTCCCAGAGTGTCAGCTGTAATAAAATAGCTCCCCAAATGTCAGGCTGATCATAAAGGATATTAGAAGCCTAATGGAGCAGATTCGTACTTCTAATTGTGAGTAAAATATCAGCAAACGACTGAATACTTCGACAGGGTTGTTCAATAATTAGGCCAGGATGCAAGAGAGAGGATTTAGCTTGCTGCTGAAAATGAGGTAGGGCTTATGATGAGGGGAATAAAGAGAGACTTTTGCAAAGTCAATTTGAGACAAAATATTGCTGGAAGAGTGCTGTAAAAAATGTCATGGATATGGTCTCAGCGTGCATAGTCAACAGGAGGGTGAGCTCGCTGCACTGATTGCCTAGGGAGGAGACTGACAGAACTACATGTTGGTGAATAAGCTAAGTTTAAAGAGCAGCTTTGTCGTGTTTGCTTTCATTTGGGTTTTTACATCAAAGACCTTGTTTATCCTCTCCTCCAAGCAGAAGGCTGCAAGAGTCAGAGCCATCCTGCTACCTGAGCAGTAAGGAAAACGCAGCAGCTTGGAGCTAGAAACATGAAAGACCATCTTTGTGGTGCTGCTTTGACTTTGACAGTCTCCGGAGACCCTCCCTGTCCCTTGATTACTGTGCTTCTCTGAGTGATGTCATCCCTTCCTATAACTGCACTAAACTGGCTGGGACATGTTTGGTGTTGCAGAGATGTGGGAAGTTTTCCTTGTCCTACATGGGGACATGGCACTTTGACCACCTCCTCTCACCGCTGTCCAGAGAGACTGCTACCTTCGGTGCCTCCACACCAGACAACGTCCATCAGCACCACCATGACCGGAAGAGTGTGGCCAGAAATGGCAGAGTGGATCTGCACAGGGCAAAGAGGGTGTTGTGAAGATAGATCCCTGTTGTACAGGGAGTACAATAAGGTAATTGGATATTGCTGTGACAGAGGTTGATGAACACCTGTGGCAGATAGACAGGAGATGTTTGAGAAGATCCCAGTGGATTTTAGGGTACAAGTTTCCAGCCAGCGTGGTGCTGTCTGGATTTTGGCCGGGGGAGAACAGATGACATGATCTGCTCTTGCCTTCATCGGTTGTGCTTACAACTCCCATGGTACTTTCGGCAAGATCAGCAGAATATGATTGCTGGCATCCTGGCCCTGTTCCAGCAGTAATAATTATATCCTGCCTCCCCAAATTCCTCCCGTACTCTCAATTAGAAACAATTTTCTTCTTCACTTCATGACCCAAACAGTTGCCTCGATTAGTTGTGCAATGTTGATTAAACAAGCCAGTTCTTATAGATGGTTGGAAAGGGCTTGGGAGTCCATGGGGATTCGAGCACTGATGGAACGCACAATATTAATAGAAATCAATAGAATTAATGGGTTAATTCCGTGCTAATACATAGTGCTGGAGGAGAAGTTAGGCTAATGAAAATGCATGTATTCCCTAAACTATTCCATTCGCATCAGATGATTCATCCACCACTGCTTCTTTCAAACAACACTAATGAGATTAAAAGCACATTTACTAAGTGTACATGACCAAGGGGGGAAGGGAGCACAAAGTTGCTTTCAGCAAGCTTTGCCTTACCGAATTCTTTATGTAATGTGCTCTATCTGTACCTGTTTTTTTGCAGGTTAGCTGGGGAGCAGAGGAGAATCAGGGATCTGTTGTGAAAAGGGGGACTTTCCTTTGAAGGCAAGCAACTCTTTGCTAGTGATTGCAGGGTGATTTGTCTAGGTGTGGACGCTTCCCTAGATCCTGTCCTGGGCTAGCTAAAATGATGGTGAAATGTGCAAAGTTGTAGCTGTTCTGATGCCATGCTAAACCTTTCCTGGCGTCGGCTTTGTTTTTCTTATACTGGATAGACCCACCAAAACCCAAAGTTACAGCTCCTGAGCTTTTCTTCTTCTGGTGCCAATTTGTGATTGGAAATGGGTCCCAGTGGCACCAGTAAAATGAGGTGATAATTGCAAATATCTGGGGCTGCAAGAAGAAATGCACATTTTCAATATGCTCAGACATCCCTGTTTATTGCTGGGCCCCAGCCCTTGTCAAAGGTCCAGAGGAAATATTGGTGAAATGGGGCTCATTTAGTCTGGAGAAGAGGTGCAGGGGGATACAGCCTTGAGGAGCAGAGGAGATAATCCATCCCTTGCATCCTTTTATAAAGGGCAGGAAGGCATGGGCTTAGCATGAGGCAAGATCAGGAGTTAGCACTGCGCACTGAGAAAGAGAAACACTGGAGCCGTAGACATCACGGAGGTGTGTAAAGTGCAAGTTAGGTCCACATCTGTCAGGAACGAGTGCGATTGCACTTCAAACCCCTTGTTTTTGACTCAGGTCTCACAGAAGCCCGGGTACAAGGTTTCAAAACTGCCCAGACTCTAACCTTCTCTTGTCCCCGCAAAACCAAAAGGTCGCCCCACCTGGATCTTGGCGACCCCAAACCCAAGTTTGCCTGCATAAGAAAGGATTGAAAGAAATATCCTTCCAACACACTGGGGAGATACAATTGGCATCAGAGCAGAGCCTGTGACCAGACGCTGCAGCCGCTGAACACACCAAGGGCTGTATTGCATATGCCATCTTGCACACGCTGTACCGCATGCGTTGTATTGCATATGGGTATTGTATACGTTGTATTGCATATGTTGTGTAATGCATTGCATGATTACCTATGCATGACCAACGAGCTTTTTGGCTACAGCCCTGTGTGGTCAGCCAGATAAAAGAGCCCTTTGTAGCCTGCTTCCAAAGGCCACCCGGGCAGCTTATGACTCACTTCAAAAACAAGGTGAGCTTGCTGTGGGGCAGTGCAGACACCAGCCACTGGGCAGCCGCAGCCTTAAAACAAACCCCGCTCGGCAGGCGGTTATTCTAACCGAGCAGAGCAGGTTGCAAAGCCTTTGGAGTTTGTTTCCCCTCTGTGGGAAATATTGACGAAACCAGAGGTAAGAAAGACAGTCCCAGCAGCCTGCTGAATTTTTGGCAAAACAGAAAATGTTTTTGGCTGAAAAGGAGGTGATTTGGATCCTGAGCTGCGTCTGTAGTGCATGCTGGGAGATGAACTCCAGCTGCGAAACTCAGAACAGAAGTGAGACAGATTGCAGGACTTACCATGGCCACAGTTCAGAGGCCACATTTGTCTTAGTTTAGGGATGTTCAGGTTTTTGATTTAAAGGCAAAAATATCTATTGTCTTCAGTTCCTCTGTGTATCTCCATTTGCTCTGTGCAAGACCAGAGTGTTGGGTGGGTAAAAAGAAATTCTTGGTCCCACAGCACTGCTTGGAGAGATTATTTTTGCACCAGTTTTATTTCTACGTGCCTCTCCCCAAAACTGTAAAAGGACCAGGTTTAAATCACCCGGACAAAAAGCTGTGTTGCAAACAAGCAGTGACAGCCACTGAGTTTCCCACGAGCCACTGCATGGCTGACGAGGAGCCTGAGGTTGATATGTGTCCTGCTGCTGCTTCTGCATCCCCAGAGCTCAGGGGCTCCCTCTGCCAAAATCCCTGTGCTGCCCTTGCATTTGAGTTTGTGCAGTGAGGCTGGGCTGGCAAAAGGGGACACCTTTTAAGTGACGGGCAGCCCTCCCTACAGATGGCTGTTTCTCTTGGCATCCCACTATCTCCAGTTTTTCCTAAATTGCCACCTGAATGAGTCCTGTTATCTACAGAGTACCTCCATTAAAAGATGTCCTTCTTTTTGACCCTAGACTATCCCAGTCCATGCTTGGGAATGAATTCAGTGGTCAGAGCTGCTGTTAATACTTGGATTAACATGTTATTAATGATAACAGATTTTCTTTAAAAAAATGCCATTTGGGACAACTTTTTCACCTCAAAATAGGCCAAAGTAAAAGTTGTTTCTTTCGGGGGAGGGAAGGGTTGGTTAGATAATTTAATAAAAACCCCTCCTTTTGGTCTAAATGAGTTTTCTAGCTAGTTCTGCTTTGTAGACTGACTCCACAGGTAGACTGGGGACTAAATTCCCCCAAACTCACCGCTCTTTCCGTGACATGATCAACAAGCTTTCTCCTGATAACAGGGGGTCTCTTATCCTCTCCATGGGTATCCATGAGACAGTGCCTTTACCCAGCCTTGCACATAAAATGTCAGTACAGTAATTTCCTTAATTTACTAAAAGTGACATTGATTTCCAACTTTATCTATTGTTCTTCTGGACCTGAGCACCACTGCATTTTTCACATAATGAGCTCTGTATTCAGAAGCACTTATTTCCAGAAGTGTTTTACAATTCTTGGAGCATGTCTCCCAGGCTACAGCATCAGGAGAAATCTCTCATTCCTGTGCCCATTGATGTGCACCAAACACTGCATCGAAGGTTCAGTATACACCAGGCTCTATTTTGACCTATGCTTTGGTCCCCATAGGAAGGAAACCTGGATGCACAGCCTGGAAGGACCCATGGAACACGCAGACCAGGACTGGTCATTTCTGTGACTCTTCTCTCCTCTCTTGATGAAGTATGAGTTAGTCAGCAGTGTAGAGGTGTATGAGTATGTCTTCACTGGGGCTATCTTGAGTGGCAGCTGCTGGGATTAGTCATGGGTGTGAGCAATGGCGGTACAAAGTCACTCCTGGTGTGTGTGCACATCTGTGTATCATCAGGACTCCAGCAAGAGGCAAAATAGAAATGGGATATCCCTACATTATCACCCAGAGATGAGCAGGGCAGATAAAGCTCAAGCTACTTCTTCCTCTAGTCCCCAAGCCATAATGCATGATCCCACATGCAACCCGGTGGCCTTACTGTGGTGACACCAGGGAAGAGTCTGGCCTGCAGCGTGTGATTCCCATCTAACATGCATATGTGCCAGTTCTGGAAATTGTGCCACAAGACAAGGGATGTGACAGACACATTCATCACATGATTTTCTGCTGCTGAACAAGGCTTGGAGGGCTTCGCTCTGCTCTCAGAGCAGTCGAGTACCTGTAGTGCTCAGCAGGAGATCAGTCCATGGTACTCCATTGGATACAGTCCTCCATAAACAACTGGCAGATGAAAACGAAGTGTCCTGATTTTCATTTTTGTTTCTTTTACTCCTGATTTGCACCAAGAAGAGGACATCACTGAATATTCAGAGCAGATTCTTTGCAACAACCTCGCTGTCCACTGGTAGAGTGAAAGCCTCCCCAGTGTATCCAGAAGAGGAAGCAGAGATGACCAGTCACACCAGCAAATCATCCAGCCCATGAAACTTACCTTTAATCTCATACTTTTATATGCCACTGACTGCACTGCAGAACTGACACCATCAAATATAAGATCAAGGTCTGTTCCTTGTGCATTAGAGGCATCTGTAATATTAGCAGAAATCCAGAGTCACCAGGCTGAGTTCTGTAGAATTACTGTGGCTTTTAAGTTGTGTAACTGTGATTAAAACCTTGTCCTTACATTAATTCATATTTCACAGGCGGCCTTTTTTTGGATGTTTCACATTGTGAGACCGCTGGGGAAATTCCAGCTGCGTGTTCTAGATTCATGATCTGTTTTATTTTGTCATCTATTCAGTCTCTTGTCACCGTGGCTACTCAGTCAAAGGAGAGGAAAATTATCATGGCTTTCCCCCAGGCTGGTGTAAATCAACATAGCTTCAGTACAGCCGTCTGAGTCAGCCGTGTCTTCACTCAGTTGTGCCAGCTTCTGACTTCATGAATTTGGGGATTTCTCCGTAGAGAATGGAATTGCAATGAGCTGGGAATATGCAGCAAAAGCGTAGTAAAAAATTCCCAGCTTGCAAAAGCAACCTAAAGAGGAACTGTCTGAAGCAGGAGTGGATGGAGAGGAACAGTGGCTGGCTTGTGACTTAGAGCAGGTAGACAGCTAAGTTTGCAACCTGCATCACTCAGCAAGAGGATCATCTAGTTCAATACCTGGCCCCCAACCATTAACCTAGACTTGTAGGAGATATAGGAGACTTGAGGGCACGATGCTTGCTGAGCACAAGTGAGCTTTATAGGCCAGGGAGGACTTCAACCCACCTCAAATCTATTCCCATTAAGTCTGTCCCTGAAAAGTGCCCCACAAGACCTGCAATAAAACTGGAATTGGGTGAAGTGTGAAACGAGGACTTCAGAGGGGATGGCTGTAGTCACTAGTGACTCAGAGGCACCTTGAAAGAAAGTGGATCCAGTTCCAGAAAAAAAGTCAAAACCAGGCTGAAATGATCAAAACCCTCTCAAGGATTTAGGAGCTTTATCCTTATTGAATCAGACACTTCGGAATTGGTTCCCTCTTCAAGACTGGATGTTCCCTGTGCCCCAGTGAGTATTGAGTGCCATCAATGGCACTATCCTTTAGGATATGTTCCTGGGTACAGTCAGGCTATATAATCAAATCATCTTGGCCAGGTAAACCAGCTACGCATAGACACCTTTGTACTGTGCCTGGACCTACCTCTGGAGTGCTCTGGGTTCACTCCAAAACCACTAGAAATAAACACCCCATGGCTATGACTTGCCTAGCAGTAAACCTGGGGTCTCAAAGCTCCCTGTGCAGAAGCGGACATCTCCAAACCCACCTTCCAGCTGGGGAAACCAAAGCATGGAAATGTTGAGGGACTTCCGGTGTCATTGTTAGGAACTAGACCAGAATTCTTCATCTGAGGCTCACATGTTGCATGCAGACCACACCATCTCACCAGGCATATGTACCACCTCTCCAAAACAGGCTACGTGTCCTCTCATGAGGCATAAAGCATAAAATATGGTTTTCACTACTGATCCCATGTGTGCTCGTTAGATGTAGAGGGTTTGGGGAGGGAGGGGGTTTGGCAATGCCTGGAGATGAGATGTCTGTGCCCCTCTCTAGGGTAATTTGCAAAGCTGTGAAGTGTTTATTTTGGAAATAATGAGGACAGTGGGAGGTCAGCACAGGTATATTACACCTGCTAATATCTTGTGGGGGAGGAGAGGGAGAATGGTCTGACCTTATTAGAGAAAGTTAAGGTAGAAAAACCAAGCAGTCAAAAGACAGGCGATGACAGATCCAAGGCTGTCGTGCAATTTAATTCCTTTCCCCTGGTGCATATCCATTCTGATATGGTCTTTAATTGCATGATTAAAAATATTGATACTGTTCTTGGACAAGATAGCAATCTGTAGTGCGGAGGTATTGAGTAACTGAAGATGCAAATCCTCACCATCGGTACATAAGTAAGGCAGATGCAATGAGCTTTTTCCTTAGGTGAATGGAGAGTGCAGGTTTCCAGGATAGGAGGAAAACCACAATCCCTTGTCACAGAGTGATGATATTTTGGCAGAGAGAGAAGGAGTTAGGGGCCATGGTGAACAGGCAGTCCTGATGATTTGCTGAGATGTTGTATGCAGGACTCAAACCCTTCATGGACACAGAATGAAAACTCTTCACTGAAGCAGATCAGCACAACTAGGGTGGATGCCAAAAAAGTGGGGACCGGCCCCCTCCCCATGCATGGGAGGGCAGATTTTGAACCATTGGGTCAGAGGAGTAAAGGGCTGCAGAAATAATTTGTAATTCTGCCAAGACCTTGCAGGGACAGAGATTTTAAAGAAAGAAGCTGCTTGAGAAGAGAGATGAGTGGTGCAGTGATTCTGTTACCAAAGTGTTTTCAATAGGAGGGGAAAGCAAACTCACAGGGAAAGTAACAAGAGGTGAGGAAGAAGTTACAACCAAAGGAGCCAAAAGAAACATATTTTGGCAAGAAGGATGATTAACCATTGGAACAAACTACCCAGGATGATAACAGATTTGTCTCTTGAGGCCTAATCAATGGTGGGTTCTTCTCTGGAGAATACACTTGAGCCAAAGACAGATTATAGGGTCCATTACCACTGTAAGTGGACGCAATCCTTTGGCCTGTGTAAGGGAGGAGGTCAGCTCTGACCTCCTGGCCTCTGAACATGTGAATCATATAGTCCTCTTGCTTTCTGAAGGGCCCCTGCCTCTCTCACACAGGCAGCGCTGAGGGATTTAATCAACTCCTTGCTGACCACAGCAGAATGGGGATGCTCACTCATCCTGGCAGATCCTGATAGGGGAGCAGCCAAGCACTTCAGACCTTTCCCCTCTTCCACCCATGGGTGTTTTCTACTCCAAGTAACCTTACACTGACCCACTTGTAGGCTGTCTATTAGCTCTGTTCTGATCCACAACCACATCCACCCTCTGTTCATCCAACACAGGCCTTTCAGTCCTACAATTCCAATGCCTATCCTAATTCGCTGCCCCTCCCTGGCCTCATTTGCTCCATTACAGCTGCTGACAACTCAATATGAGACCACACAAGCAAGGGAGCTTGCACTCACACTGCGGTCCTAAACGTGTCCATCTTCTGCATTTCCAGCAGCAGCATCCTCTGAGATTGTAGCAGCTTGTCATGGGTGAGTCTGATCTGGAGACAGGCTCATGACCGTTCCCTCCTGGCTGTCATCTCTCCCTTGTGGTTTCTCTGTTTTTAAACGGGTGTAGCATTCCTCCTTTCTCAAGGGCACTGTGGTCACTACCTTGTTTGGCCATTCGCAATATTCTTCTGCATTGGGACCTTTCTGCTAATGAGCAGGGCACCATGGGGAAACACTATAGGAGCTTAATCCTTCCTCATATACTCGAGTTCATCCACAGCTGAAAAAACACTTTGAAGAAGAAAAGGAGCCGCTGAAGCTCTTTGCATTATTGTTTATCCCTGCACAAAGCCAGGAACGCTGGCCACTGTCTGCAAAGCACTTGTGAACAGAAGTATGACTCTATAAGGTGAAAGGCAGCAGAGGAACTGGACCTCACTGGTAGTATTGCCCCTGGATAGGTCCCAAACAACTCTGAATCGCTTTTCATCCTGTGATGGAGGAAGGGGGTCCTCACAGTCAGATGCTGGCACAATTTTGTGTTGTCTTCAGCAGAGCAGCACAGGGCTGACAGCAGCCTCAATGTGCCACATGGGGGGAAAATAGATTATTGAAATAACAAATGCCATTCAAGGAGAGCTATGATTAGCTGGACTTTATACAGACAGTTAGTTGGAAAGTTGAACTTTATTGCTTCTTGGCTTTTTCAGCTGCCTCTGGTCTATTCAAACTTCATGACAGTTAATATCAGATTAAACTTCAAACTTTTTTAAACCAGCTAATCGAAGAAAACAGAGAGCAGGGAAGAGAGAACAAACACACTGCTACCTATGTTGATTAGATGACAGAAAATGTGATTTCCCTTTAAAGGTCCTGTCGATTTAAGGGTCTGAAATTCACTGATGTGCAATAGAGTTTTTAATAGTCCACATGTTCCTGGTAAACCTTCATAATCAATTTCCCTTATGGTCTTCTCATGTATTATCCATCATAATCATCTTTCCCCAGCTCTCCTCAGCAAGCAATTCTGAATTTCAGGCTTGTTTGCAACCTGGTGACCTTCCCGCCCTCCCCCAATATGAAACCTATGAATAATCATTTAAAGTGTGTTACAAATAATTGCATGTGTACTGCCGCCAGCAATTGAACTTTAGGATTCTACTCCTGCTCCTGGGTGGACACTTGCTTTATAAGTGTAAAAGAAGCCTTTGAGCGAGTCATGAGACCTTTGTATGGATCAAGTGATCTTGGATGACAAGATCATTTCATATCACAAAATTCTTTGGTTATTTGAGCTTGGACTGAAAACAGATTTCCAGGACAGAAATAGGGAGAACATAAGGAGAAAGTTCAGCATGAAGGTTCAAACCTTGCTTAATAACTTATTATCATTTAATTTCCTTCCATCCCTTGGGATCTCTAGGATGGAAGGAACACATAATTGCCATAAATGCAGGTCTAACTCAGGTGAAGACATCGTGACTTTAGGATGCCGTTTCCTTCCTCGGTGTTTCAGAAATGTCGCTTTCCAGGGGACCCAGTGTTTATAGCAGATGACACTGCTTGCACTTTGCTGCTGTGTTACACTCTGAAAGCACATCCCACCATAAGCAAGCTCTGATTCTAGCTGTCTGGCTCCAGATGCTTTATTTAATTCCTGACACAAGCCAGAGGTCTTCTCTTTAATCAGCTTGCTACTTCCCCCGACAATGAAGTTAATGATCCCTGCTTTGCCCACATTTGACACCTGGGACTTACATTTTCATTGCCATCTCTCTTTGTTTCAGTGCACCTCCAGCGAACATCCTGTTTCTGTGTGACCAGGATTAAGCTCCAAGGGTCATATCCCTCTGATTTCATATACCTGCAGCTGAGTTGGTTGCCCTGCCTGACGCTCTGCTTGGTTTCCAGCCACTGCTCCAGAAACGTACAGACTTCCCATGGGACTGTGTCACGTCTGCAGTCCCATTCATGTCTCGGATACCCTAGAGCATCTCAAATGGCACTAAGTGCCCACGTGTGGGCAATCAGCTCCTCTAGCAATATAGAAATGTAGATACCTAGCTCAAATGGGAGCAACTAAATGAATGCCAGACAATTCTCATCTTTCTTCCTCTGTACGAATGACAATAATTAAATATTTGCCTTTTAGTCTATATTGTCTATTTTATTTTTCTAACACAATGCCTCCATGGTTCATTATCTGCCCATTTCTGCCTGCCTCCTGTCCAGTGCCTCAACTCAGCATCTGTAGGGGAAGCCAATCTGTCATCTTGGTTTTGGAACAACCCCAAGACATGGTCAGTTTTTCTTCTCTCTTTCTCTCTCTCATACTGTTTCTACTATGTTTCCCTGTTTTGTGACCACCTCATTGGCCTTTTATTACTAACAGTTAGGTGGATGAAATATCTCTCTCACTCTCCTTTTTATGAGATGTATTTGAAAAGACTTGCCAAAGCTGCTTAGATCTTGCAATGCTGCTTCTTACTTCTCTGTGCAGCACTATAAATATTACACGAGGTACAAATACGATGATTGCATCACTTCCAATGGCAGATTTTTAACCTGAGTTTGATGATTAAAATAGCACCTCTTGGTCTAACTCGCAGTCAGCCCCTGATGTTCTGGGCAATGTAGATACACATAATAAGAAGCAATCCTGTGTGTAAAGTTGTATTAATGCATAGACTGGAGTTATTATGTGACTGTATTGGTATAGACTATATCATAATGATGGTTTGGGATGGGATTTCAGTTCCTTCTGGATTATTCATGGCATGCCCCAACTTGTGAATCCCTGCACTTACTGCCTCAATGTCCTTTTAATGTGGAGGTTGTTTATTTCAGTGTAAGTTCTCATGGTTTGTCTTTTTGCTCTTCCAACTCAGTCTGCCTTTTCCCTTCTGGAACCTTCCAGCCCACTTTTGTTGTCTGTCTCCCCGCATCAGCCTGGTTGCCTGTGGGGGTGATCACAGCTAAGTGGGGCTCCCTACTCTCTCCTGTAGTTGAGGAAGGCATGGAAGTGTTTCTACAGAGTAACTGCAAGCACTTAATTTGGGTTCCTCTATGGACTGCCAAACTCTTAATCAGCTCTGTGTTGACTACCTCTCTGCAGTGATGCTGTAATACATATTATCTATCTATATGCATACTTCTATTTAAATACATACTTATATATAAGTAAATACATATATATATAGCTGCATACCTGAATTCCAGCTGTATTGCATCAGTGCCCATTTCTCACTGCCTTTTCTCTTCCTCTCATCTTCAGCAAAAAGCTTCTCCAGTTTTCCCAACTCGGCTTTGTCCTCTAATCTCAGTTTCTGCCTTATTCGTCCTCACTTATGCTTTGGACTTGCAAGCTCCAGCTTTCATATTTAATATCTAGTGTCAGAAGCAAAAAAATGTTGGCATGAGAAGAAGGGATGATAGATAGATGCAATGACCTGGGCTGGTACAGACATGTACACAGTTTTGTCTTTCAACCCAAGGTTGCCTGGAAAAGTGCCACTGGAGAACATATATTGGAACCCTGTGGTTTTGTAAAGTCAGGAGAAGGATCTCTGTTCTTTGATTTTAATCATCATTCATCTTCATAAAACTTCAGGGGGGTTTAGCTTTTGTTTGAATGAATTTTGTGACTTCCAGAGAAAACAGAGGCGGGGGAGTATAATTGAAAGCTTGTTTAGTGCCAAATTCATCTTAAAGCACAGAATGCAAATTGCATAGCAAGTGTTGAATTATATATGATTAAAACTGCTTCAGTCCTTGCAAAGAAAAATAAAAAAGAGCCTTTTTATTCACTAGTTAATCATGTACCAAAAAAAAGTGGATGGAACAAAAATGAACTTAATCACAGAAAAAGGGGTCACAGTTCCTGTTTGACATATGGCTGGGTTCTCTATCATAACAGTGCAGTGCAGTGCAGAATGCACTACATTTAAATGTTTTAAAAAGGTACATTAAGAAGCAAGTTCATTGATAAATGACCCTTTAAAAATGGGTGAGATTCTCTCCTTACCAATGAATGCTCAAGGTCTGTGCAACTCTCTTGGCCAATCTTGGATGCTCTTGTGTTTTGCAGGCAGATTTGGAAGGTTTTTCAGTGCTTAGCTATCTGTAACGATGTAAGTATAGATAAAAGTGTGTTGAAACCACTGAAGACATGATCCAAATGCTGTCCATTTTTGCTAGTAATTGTTAGTCTGGCAGTAGTTCAAACTCAACACCCGTGGACTTTCCTGATCCAGAAAGTGCCAGAGATCAAACGAAGAAAATGTAATTTTCTCCTTGCTTCTCTACAGTGAAAATGGTAACCTGAAAATGAGTCCTGG
>NW_009647828.1:390385-428638 GCF_000708025.1 Charadrius vociferus
GATGCAGTGGGCATCACGGCTCCCTCAGAGAGCTTGCTGAACTTCATGTTCCCTCTGTCTTTGAAGGCATTGCACTTATTTTGCTATTGGCAGGAGTGGACAAGGGCATGCTACGTGCTCTGCCTTAACATCAAGCCTGCAGACATGGTGTTGAGGTGGAGGAGGGTATGGAGTGAACAAATGGGCTCAGCTTGCCCTTGATCAGCAGTTCCCTCAGCTCTCTGGAAGGTGCGCAAAGAAGGACAAGGACCTCCAGCAGGTGCTGAAATGTGCTTTAAAAAACCTGCCACCTTTCTGCTGCTTTGGTGGCAGAGTGTCAGCATTTGGTGGTATCCAACGGACAGCTACGGAGCTTCAGTAGCTGTGCTAGAGCCTTGTGAAGCAGGGAAGAGCTACAGTCTTCATTACACAGATAAGCAGCTGATACATATGGAATGTTGGTCAGATCTATTTGCTGAACAAGGCAGAGACACTCATGGATCTGAAAGTTAAATACAAATGGGAAAACATCCTAATATCTCTCCTGTGACCTGGATGTTCTCTGGGGTTTGGTCTGCTTGCCCAGCCCTGCATGTGGTCTCAAACAGCTTGACTTTCATGGGTTAGTGTGGTGGTTACAGCTCTTCTCTGATGGGAGGGCTTCCAAACCCATTTCCTCCGCTTCCCAAGAGAGTCCCTAACCACCAGCCTGCATAATTATCCTCAGAGGAGGAAATGCTGCTTCTTTTTTTCACAACAGTCTTACCAGGTTTCCTACTTCTGAGCTTTGGTTTTATACACCTTCATCTTGAATACTTCAATGAAGTTACTGCTGATTAACACCAGCTTAACCACAAGGAGAGGGAGGCATCTTGTTCTGGGAGAGCAAGACTTTGCACAGACTTTATTCACTCTTCATTTGGGTCTGACTCCCACGTGGTTTCTTTGATTTTAAGGCAGTTGTTCTCACTTTACAAGTCCACACCAGCCCCAAGGTCTTCAATAATCACAAATGGACAGTGTCGTAGGGACGGAGAGCAGGAAGGAACCACACGTATGCAGCCTGCTGCTCCAGCAGAGAAGGGAGGATGCAAGAGCCATTTCTGACAGATGCTTCTGTAAGTGATTCCACTGCTGGGGATTAAAAAGACCCTCTGTAATCTGTTCCACTCTTTAACTTCCCATATAACATTTTTCTTAATATCTAACTAAATCTCCCTTGCTGCACATTTACTCAAAATTACTTCTCATCTTACATCCCATGACAGTGGAGGGTTATCTATCACTGTCCGCTTCTGAACCGTCTTGTTTACATATTTGAGTGCTCTGATTTTGTTACTTCACAGCCTTCTTCCAAAACTAAACAAACCCAGTTCTTTCAGACTTTCCTTGCCCTGCAAAACTACTTATAATTTTAATTAAATTCCTCTGGGATCTTGTCATCTTCCTTAGCACGTGTTGCCCTATCAAAAAGGTGGACTTAACTCCAGTTAAAGCCTCAGTGGAGCAGAGAAGTGCACGATAATTGCTTCCTGTGATAAATACGCACCGCTCACATCCCAAACTTAGAGTTTTCTGGTTTGCATGCTGTTGCTTTTTCCTCTTCAGCCTGTGACCACCTCCCACCCCATGGTCATACCTCCCATACTGCTGGCCAGCCACCCATTTCCTAAGTTTACTTCTCCCTCCTGTCCTCTCACACTTGCATCTCCAAGTGCCACTTTTGCTTCTGTTCAGTGTCATTCAGACACTGCCTTTAACAGATCAAGATAATTTTGAATTCCAGTCTTTTCCTGCACGTTGCTTGTGACCCCCTCCTCGTCTTCTGTCAGCCACAGATTACATAAATCTAGTCTCCATTCCATCATCTGAGTCATTATGAGAATATCGAACAGTACCAGACTCAGGACAGACCCTTGGAGACCTTCTTAGTCTGACAATGTGCCATTGCTACTCTTCTTGGAGCACAGTACTCATAAGCACCCACTTTACCCTGATTGCTCACAGGCCATTCTTATGGGTGCGTCATATGGACCTGTGCCAAATAGCTTGAAAAAGTAAAGTCATACCATGTCACCCCCTTAATTTCCTGGACAGTCTTATCCTGATTGGTCTATAATTCATCTGGTTCCTTCTTCTGCTTCTTTAAAAAGGGCTTTTTTTTTTTTTTTTTGTCTTTGTCCACTCCTTTGGGATCTCATTCTTGATGAAGATTGGGAAGATAAAGATGTTACTTTTCTGCCATTTCTTGTAGTTGATACACACAGACTCTCTGACAGGTGCCAGCGACCCCTGCGAGAACATCCTTCTGTGTCAGCAGTTGTGTGGCACAGGGCAGGATTTTGAAACAGTATTTGAAGGGACAAACTGTTATTCCATGGATAGTGTGGTGACACATGACAGGAAGCAACCTGGATGTCATTCTGATGGTCTTGCCCAAAAGGGTCCTCAAAGTGCTTTATCTCCTTAGAACTGCTACCCATCTCATCACCCACCACATGTTCTGGCTTGTACAACAGCAGAAGTTCAGGGTCTTGCACTTCATTTTCTCAGAGAAGAAGCCCATGACATTCATGCCAGATACATTTCTGTTCCCAATTTATATGTATGTACCTGTCCTGCAATGGAACATCTGTCTCCACACCCTCAGCCGTGCTCCATCAACAGCTTCCCAGCTAACACCTCTTCCCTAGGAACTGACTGTAGTCAGAGACCAAGACAGACAGAAAGCTTTTTTACTGCTTTTATTCTTTCCCCAGTATAAAACCATTTTCAGGTTTACATCGCTAAAGAATCTCAAACACTGGATAGTATCAGGAGCAGGAAAGTGTTACACTGCAAACAAGTGTAGACCAGGAAAGAGGAGTGCTGGGATGAAGGGGGACTAAATTAAGACAAAACTTTAATAAACTGAAAAATAAAATTCATCAGCAGAACAGGTGGATCGCAGTCAAGAGATAGATGAAGTTCTGACTTACAAATAAGGTTGTTAAAAGAGAGAATCTGGCTTAAAAGAAAAAGAAAAAAAGGAAAAATAAAACAGTATTAAGATGTCTTTAATGGCATTGATGAACAAGGCATAGAAATCTGTGCTGTCAGATCCTAAGTGCTCAGTGCTTCAGCCTCCAGAAATGCTCCTCTGTTCATGAGACAGAAATTACAGGAAGGGTTTGGACTATCTACTAACACTGAAAATAATTTTTAAAAATAGAAGCCACTGCAATGTGCCTGCCCCCGGGAATGGCAGGAAAGAAGGACAAGTCCCTCGGACTGAGATTAGATCCCAGAGAACTCAGTAGGAATATTCAGAGAAAATATTTGCCTTTGCCTGCTAAGGGAAATGTTTTCAAGACAATGGCTAGAGATGTGTTTTCTTTTATGCTGTTAGCTGCCCCTCTTGGGTCCTTGCAAATTGCCCTGACCAAGACGACTTTGAGAGTTTGCATTTTCAATGCCCCTGATGGGAGATGTTGCTTGTACAAATTTTCCTCTGGGTTTTAACTTGCTCCTGAGACTTTCAACAGGAAAGTGCAAGAATTATTTGAAGGAAATGAGGGCATTGCAATACACATAGATGATATCCTGAAAGACTGGGGGGCAGCAAAAGGGGAAGACAACAAAAGGCTGCAGAAATGGGTCAGGAAATAGGACATGGCAAGAGAAATCTAATTTAAAATCAGAAACGTGAGATATTTGGGAGAAAGTGCAAGTGAATCGACATACACACAGAGTCTCTGGCCAAAGCCAGGAGATTACAGAAATGCTGCTTTGACAGATAAGAGAGATTTGCAGAGTTTGGTTCCTGAAATAAAATGAGATGACAATTCTTTCTGGGATGTTATGCAGAAGGACTAAAAATGAAGGGCCTTGGGATGGTTGGTAAGGGAATCTGGAGCACAGGTCTGGAGCGTAGTGGTCTTCTATGATGCAGTGACTACATCAGTGGACAAGGGAAGAGCTATGGATGTCATGTACCTGGACTTCTGTAAGGCATTTTACACAGTCCCCCACAACATCCTTCTGTCTTGGGTGGACTGTTTGGTGGATGAGGAATCGGTTGGATGGTCGCATCCAGAGGTCAATGGCTCAATGTCCAGATGGAGATCAGTGACAAGAGGTGTCCCTCAGGGCTCTGTATCGGGACCAGTACTGTTTAATATCTTCATCAATGACATAAACAGTGGGATCGAGTGCACCCTCAGCAAGTTTGCAGATGACACCAAGCTGAGTGGTGTGGCTGACAGGCCTGAGGGACAGGATGCCATCCAGGGGGACCTGGACAGGCTTGAAAAGTGGACCCGTGGGAACCTCATGAGGTTCAACAAAGCCAAGTACAAGGTCCTGCACCCAAGTCGGGGCAACCTCCAGTATCAATACAGGGTGAGGGATGAAGGGATTGAGAACAGCCCTGACAAGAAGGGCTTGGGGGTACTGGTGGATTAAAAACTGGACATGAGCCAGCAATGTGTGCTCACAGCCCAGAAAGCCAATCTTATCCTGGGCTGCATCAAAAGAAGCGTGACCAGCAGGTTGAGGGAGGTTCTGTCCCTCTGCTCCACTCTCGTGAGACCCCATCTGGAGTACCGCCTCCAGCTCTGGAGCCCTCAGCACAAGAAAGACACGAACCTGTTGGAGCGGGTCCAGAGGAGGGCCACAAAAATGATCAGAGGGATGGAACACCTCTCCTGTGAGGACAGACTGAGAGAGTTGGGGTTGTTCAACCTGGAGAAGAGAAGACTCTGTGGAGACCTTATTGTGGCCTTTCAGTAATTAAAGGGGACTTATAAGAAAGACAGGAACAGACTTTTTAGTAGGGCCTGTTGTGATAGGAAAAGGGGTAACACTTTTAAACTGCAAAAGGAGAGATTTAGACTAGATACAATGAAGACATTTTTTACAATGAGGGTAGTGAAACACTGGAACAGGTTGTCCAGAGAGGTGGTACATTCCCCATCCCTGGAAACATTCAAGGTCAGGTTGGACGGGGCTCTGAGCAACTTGATCTAGTTGAAGATGTCCCTGCTTATTGCGGGGGGTTGGACTAGATGACCTTTAAAAGTCTCTTTGAACCCAAACTATTCTATGAATCTATAAAACCAGACTGCCAACCTGGACAGAGAGTCTTGGAAGTTAAAGAGAGAAGAAAGGAAGCACCTGAGCTTTGCTAAGCTGTGTCACCCAAAGATGAACTACCTGGCCGCTAAATCCCTCTGTAAATGAGACTCAGGATAGTGCAACAAATCTCTTGTGCGCTCTGGAGACTGGTGGCATTGGTTTTCAGAAATACCCTGGAAATAGCATCTTAATGCATAGAGGGATATCTTTGCTGCAGAAGATGTTAAAGAAAAATATTCAGGAGTGAAGATGGATCCCAACAAAACACGGACCCCAAATTCATTGTTCCCAAAGGAAAAAGCTTGTTTACCTGCCAGAAAGCAGAAGGGTGTTTAGCTTTCATTTCCCAGCTGCATCTATGCCATTTGTGCAAACCACGAAAACAAAAGCTGAGAGCAGGCACAGTCCTGAGAGTGTTTGAGAAGCCTGTTCCTGAACACCGTGTAGAGAACAGCATTCTACATGCAAGTCTGTTGGAAGTTGTTTCTCGCATCTCAAACACGGTAGGGAATAAATTTCTGGAAGCCATGGCAGAAGACAAGAGATTGCAGAAAGCTATTAGCACTGTCACTGAAAGAAGGCTTGGGAGTTACATATCAATTCAATCAGAGCTTTCTGTAATTGATAGTATAGCATACAGATGCAAAAATTAGTAGTGCCAAAAATACTGCAACCCTGAGGTATTGTATAGAATCTGTGAGATCTTGAAAAATATATTGCAGTGGTCACAAATGAACACAGAGATGAAGAAAATGGATAAATGCATGAAATGTGTCAATAATTTCTACCTTAGAGAGAAAAAACAATGATGATGGGTCAGATATGGTGGACGTGTTGGATTATCCAGGGTACTCTGAGACTGCATTATTAGAGACTCTTCTATTAAGGTATCTTGTAGGAAACAGTAAACCTTTAGTTAGCAGATATGGGCTTCCAGGAATGGTCATATTTTACAATGGTCCTTACTTAATTGATAGGACTTTGGAAGATTTTGAAGAGTTGGTAAATGCCAGAATTCTTCAGTCAAACGATTTGAAGAAAAGTGGAGTTAAGGGAGTTAAAAAAATACATATATATATATTTATTTATGTGTATAAACCCATCACAGGCTCTGAAAAAGATCTGTATCTCACTCTGCTGCACTTAAGAAGACTGCCTTTAAGGCACTCATCATTGCTAGCTGAAATTTTGCTCAGAAAGCTGAGAATCCGACTGCCTTGCTTATTCAAATCTGGACTGGAAAGCTGAGCTGATCTTGAGGCACAGATAGACAGACAGATATATAAAAATACATGCACAAAATCAAATGATAGCTGAGGAGCTCAGTTACTACAGGCTCTGTGGCTGATGACCCCTGAATACTGTTTTAGTGGCAGTTGCAATGTGAGAAGAATTTCTGTTTGCAAAAGGGTGAGATGTAAAGGGCTTATGTTCAGGTTAATCTAGGAAAGAGGGATCAAGAGAACATGTTAACAGCACATTGTCCAATCCTACTGAAATACAGGCTTGTGAAACACTTTTTTTAATATAAATCTTGCTACAGCTCTGGACTGTTGAGGAACCCCAAACACCACAATACTAAGCTCTTAGGGGATCTCACAGCTCAGCGACTGTAGTTAAAGAGTATACACTTACCGCTGCTCTACCTTGAGAAGAGTAAATGTAGCTGTTAGAAGCACCAGCCTGTACTAAGAGTTGGAGCACATAGCACTTTCTTCTCTCTAAAGACTGGAAAATCAGCCCCATGGCAATTACTGATAATGAACTTGAGCACTTAATCCACATAGGAGTGACTGTTGTAGATGTCTAGCATGCTGCTGATGGATACTGCTTTGATTAAAGTATTCTTTCGTTCTCCCAATTCCTCCATATACAGACGTCCATTTGTCTTTGCATGTCTCTACACAGGATTGTGCCACCCTTGTCCCATGCTTCCTGCATCTGCTTGCACACTGCTCCGCTTGTTCCTTACCTTAGACTTGTATCCGGGGTGGGAACTTTTTACTTCCTTTCTGTATGTCAAACCCAGCTGACTTAGGTCATCGGCTTCTTGATGGTGGCATAAAGCAAGTCATCAACATTGCAATTGTAATTGGTTGCCCAGAGAGGTGGTAGATGCCCCATCCCTGGAAACATTCAAGGTCAGGTTGGGCAGGGCTCTGAGCAACTTGATCTGGTTGAAGATGTCCCTGTTCATTGCAGAGGGGGTGGACTCATTGATGATCATTAAAGGTCCCTTCCAACTCAAACCAAACTGTGATTCTATGATTATTTTTTTAAGTCTCTGGCTTTCCATCTAAAATTTCCCCTTTTTGCCACAATTCAGGGTGGAAACATGCTTAAAAACATCCCCCCCACCTCCTGCAGTGGGGGTTGGATTTCTATCTTTGGGGCTGCTATAGCCACATCTGGCTTAGAAAAAGACCTCATCAGGACTGTTGCTTTCACCATTGCAATGGAGAGCTCTGATGTGTCACACACTCTTCACAAGGACATCGAAGAGGAAGAGAAAATGTCACGGCACTGGACAGGGCAAATGGAAGTCACCCACATATGGAGCATTACTGACGATTGCTATCCTTTTTAGATCGCTCTCAGTTCATCTGAATGCAGCACCAATTGAAGTGATAATGACTCTTCTTTCAATGGCAGCTTTCATTCTAAGTATTTTGACATGTCAGTAAGAGTTGCTTGAAAATGCCAGCAATAAATACACATTCAAAGCAATACACTTAGTGCCTCGGCTGTAAAGTCCATATATGTTCTCATCAGCTGTATTTTTGACTGAATAAATGCTAGGCATGAACAATACTCACTGGATTTTCCACAACCCTCCCTCCACGCATGCACACACACACACGCTCTCACACATGCACGCTCACACACACACGTTCTCTCTTCCCTGCTTTCTGAAGAGATCAGAGTGAGGTTTTCCAAGAGATGCAGGCAACATGTATGCTTCCTGCTTTGCAGCCATGGCCTCACTGTGCCATGTCTCTCCAAGAAAATGCACAATGGATTCCTCTCTTAGGAACAGGCTGCCCGCAATGTCTTCCTGGAATCAACCTAATAGGAAGAATAAAGATCGTTTGGAATATAAAGAATCCTTGATATTCTTATTGATCCGCCTTCCTTGGGATGGGCTTTCTACAGCATACAAAGGTCAAATACCAGACTTGAAGTCACAGAAAGGCACACAATCAAAGCTCTTGCTCACCATCATCTTTTGGGTGGACAGGGGTACGTCTCAGCCCTGTCCAGCACATAGGAGATCTCTGGAGGAGAAACATAAGAGGTCAGAAAGGGGACAGAATACAAGCTGGTGTTATTGAGCAGACCCAGACCGAGTTAGACCTAAAAAGGAGCTGTCTTGCATCTAAATTTGCTTCGCTATGCCTCAGCAGAGAATCTTTATGTCTCTACCATGTGGCCAGGGCATTTTAAAGCCAAACTTAGGTGAAAATTGTGGTCTTACATGTATCTACTTTAAGTACTTAGAGATCTCCTCTAGCCCTTGAGACCTCACAGTCTTCAATACAGTTGTCCTTAGCTTTCTGCTAGATGTGCTCGTACCGTCACAGACAAGGAGTTGATACCCAGAGGCCTTCAGTTATCCCACAGGATGGGATGCTTATTTTTAGGCACATGTCTTAAGTGATCCTAGTGATCACAAGCCCCACTAACTACTGTCTCCTGTTGGTGGAATAGCTGCTTTGCTCTGGGGTGGGCGGGAGCACTTCTGTTGCACTTGAAATCAGGGACTGAAGCCCCCCACTATTTTAATATCATGGTGTCCCCAAATTTTGGCAAGCAATGTGCGTGACATGGATCATGTTCACTGCCAAAACTTGTATCTTGTTGTACGATATGGGTTTCAGAGTACAAATTCCAGAATAATGTGAACCAAGTTGGAGGTTTTATGGATGCTCAAAAGTTTTAAGCCTTCTTCCTGATCAGACAGATTAATCTTATTTGGAATAGGTATACAATTATTTGCAACCAGGTCATGCACTGAGTGTGATGGTCTGATTTGCACATTCCTTTCATAAGAATATTGCTTATAGCTGATTCAGTGATTAGTCCGGCTGAGTCAGTCCAGCAGGACAGGGCATTCCAGAGGCATCTTTAGAAAACAAAGGCTGAAGCCTTGTCAAAAAGGATGTGTTAGTGTAGGAGAGTAATGATATCTAGGGAGACTTCACCCCAAGTTATCATGAGAGTTTTCATGAAGAATTCTTTTCTCCTTAAGGGTTACGGAGGCATGATGTAACTTCACCAGACCACAGACACCCAGAGGGCTTTGGATTTTCTTCCAACTTGAAAGTTTGCAGACACAATCCAGCAACTAATGCCTTAACCCATGATTATTATTTTTTTCCAGCCAGGTTCTAGTCATTGACTTGGTGGGGGACAAATAAATTGCTTCATGTTTTCAGGCTTCATCAAATTCAGAGTGATGCTTGCCTTCTTGGCAAATGGCTAAGAGAGCTACAGATGAGAAGGGCTGTCAAAGACAAATTGGGGATTATTGAGTTCATCTTGGCAGACGTCTAAAACCCAACTCACCGTGCTCCTTTTGACTCATTCATACTTTCAATTAACACTTGCGGCCATCAAATTTCACTCTCACTTTGCAGTCCACACAGGGCAGAGAACAACCCACTAAGAATGTCTGCTCATCATCAGGCTTGTGGAGATCCATCATGCCAAAGGACAGGTGGGGTGGCTTGTTTAATAAACTTCCAGCCACATCAGGGATCTTGACCACCAGGACAAGTCAAGTTTTCAGGCTTCTCTGAAGGTATCTAGGTGTCACATGTTAGTCTATGATCTTAAGCAGGAAGAGAGATCAGAGGAATGTGGTTTTTTTCTGGTTTTGATTCCATGCAATGAGTAGATTATCTGCTTATGTGCTTATCAGCTACTAGAGGAAAAGCAAACACTTAGTGAACATTTTTGTGTTGATTTGTATTTCCCCAGTGCCTGTAAAGTCCTGCTTGAAGGCACCAAGCAAATACAGACAAAAGATTGCTTATAACCTGAAAGCAAGGGAAGAAAGGTCAGAGCTGTAGGTACAAAGAGTCAGGCAGCACATTTTTAACGCCTGCTCGAGACATGCAGCATGTTGTTGGCCTGAACATTCTGGCATTGCTTTGACACCTTCAGACATTACATTCCTGAAGTGTTCTCAGCAAATTCCACCAGCCCAGGGCTGACTGGATAGAGTCACTAGCAAATGAAGATCAGTTTGCACTGTGGGATTTCATTACGTATGTGTTCTGTTTGTAAACCCATCTAAACCTGCAGAGGGCTGACAGCAATGAATGGTGTCATCCTCCCTGCATGAGCTGCTCTGATCTAATCCAGCAAAACAGTGAACCAGCCCTCGACGTATTCATGGTGTTGGAGGACTGAGCGTGCACTAAGCCCAGGGCAAGATGGATGGGAGGGAAGTAAACTTTCCCTTGCATGCCAGCATCCCAATGGGGCTTGCTGGGCACTACGAAATCCGGTTAACAGCTATGAGTTTTGGACAAGGTGTGTGGGATCTCCTGCGAGGACTGTTCTCTGGCAGTTTTGGGGAAGAACCATCAGTATGGCAGAGGTGTTTACAGGGGAAGCTCTGTTATGGTTTATATGCTTGTCTCCAGATCAGACAGGGTGCAGGGTTTTTGTCCAGTGAGATGAGCCCATGTGAGTACATGTTAGTGCAACACAGAGAGTGAATTCTCAGTGTAGCATTGCCACTCTTGCATGTCTCAATCACTCTTGAGTGCCTCAACTTCATTGCAAATGGGACCACTGGAGAGGGGCACACCTGTGAGCCACAACTCCTTGCACTCCTGGAACAAATCTAAGGTATTCAGGTGGAGGCATATCCAAAGTATGCACTTGGAGGAAAGGCAGTCCTCTGCACACTCTGCAGCTATTTTAACAGTAAATGGGAAACAAAGTTTGAGCTGTATACAAGGGCTTGTTCCTGAGGTGATCCTGAGCACTTGGCTGTAAAACTATGACATGAAAACATAGTCTTGAACAAGATTTAGCAGTGACCACCTGCATTAGCCACCTGGCCCTGTTCATGCCTCACTATTGGTTTACAAATATTTGGGAAATACTAGGAATATTTCCTGTCATTTTTTTCACTTCAGGACAACTGTGTGTAACAACTTATTTCTGACAGCTCTGGGTAAGTTGAAAATTTCTGGATAACAAGCGGTTGCCTATTAGCAAGCACTAACATCTCTACCTCAGATTTAATTTGACCCAGCCTATTAGGATTGCCCAGTGATGGCCTTTTCTCCCAGCTGAACACAGAGGGATGGTCTGGTGCCCACCTGAGGTTTAGACTCCTGTTCTGCAGACGTCAGTCACATTAGTGTAGGATGCAAGTACATTTTGCAATGTTCTCTCCAAACCATTTGCATGGTCTACGTGCTGGCTGGAAGACTCATTCTGGCATGAAAAGAGCCATCCAAACATGAGGAGGGACTTCTTTTCTTTGAGCGTGTCAGAGCACTGGAACAGGCTGTCCAGAGAAGTTGTGGAGTCTCCCACTCTGGAGGCATTCAAAACCCGCCTGGATGCCGTCCTGTGCAACCTGCGCTAGGTGACCCTGCTCTGGCAGGGAGGCTGGCATAGATGATCTCCAGAGGTCACTTCCAACCCTGTCCATTCTGTGATTCTGTGACTCTGTGATCCAAATTTGCAGGCAAAACAAGGCTTGTAGACAGACGGCTTCTCACACGCCATGGCATGTTGCATGTGTTATGTCTGGTCAGCAGAAGACCTCTGATGTGCAGCAGGCAGATGAGGTGGCAGAGCAGAAGGGATCCCACAGCATGAAGGATGCATGAGCACAGGCGATCCAGTCTGAGCGTGAGGGGAGTGAAAGGCAGGCACGTTCTGCATCATACTGGTACTCATTGTGCAAGACTTGGCAGGCCTGATTTAGAAAGGGTTACGTAAAAGATGTCCAACTAACCTAAAGGGGAAATAAACCACTCTTGCTGCTTTATTGGAGATTTTGGATGGTTATTCTCTTCTTAGTAGCAAATATTTTAAAAGCAAACACCAAACGTTCTGGAGACAACAGCTTGTCATGGAAATAATAACAATGTTCATCACTCCCTAGGACTGTGCGTGAATTGGGGGTGTAATACATACAAAAAGTGGAGGGGAGGGGGGCATACCCCAAAAGCCCCAGGTTGAACAGCATCATGAGGAATGATATAAAGATCCTCTTAAAACATCTGAAGTGCAAGTGTTGGTTGGAGCAGAAAAGCAGAGTGGCAGGGCCCCATGTTGGTGCTCTCCGGCATTTTGTTCCCTGTTTCCAGACCCCATGGGGCCACTTTCACACTTCTGTACCTGAGACACAGCTGCATTTCCTTGATGAAGGAAATGGTCTCCTTGGAGGAGAGTCAGACCTCCTCGTTCAACAAAATGCACTTTAAGATACCTGTATAAAAAGAACCGAGGGTCTATTAAGGCAGTGGGAAGAGTCAGATTTTTCTCTTCCTCCTGCACATTAGGAGTAACTTTATGTAAGTGTCACTGAGGTAAGCAAGAGCAGAAACAGATGTGGAGCATAGCTACAAACAGGATGTGAAAATAAACTCATTACTCCATCTGCCCACTGTAAACAGCGTGAAATTAGCAGCATGCGAGGAATAAAAATCCAGACAAATGGCCTTTTAAAGAGAGCAGAGGGAGCTGGAAGGTCTGCTATTAGAAAAGCAGAGGCACAGAAAGCCCAAGCCATGCACAACCCGGTGCATATCCCGAGCCCCCTGGTCAGTCAGGGGGAGAGGTAGAGGAAAACCCCTTGGTGGAGAGTCCACAAGGTGCTATTTTTGAAGGCAAAACCAAAAAGGCCAGTCCATCTTTGGGAGAGAAGACTTGATTTTGCTTTTGTCCCTGCCTGTTAGGAAGTACCATCTATTTTATAAGTCACAGAGATTTATTTTTTTTTCCCTAAGAGGCACTCTCTTAATGTTCCATAAAATTACTCTCTCAGGGGTAGTGTGACGAGGAAAACGTGGTGTTATGTTGTCTCAGTTGCAAAGACATCGCTAACAATAAAAGCCCCTGAATGATTTGGTTTTTAAGTGACATGATTATGGAATGGGTCATTTGTGACGCTCCACTTCAAGTTGCTTCAAGCACCTCTGTCATAAAGTCTTGAATCGGGGTATTTTATGCTTTGGGCTTGGGCTGTAAATATTCACCCCTGGCCTTTGTTCTATGAAGCAAGTCTCAGCTTGAGGATATATTTACTTAAAATTTTGCAGGAAATTTTCTCAAATGGTCAATCTGCTTGATTTATTTAAAGTGGGATCCCAAAGTCTTTTACAGCTTTTACAGGCTGGCTGTGTTTATAACCATCCTGGGGAGTATCTTCTGCAATTCATGTAGCAGAGAGGTGGAAGGAGGGTCATAATTTCTATTTTAACCTACTTTTCTAGCAGGTGACATGACACTGACAAAGTCATCTCTTCTAGAATAAAACCTGCCATGCTTTGTCCTCATCCAGAGGAGATCCTTTGGAGAAAGCCAGGGCAAAATAAGTCAAGCCCTTTTTTTTATATTTTCCCCTATGGATTGTGTTTAGATATGTGCATGGAAAATTCAGTGGTGTCTGAAATCAAAGGCTATGAGCAGCTCCAGCTCATTTTATGGATCTCAGTGAAATTGCAGACCAAATGATATTTCAAGGGAACTGGTTCCTTGTGCTCAGAGTTCTTCAAGATATGACAGCCCAAGGCAGAGTTTCCTACATGTTGGAAATAATTTCTCTCTCCACATTTGGCAGATCCAAACAAGCCTTGAGTGCTAAATAAACCAGGTCTATGGATAAATCAGGGGTAGGAGAACTCAAATTTCAGGTGCCATGAGATTTGAAATAACTGAAAGCTTGACGTTGGCCACGAGGCACTTCGAAATAGTCTGGAGTTTGATGAAAGGTTTTGCATTTGAGATGCCATTGGGATATTTCAGGAGGAAACCTCCTGGTGGGTTCACCCAAAGTTTGTAATAAACATAATTGAAATATCTGAACTCCAGCTGCTACCTTCTACCTTAATCAAGAGCAACAGAAGTAGCTCCTTCTTAGCAAACAGCCTGCGACTGCTGAGGGAACAGAAATGGATATACTGGTCTCAAGCACTGAACTGGGAGGGCAGCAGAGGCAAGTGCAGGAATTCAGGGCAGGAGAGGTAGTAGGTGGAAGGAGGAAAAAGGGACTTTATGGAGCGATCAACAGACTCTTGGAGAGATGGGAGATCTCATGAAGCCATCAGAAATGGAAATCAGGACCCCACATTTTTCTCAAGAGAGAGGATTTTCTAATGTTGTCCAAGTTGGGTCTCACCAGGAACAGACTGTGGTAGGGCTCAAAACCCAGAAGGTGCCACCACCTTATCTACTTCGCGGAGGGTAAGGTGTCCTTACACTTCTGGTTCCTATCCAAAGGGAAGACAAGTTATGTTAGGGACAAGGAGTTCCTTTGGGAAGTATTTGAGAAGTCCTTCTTCAAGGTCATGACAGCAGTTTCTGGTTTTATAGTGCAGCAGGATCCGAAATTACATTATATAGGCACAGGGACTGATTTTCCCCTTCCATAAACCAGATTTACATCTTTATGACTCCCCCAAGCCATGGCGCAGTCATGCCTTACCTATGTCAACATGCTCCAGAGCATGTGGGAGAAATCAGGTGGGAGAAATGAGATAAAGAGCTGGGGGAGCAAAGGACTTGGAGAGCTTTTTGGGTTCCAAGCAGGAAAAAGCAAGCACCAGGAACTCGCGAAGTCTCTGCCACATATCCTGCTTCCAGGCTGACCCCATCCAGGGTAACTCTGAAATCAGGAAGGACCTGGTCTCCAGGAGAGAGGTGACGTCTCCTTCTGGCTCCTCAGCTGAACACCAGATGCTTCTCACTGCTGATGGTGGCCCAGCAATGTGGGAGAGAGAGTGTTGGGTCGAGGTGTTGAATCTCAGGTTGCGTCTTTTCTCCTTATCATCCCTCCAACTTCCTTTCACCCACTCCTGTTCCTCTGTGACACTGCTGAACAGTGCTGTAGCACACTCGAGCAGCCAGTTCTCCCCATCATGGGGGCAATCCATGAGTAGGACTGGCAAGCCTGGGAATTCAAGCCTTTCAGTTGACATGTTGGGGAGGGATCTGCCCACTTCAGAAGCAGAATCGTTGCTTGTAGAGTGGATGGTGATGAGAGGGATTTCCATCTCTGCATGTGAAGATGGACATCCCAGCCAGGTCCAGCTCATGGGAGACAAAATTCATTTCCTTCCTGGGGTTGCTCCATCACCCTTACACCCCTTCTCTGGTTTTATTGCAGAAGGTATGGCGGAAGCTGTCAGCTCGAGCAGGGACTGCCTTCAAGCAGGCGAGTCCTGCACCAACGACCCCATCTGCAGTGCCAAATTCAGGACCCTCCGGCAATGCATCGCAGGCAATGGAGCCAACAAGCTGGGCCCTGATGCCAAGAACCAGTGCCGGAGCACTGTGACGGCCCTGCTGTCCAGCCAGCTGTATGGATGCAAGTGCAAGCGAGGCATGAAAAAGGAGAAGCACTGCTTGAGTGTCTACTGGAGCATCCACCACACATTGATGGAAGGTCAGTCAAGCAGGGTACTTATTTCTGATGATCTTCCTAAAAAGGAATTACTGTTGGGGCTTTCTACAGAGCTCCCCAGCACCAAAGTGGCTGAAAAAAAAAGGTCACTCCTGTAGTATTCTGTTCCTTCTCAAGACCTACTGACCCCCACAGTAATGATATTTTGGGGGAAGCAATCCTGAAAACCTGAGACATCTCCTTTTTTTTTTTTTTTTTTTTTTTTGACCTGGTCTCTCTTTTGTGATGATTGCAGTATCCCTTGAAATCTTTTTCTGGGGAAATGTATAGTAAATTTTGCATGTAACTATGCTAGCCAAGACCATGAAAGCTGTGGATTTTACAGAAACGCTATACAAAGCATGGACATTGAGGAAAAGCCAGCATGAACTTAAAAAAAATCACTCTCTTGGAGGCTCTCAAATGCACCAGTGTCTTTGGGTTAGTGAAGATTTGGGGCTGGTGACATGAAGTTAGAATTTAAAGTGTTCCCAGAGCCAGTATTTAGTAAGTTTGGATTTTGACGGTTTTTAAGAGTCATCATAAAAGTGCACCTCAGTGGCCGTAACTCTTCCTTGTCAGGCTGGTGAGTATTTTATGCACCATGAAAATTAAAACGGGGAATAAAACAGAACCTTCCAGCCATGGGCTGCGAAATAGATTAATAAAACACTGCTGGCTGAAAGCTGAAAGGAAAGGTGCAGGGGTGATAACACAGGCCAAAAGGCCAAGCAAAACAGAGAGGATGGAGACTATAACGCACCGACTTGCCAGAATAGGAACTGCTTCATCAAGTTCTCAGAAAGCTTTCGGGTGCCACAGCTTGCAAGGTGCAGAGCACAGTGCTATGAACTGACTGGGGAAATAAAAGACCTCAGCACCCTCCAGCTTCCAATCTTTCCCATAATCACGTGCCAGGTGAATCTGTTTTCATTGAAGTGAAGTCTGGGGAAGAGGTGGCAATCCAGCCTCTCCATTCACCTTAACAGGCTGCCTCACAACTCCTTTCCCACTGACCTTCATGGCCTGAAGCTTTGGGCAGAGTTCATCTGAGACTTGGCTCTGCAGGACAGTGCTGTCAGCGGGACTTCCAGCTTCAGGACCGCGGATGGAAGAGCAGTGAGAGAATGGCAGGGAGTGCTGGGAGGAGGCAGGGGCCAGGCCTGGGTGTCCAGATGTAGAGTAGGAGATGGATGCTGCATGGTCAGCTTGGATGGGCTTCCTGCCCAGCGGCTTGGGACCTTCGTCTTGGGGATGACTGTGAGAGGGCTGTTATTGGAGACTGCCCAGACTCTGCCCTACTTCTCCTCTGCTGTCATGTCCTGAGCCCTGCATTTCTTCAAGCACTGAGTTCACTTTCAGTGCAGATTCACACTCCCAAACCTTTGATTTCCTTGCCTTAATTTCCCTGGGGAAATATATTTCATAACAGTCACATGTTTCAGAGTCCTTACACATGTTTAATTGACTGAGAAAGGAAGCCAATCCACATGCTCCATGTAGAGCTTTGTCTCTCAGTCATACATACCCAGGAGGCTGTTAAAAGCTTCCTAGAAGCCCTCTTATAAAATCAATTGTGGAAGTGTGTGCTCAGGGAATTTACAAAGCGTGCTATTTACTCAGCTTCTTTTGAGCTCGCCTGTGTTTAGCCACCTTCCCATTTGGAGACACAATAACATGATGACAACCCGATAACAATTCTCTGATAAGGTGCTATATCATCAGGACATAAAACTGCTACGCTGGAACATACAAATGGGCCCCTCTCCAGTCAGTAACGATGCAAGATATTTCAATGATGGTGTAAACCTGCCTTGTAATGCACCTGTGGTAATTGCATAGGGCTGTGTACCCTGGGAGCCATTTCTTCCTGACCACAGCTGGTGATCAGCATATGCCTGGAGCATGAGGTTTGATAGTCCTTTTATCCCAGTCAGTACATATGCTGCTGCTGTCCGTATCCATCTAAATGTCTAATAAATAATAAAAATAAAAAAGAAGATACTGAGCTGTTTGCTTCAGTACTATTCTGTGGTATCCATCAGGATGACGGGGCATTACAGACCATTGAGCGGATGAGAGGGAAGTGCCGATTGAATAAAATTAGCTTCCCCGCAACTTAAAAATAAAGAGGGGAAGTTTCTGCAGGAGCTGTGGGTCATTAGCTCTATGGCAAGTAAGAAAGGGCTGTTAGCAAGGGGAAGGGACAGGTGTTAATAAATATGAAGGTGTGTGTGTTGCCACACATACAGCCCTGTGCACAGCCCTGGCTGTGTCCTAGGAACAGGTGAAGACCATTGACCCAGGGAGGGACATACAGGAAATAGTAAGAATGGTGATGGAAACCACATGTCTGTAGGGAGCTGGTGGTTTGAACTCTGCCCATAAGCAAGAGCCTGTGCTACAGTCTGGTGTCCTCAGTGGCAATCCCTGTAAAGGGGCACAAGACTATAGAGGGTTGCAACTTAACGGTTCCCTGAGAGGCTGTCCTACTCCAAAGCTTTGATCTGTTTTTAAAAGCCAGTTGCATCCTATTCCCTTCCCTAAGGGTATGGCCATACACCAGTTCCTGTGACTCTGAGTATCCCTTTACTTATGACCTTTAGAGCACACGTTCCCTTGGACCCACCAAACAAACCTGCACTGCATCTCTTGAACCTCGTACGTCTTGGATATCCCTCAGGACCCTGAGTTGCCTTCTCACTAACTTCTCTTTTCGACTCAGGCATGAATGTACTGGAGAGTTCCCCTTATGAGCCTTTCATCAGAGGCTTTGATTACGTCCGGCTGGCATCCATCACTGCAGGTAGGTGTGTGGGAAGATACTCTTACATTGACTGGTTCAAACAGGGGGGAACTGGCTGTGGGATCAAGCGCTATGGACAAGGCGGTCCTTTGTGGTCTCTTGTGATATCTTCACAAAACATTGCCGAGAACTTGCAATCATTTTTCCAAGGAGCTGTTTATTATTCCTGTGCTAAACTATTGGTAGAAGAGCTTGTCCTAGGAAGAAGCACTTGTGGTTTTTGTTCTTTGGATTTTTTTATGTCCATACTGTGGCAGGCTGGGATTGGGGGTCATAGTAGGAAGGCCTCTTCCAATGAGCCATCACAGGTGGGCTGATTCTTCGTAGCAGGTGGATGACCTGTGCCATGCAGATACCCTGCAGAACAGGGGCTGCTTGCGTATTGTTAGGTATGGGAACAAAACAGGGTCAAACTCTGCAGGCAAAAAGGTCAATAACCTAACCTACTAGCTGATCCCAGCCACAGCCTTTAACCCCATGCCCTGAGGGCAACCTCAGGACTCAGACCCGTGTTCTGCTCTGCATCATGTAATCTGCTTAATAACATGAGCAGATCTGCCCGACGCCTTTTAACCCCCTCCAGGGCATGAACCCCTGGCTCAGCAGTTAAAAGGTCAGTGCGGTAGCTATCAAGCCATCCATCACCAACATCACAGCTGCCACCACAACCAGCGTTCAGCTCTGCTTATGCACCACAGCCACAGGGAAGCTTTTACCAACGGTGACTTTTGTTACCAAACTACCCATCTGGAAGCAGGTAATGTACTCCTTGTGTGTCTCTGGCAGATGTGCCAAAACAGCAGTCCTCTTGCAGCTCTTCCCAAACATGCACCTGACTCCGGGATGGCATCCACAGCTGGAGTGCACCCAAGCGAGTAAGGAGCAGCACGTCCCCGCAGCTGATGGATGTCTGCAGTCCCCGAGATAGTGAGGCACTTGTTAGGTGAAAATGTCCAGGAGCAAATTAACCCATCAGCCCTCGACAATCTGAGCAGCGAGGGGAAGGGGGGGGGCACTCCCTGACCTCACATCTTCTTATTGACTCCACTTGACTGATTTGAGCATGGAAAGTGAAGCATGCACAAAACTGTTTGCCGGGTCATGGCCTTCTTTGCTAGAGTTTTTCCTCTTTCGCTGGAAGTCCTACAGGGCTCTTCAGAGTACAGTGAAACCCAGGAATTTTTATGCATGGTTAGCACATTTTCAGGTTTTTAAAGCAGACTGAAACTGGTTGGGCAGCAGAGCAAATGGACCTGGAGCAGCAAGGATATGTACCAAAGGACTCAGCATCCAACTAGGGACGTGATATTTCCTGGTTTAACCTTTTTTTCCTTATTTATACTCATCAACACCTTCTATAAAACATCTTATGAACTGCTGCCCCATGCCTGTCCAGTGCCTAGGATTATACGGTCAGCATTGCCAAAGGACCCTCTTTCAAATCTACCAAAATAAATTTCCAATTGCTGAAACAGAAGGCATTCCCATGACCCTATGCCAAGTCAGAGCAACCGGTATTTTTAACCAAATTTTGCATAAACAATATATGGCCACTATTGAAAACGTACAAATGGAATTATATCCCTCCACTCTAATTGTAGAGGTGATTTAAAAAAGCACATCCTCTGTTGTTGCGTGGGAAGAGGAGAAAAGCTAGTGTGTTCCCTGTGATTCATTAACTGAATGGGTAATGAAACCCTTCTAAGTAACTGTTTCCTACACGTTTGCTGACAGCTCCCCAGCATAAACTGATGCTCTAAGAATATTCATCTCTTGGGCATTTTTAAAGGGAAGTACCTACGTGGTAGGAACACACCGAGCATCAGTTTCACTCATCATAAAATAGCTGCAAAGCTCAAAATTTGACTTCCAGCTCACCGCAAGCAGTGGGGACAACAGGAAGGGAAAAATAAATGCTTGGAGAAGGACAATCTGATAACGTCAGTGAAAATGAAGGAGGGCAGCCAGTTTTGAAGTGCTCAGAGACACTGTCAATGTTTTGACACTTGTCAGCAGTGACTGGCTGGTTTTAACTCCCGGCCAAAGATAGGGCTTGACTCTGCATTGGAAATTCATCATTCTGGGGATTTTTCCTCTGTGAACAATCCTTCTCTGCAGGGGAGAAAGTCCTTCTACCACGCTTCAGGTCATGGGCTTAATCCAGAGAGGTGAAAAACGGCTTCGAATTCATTTTCTCTCTCATGCTTGGAGGACCCTCATCTTATCTCTCTGATCAGACAGAGCCTAATGTCTCGACCAACTCCTACCAGGGACTCTGTAGCATTTCACCCCTCTATAAAAAGAGCCCAGACCATCCTTGGAGGACCCCTAACAGTAGTGTTATACAAGTATCTTTCACTCTTACCTGTTCCTGTATTTGAACAGGAGGTTGTTCACATATAAACTCCTGAGACCCCTCTTTGCCTACTGAAGACAGTGTATTTCTCATCCGTCACCACAGTTTTTGCTTTATTTTCCTGATTGTTCCCCTGGCTGCAGGTTTTCCTCTAACTTCCCTGCATCCCCACAGCACACCCCTGATCTCCCACCCAGACTGCTAATCCTGGACTTTTGTTCTCCTCTTGTCTAAGAGAAGTTGGACATACTGGGCAGGACTGGTCTGGATGGGGGAAGCTAGAGCACTGCTGTTGGGCTTTGAGAACTGGACAGCTGTCACTTAGTTGGGTGGGTCCTGGGATGAACGTAGCACAGCTGCTGCCAAAGCCCAACTTGACCCTCTGGAGACCTGAGGAAACTTATTGCACAGGGTAGAGGGTCTGGGGTGCAAGGGTTAGCACAGACCACGTATGTATCAGGAGACATGGCATGGCCACTGACAGTGTTTGATCTTGAGCAACTTTTTTGAAAAAGAAAGTTAGAAGAGATTCCATCCCACTGATGGATCTAGTCATGGCCATAAGTAGATACACTTTCTAATGACTTCTGTCTTCCCCAGCCTCAAGTTGGTTAATTCACATTGGTAAAGCGTTATAAAATGCCCAGGGTAGGGAAAAGCTTCATTTCATTAAATGTAGGGGTTTGGTGTAGCAGGCTCTGGGCTGTGAGGTTTCTTGTGTGGCCATGGCACCTCTTTGGAAAGGTAAGTAGGGAAAAGAGATTCAGCCCTGCTGGGACACAGAGAGCAAAGGCTGACTTCATCTAGGCCCCTACCTTCCTAGATCGGGTGGTGGCCTCACTGAGGTGGTCATGGATGGGAGCAGAACAGGGATGAAGTTCTCAGCATAAGGTGGTGCTGCTATCAGGGATGTCAGCGCGAAACTCTAACACCATTTCTCACCACCTCACAGGGTCTGAAAACGAGGTGACCCAGGTGAACCGGTGCCTGGATGCCGCCAAAGCCTGCAACGTGGATGAGATGTGCCAGCGGCTGCGGACAGAGTATGTCTCCTTCTGCATCCGGCGCCTGGCCCGGGCCGACACCTGCAACCGCTCCAAGTGCCACAAGGCTCTGCGCAAGTTCTTTGACCGCGTGCCGCCCGAGTACACCCACGAGCTGCTCTTCTGCCCTTGTGATGACACAGCCTGTGCTGAACGCAGGCGGCAGACCATTGTGCCTGCCTGCTCCTATGAGTCCAAGGAGAAGCCCAACTGCCTGGCACCGCTGGACTCCTGCCGGGAAAACTACGTCTGCAGGTAACGTTCACACATTGGGGTGGCCGCTGTGGAGAGCAGTCCCTTGGACAAGCCTGGGATTCATCCACCAGTGACAGCCTGGTGATCAGAGCCAATGCACCTGCCTGAAGGGTCTTGTCTGGAGGCACCCATCCCATCAACATAGGTCGTTGCCTGAGTGGCTCCTTCCCATGACCCATGTCCTTGTCTCATACTCTATACAAAAATGTTAACAGACAGGAGAAGGTTTGAGAAGTTTGTGCTGAAGCTTTTTTAGACCTTTTCTATGGGTTTTTGGTTTTGGTCCTAAAGACATACCACTATGGAAATAGTTCCATGAAGGTGCAAGCTAGGCAGGGATGTAGTGTGGTGTGGTGTGCTTGCAGTCACTTTCACCAATCTGTCTCCTCACTGTCTATCTCCCCTAGCCAAGAGCATCCTACAGGAGTACCCAAGTTATCCTAACAGTCACAGGCACATCTTAAAACCATGGCTTTCTCTCTCTCTTTTTTTTTTTTTTAATTAGAAAAATTAATTATGTATATAAAAATATACCCTTCTGCTGCAAGGCTGGATGTTCTAGTGATTGCAATAGGAGTCTCAGTCACAGTTCTCACTCCAGGTCCACCATGCAGTATGTGGCCAGGGTGGTTTGCTCCTCTGTTTCCATTTAAGCCCTTTGCATGCACACATGCACAGACCCATCACACTGGGCACACTCACAGGCATACCCCTTAAGTTTTTTTCCCTCAGCTGTATTATTTTCACCCCTCGATTTCTCAAAAATTCTTTGATACTCCAGAATTTTAATCCACATACAGCTCTCAGGAGCGGTGCCCATCTGTCAGTAAGAGATGTAGGACCGTACCAGCAGCTGTACTGCACCAAATGTGGTGGTCCCAGCCCAGCGTCCTGTGTGCAACTGTGGGCATGAGCAGACACCTGGAAAAGAGCACAATACGAAGTGTAGGACACATGTCCCAGTATTGTCCCAGTCTCTAATTATTGCTGGCTTTGGGACTTCCTGAGCTGAACTTCCAGCAGCCATCCCCTACCAGCACATCATCTTTAAATTACAGTTAAAAAAATAAGTCTTTTCACTAAGGGAGGTGAGAGCAGCAGCATCCTCTTGGAAGGATGGACTGGTACTAATACCCTCACCCCTCTGCACCCCAGAAATATGCACAAAGGAGAACAACTGAGATATACATCTGAAGCTGACTCTGAAAGATGCAAAGCCCCTGAGCCACACCAGCTCTTGCCCAGATTTCACCCAACTACCCAGGGAATCCGAAACGGACGGGTACTGCCCTCTCCCTAACAAGACAAGTGGGCCCAGAGGGAAATAAGAGGTTCAAAGGGGAGAATGCTGCTTCCCAGGAGGCTGGAAACCGTTTCCTGCAAGCGGCACAGCTGTTAATTATCTGGTTCCTTGGTCTCTGAATGCATAATATAAAACATCCTCTAGAGACACGGCGGGAGCAAGGGATTGACGTGTGACCTGGTCAAAGCTAGCAGTGCAGAAACCACAAGGAGAGCCAGGAACAAATCACGGCACTTTAAAGAAATAGAGTAAAACACTCCAGGGCTAACCCTGCCTGCACTGCTTAGTCCTCCTGCAGCTTCTTCACAGCTGTAACCTCTTGAATTTCCCAGCTTGTAGGGGTGGCCTCTACTAACATGAATAATACAAAACCTGAAATCAGTACCTCCCTTCCCTAAATAATGCAGCAAAAATTTGGGCAAGAGGGTTTGCCTGGCCATGGCATAGGAGAAAGGGGTTGGTATGGCACAAACATGGGAACAAAGAAGAGAAAAAAAGGAAAAGACTGGGGAGGAGGAGAGAAATGGGTGGGAAAGTGCAAGTCTCAGTGCTGACACTGACCAGGAGCACCAACAAAAAGACTGGAAGAGAGAGGCTGTCTGGGAGGAGCAACATGCTCAGTTTTTCTGAGATTGCACAGGCAAAGCAAACATTTGAGGTACCCAGTTCAGACACTGCAGGTTTTCACCTAAAGGGCTCTACCCTCAAGTGTCGGCAGTGTTAGTGCTTGCTTGAGTTTCCTAAGCAGCTCAAATGCCATGTGAGATGCCTTTTTATCTGGTCACGGGATGCCTGTTTAGATGGGTCTGAATCTCCAGTAGGTCCTATGTCCTACCTGAAAGCCCCATGTGGATGTCTTAGATATCCTACAGTGTCCAAACAACATTAGATGTCCATGTGCCAACAACTGACTCATCCCTAAAGAATTAGGTGGCAAATATCTGGTTGGCAGCATGATTTACAGAGTTTATTCAACCAAGCTGGCAGGGGAGCCACATGCAAAGAGCAATCTGACAATCTGTCTGAATGATGCACCTCCTTCCCTGCGTGGTCCAGACAGTCCCAACAAGCCCAGTGTGTGATTCAAAGCTGCTTTGTGCTAAGTGGTTTGGTTTGGTGCTTTGACCTAGACAACACGAAAAACAAGGCACTATGGTCAGTGGTCAGAGCTGTATGTCGTACAGCTCTTGCTCCACAGGTTCCAGAGACCCCAGCCTTCTCCTGAGAATGGGTCCCTGCCACAGAGGATGTGGCAGCAGCCCTGATGACACGTAGAGCATTTCATATCTGAGCCTTTGGTCATTTCCCTTAATCTGAGGATGACCTCAGCTACATTTAGAGCACAGCCTTTGAAGAGAGAGAAACTGGACCAGAGTGATTCTCTCTTTCAGGAAATCAGCCTGAAAATGAAGGCTTAAGTCTCTAGGGGAAGTTATGACTCAAGAGTCAGATAATGGCAATACAGAATGAATTCCCTCACTGTCTCAACAGCTCTTCCCTCAAAAACCAGCTTCACACACCAGAAAACAAACATTTCTTCCAAGACTGGACCTGTCTTGCAGTCCCAGAGGAAGCCTGTAAGACAGTAACTACAGCCCTTGTTCATGTCTCATCTCAAAGGGATAAAACCTGCGTTTGTTGGGGGCGGCGGGGGGAGAGTATAAAATAACATTCACTCAGGCTGGTTTGGCAACACCTACCACAACAAAGAATTTTGCAAATGTGTTCCCTTCTGCAAACACCGCCAGTGTGCTGTTAGGTCCCTTTTTGCTCCGAATATCTGTGCTAATATATCCCACCTTGTGGTCTCACTCCACCAGGTCCCGCTATGCGGAGTTCCAGTTCAATTGCCAGCCGTCCCTGCAGGCTGCAAGTGGCTGCCGGAGGGACAGCTATGCTGCCTGTCTCCTGGCGTATACAGGGATCATAGGTAAGAGGCTGCATCCTTCAACCGGTCTCTCTCCCACTCTCTGGTGGGTGGGAATTGTCTCCTCTGTGTGGGAAACCTCTCCTCTTACTCTGGTCAGCTAAAAGCTGTGAGGACAGTAAGGTGGAGAGCTGAGACTGGGATCTCAGGGAGATGCTGGGCTTTCTCTCTGCCATGACTACAAAAGGAACATAAGCCATGAGTATGGGGTAAAGTTAGGATAGCTGCAGTGGAGGGAGAAAAACCATGCACCGTGTGCTGCTGCAAGATCCCAGCTTCTCTCTCAGGTGGAAATAGATGGACCGTCCCAGGGCATCTGCTCTGTTAGGGGTTCCCTCATGCCATCACCAGTGATGCTACTGGAAATCACCATCCAATGCCATCTTGCTGACTTCAGAGGATGTCAAACTGGGTTTTCAGATGCTGCAGAGACCCACAAGCACAGCCAGAGTCTAAAGAGAAGAGCCAATGGCCATTGGACTTGGTCCATTCTGACGGATGGGATAGATTGACAGCTTTTTGGGTCAAGATTTCATTCTGGTTTAACCCTTCCTTTGTTGTCTCTGACCATTATGGAGATTGAGTTTGCATTTTCAAGGATAGTGAGGAAACCTTTATGCACGTTCACATACAGTTTTTGAATGTTATTAGGGAACCCGAGGTCCCAGGAGCTGCCCATTCATTGGACTGACAGCACATTTTAATTGACTCAAGGTTTTGTTCATGGTGGGATGAACAAAAGGGTTGTGACTGCCCCTCTTCTCCTTCCTGGGAGCAAAACAGATCTGTGACACCAGCACTTGAAGGATTTTCTCATACTGCCATCACAGAGGGACTCAGCTGAGGCTGTAAGCAGAGCAAGCGAGGGAAATCATTGCTCCCTCTTGAAGTACCAGCCTTGCAGCAACACTTCTCCATCTTTCCCCACAGGCAGCCCCATCACACCCAACTACATTGACAACTCAACTTCCAGCATAGCTCCCTGGTGCACGTGCAATGCCAGCGGCAACCGGCAGGAAGAGTGTGAGAGCTTTTTGCATCTCTTCACCGACAATATCTGTCTCCGTAAGTATCACCCGGCATATTGCTGCTAGAGCAGCATCACCCACAAGCTGGTGAGGCTTCTTGTGAATGAGGGTATGAAGATACCCTGGTCCTCAAGAGTCTGTGGGTGTCCAAGTTTTCAACAAAGGAGCTCTGAAGACCCTCTGGCATGCATTTGGGTGATGCAGTCGAAGGAGGTTGGAGGTTGGTGCTTTGCCTTGGAAATGTTGCCCTGACAACACTTTTGTCCATCTCTTTCACACACACAGAAAATGCCATTCTGGCCTTTGGCAATGGGACCTACCTGAATGCAGCTGTGGCCCCATCCATCCCCCCCACCACACAGATGTACAAGCAGGAGCGAAATGCCAACAGAGCTGTGGTGACCCTCAGAGAGAACATCTTCGAGCATCTCCAGCCCACCAAGGTAGGAGAAGGCTGACCTGGCCCTAAGATACTTGGCAGTGTCTATACATCCTCCATGCCCTCCAGCCCCTCTCACCTCATTTCCCTCTTCCATCTGTGCCATTTCAGCTATGTGTAGACATCCAACCTCCTCTCCACCTCCTGGAGTCCCTGATTCACCCTCTTCTTCATGCTCTGACAGATTTTTCCCCAACATCAAGCACAGGGCTATGTGCTCCTATCCCTGACTCTGCCCTCCTGCCTGTTGGTCACCTTCTCTTTTCTTTTGTGGGTATTACAAAGACATATGGTTTTTTAGAAGTACTGGGAAATCCATGGACTTTTCAGGGCTGTAGAAGGGGAGCCAGAACCATTGGTTTGGCTCCTCACCCTCTTGCAGGGCAGCTGCGTGGCTTCACAGAAGCATTTCAGCTGTCTGGGACACAGCTTCCTCCCTTATTAGGCGAGAATCCTCGAGGTCATAACATTGAGGCTTAACTGAGTAAGGTTTGCTAAGTGTTGGAAAATTTCATCTGAAAGGTTCTAGTCATCAGCAAATTGTTAGTATCAAAGTAATATTAAAGTGAAATTATTTTAAAACAAATAACAGATGAATTTACCGCTGATGGCAGTAGTAGGCATTAAATATTTTATTTTTAAATAAAAAGAAATGACCTTGATTTGCCACCCACCAGAGTAATTTTCAGATTGAATTATTTTACTATTGAATAATTAACAGTGACCCTGATTTGCTGAACGTTCACGTAACAGAAGCTGTCAGTTAACTAGACTCCAAGGACTGAGCGTGGGCTTTGTACTGGGCTAGCCAATACCTTCAGGGAGCTTCCACAGACTGTTTTTTTTAAGCCTCTTCCCTGTTTCTTTTGCTGGGAAAACACCTGATTCACCTCCTTCCACTCTGTTTTCACAGAACAGCAGGTTGGGAGGTGCAGAGATGTGGCCTCAGCTTCCCTCACTGCTTCTCAGGGCATTGGTGGCCATGTACAGCACAGGCATGCTTTCATCAGGCCATAAACTTTGCACCCATGAGATCTGGAGGAGTTACTTTTAGATGGCGCTCCCCAGACCTCAGCACAATCCAAGTGGTGGCCTGAGGTCCAGATCTTGCACCGAGAGCTTTATTCCTGGAAGTGATGGAGAAGCTGTGAACCTCCCTCATCAATGGCAGTCAAGCCCAGATAGCCAACTGCTGCTGCCACCAGCAAGTGGGAAGCTGGAAAAATGACTGCAGTCAGGGATGGTCCTACCACATCCCCAACATCCACGTGACAGCAGCACATCCCTCTGCTGAGGTGTGAGTGCTGCTGGAGCATGGTCCCTGCTGACACTGCAAGAGAAACTGGGGAGTTGAGTCTTGACTTTGGACTCAACTCCAAACCCAGACCTTGTTCAATGTTTAATAATGTTCATATTCTTGGACCTGAGGAGGAAAGCTATGATGGACTAACTAGTCCATCTGCTTCCCATCTTCCTAACAGTGCAGAGCCTTGGCTCTAAATTATCTTAGTTATCAACTAATGCAAATAAAGTCTCTAGTAAAGCAAATTTTCAGCCTCTGTGGTCAATGCTCTGTAAAAGGAGAAGGGTGCAGTTTGTCTGCAAGGAGTAGGCACCCAGGGGAGGAGTCAGTCATGCAAACACATGCACTGTATTTTGGAGTAACAGCCCTGGCTCCCAGCTCCTGCTTGGTGAAATGTCTGCCAGCCCCGTGGAGATGTCTTCAATGCCCAAGGGACATCTCCATCTGGAGACAAGAGCTGCTGGCCAACAGTGGCTCCATGGGCTGCATGGATCTCCATTGACCAGAGTGGGCATCCAGGCATCCACCTCACACAAAGACACTTCCAACTACTGTCCAAACCTGCAGACTGCATGCCCAGGGCTGTGCCCATAAGGTGACTGCTGTATGCCATGGTATCACCACCACCTTCACCACCACCTCCAACAGAGCTAAGCTGACCTCCAGACTGGAGCTGGGGTGTTGAGACTGGCCCTGGATCCCTCTGCACATGCACACATATAGGAAAGTTGGATGATCCCCAAGCCCTAAATCCTCAGAAGGACCAACGTGGGGAACAAACATACCACTCACCCTGTGCTGCCTCCCTTCTCTTGCAGGTGGCGGGAGAGGAGAGGCTCCTGCGGGGCTCCACTCGTCTGTCATCAGGGACCTCCAGCCCAGCAGCTCCCTTCTGCTGGGCAGCCTTTCCTCTGCAGAGGTGGCTTCTCCCCGCTCTTGCTGTGCTGAGCCTCTTTGTGATGTGAAGCAGGGTGGGCACATGCCAGGCAGAGACTCTCTTTGTGTTGGTTTCTTTACAAAACAACCAGACCAGTAACTTTTTCAGTGGGAGGGGAGGGAGGAGGGAAGGGATGGGAAGGAGAGGTGAGTGTGTGGGCATCCCTTCCTCCTCCTCATCCGTCTGCCAATTTATTTGATTTTATACAATCAGCATCATTGATAACCAGCTCATTCTTGGTCCTGGCCACCTTTCCACCCCACAGCTTTGTTGTGTCTCCAGCTCTCTGCAGATGGGGTCGAAGCCTTGGACAATTCCCTTGGAAAAGCTGAAAAAGAGAGTTGATCCAAGAAATGAGAGCTGCAAAGAAAATGCTTTTGCCTGCCCCAGCAGGGGAGACTTTTGATGGCTGAGCTGTCAGGAGGTTTCCTGAAGCCCTGACTCATGGTGGGGGGGTCTTGACAGGACATGTGAAGTGATGTGGAGTTCAGACTGCCTCCAGGGTTGCTCAGGACCCAAAGGGCAGCCCACCTGGTTCAGACGGATGAAACCAGAGCCCCAGTGAGAAGGTGGTTGGTTTTATTCACCGGAGAGGATCCTGAAGCACCTCTGGGATGGACCAAGTAACCATACTATGAACTGGCTTGCGGGTATTATCCACCCGCTTGAAACCATGGCCAGCATGCATCTCCAAGCTGTCACCTACCCCTTGGGCCCTCCTTTTTATAGAAATGTGTGTCATGTATTGATGGTGTTCAGGAAGAAACACGTGTGTTGCGTTTTGTTTACAGCTGGCTTTCTTTGTGTCCCAACCCTAGCATCTCTGTTCACTGGTCCTGTAAAGTGTTTGGGGTAGGTATTTTTTTGTCACGTCCAAAGAACCAGAGACTGATGTTGTCCCACTCCAAGTTAAACCTTTCTCCATGCAGGATGAATATGTGAGCCCACAGGCAGGACTCGATGTGAGCCCAACGCAACCCATTCTCCTGTGCTTCCACCAGTCTCACAGAGGATCAGAGGGTCTTCAGTCAGGGAGTTTCATTAGTTACACAAGGAAGAGAGAGGACAGAAAAGGTTTGCTAGACACCGCCCTGCGGACATAAATATCCAGCCAATTTTTGGAAAGGGCAAATCATGAATCATATCATAGGTAGGGAGTGAATTGCTAAGGTTCCCCTCCTTGAATTGCTGGTGGAGGCAATTGCTTGTGTCCAGGTCACCACGTGAAGGACTTTGCTTCCTGCCAAGTGCTAATTACTCAGATGAGAGGTGGTTTAAGCAAAGGCTGGTGAAGTGACCCACTCTACTGCAGCCAGAGCCCAGCTGGAGGATGAGGACAAATGTCTGTCTGGTCTCTTGGGGCATAGGGAGATAGATGCATGACCTTGGGCTACCTGAGCATTCAGGGGTCTTCCCTCGAGGAGGTGAGCTGAGGACTCCCAGTGCCTTCTTGGGGGGTTGAACCCCTCGTTAGATCAAGCCAAGAAAGAAGATGGGGAGGAAAGGTGAGAAGGTTTCCCGAGATAAATGTTTACCCGGGCTGACTGCCACAGGAGGCATAGAAATAGCTCCAGATTCTCCCTGAGTATTTAGGCCTGGGTTTTGCAGCAGCGCATTTATTCCTTGGTTTGTGCTCCTTCAAGGAACATCATTAGTTCCTTAGCATTTGGATGCATAGAAAGGCTCAGCAGCAGCTGATGCAGCAAAGTCCAGTGCTTTACATTCACATTCCCTACAGAACACCTTCCCTTGCTTTTTTTCTTCAGGTTTTGCTGAGAAACTACAGCAATTTTCTTGGGTTTTGGCGCAATATGAAACCACTCTTGTTTTCAGGGGAACGCTTGTGGATGTGTAAGATATACACAGAAATCCTCCTGGCTGCATCCTATCCAAAGTTCTGCTCCTCAAGGTCCTTGGGGCTGTAGCACCTGGTTATCCTAATCCAGGGCTGTGCAAAGGAACACGCCGAGATCCAAGTCTTGTGTGCAGGGGTCTAGGTCACACTCTGAACTGAAACTTGTATGTGAAGTCTTCACTGCCAAGAGGCTCACGCAGATCAGAAAAACAGGCAGGGAGGTAGCGCTACAGGCAGGGAAGTCCCTCCCTTCAAAGTGCCATAGCCATGCACTGAGTTGCTGTGAACATCTTCCCTTTATCTAGGACAACGGTGTCCTCTGAGAGACTGTGGAGCCATCCGTGCACCAAGTGACACAACTACCAGCTGCAGCTCTGCAAAACTTGTGTCCTCTAAGGCACAGATGAGAAAGGGATTAAAACCGGATGCTCAGCCCTTCAAAGGCAAGGAACTACCTCAACATCATGAGGTCATGCTGTGAATTGCCTTCTACTGCTTTCCTTTCAAGTCCTGTAATCATGCCCTGCTCTTCTACACATCTGGCCCCAGCAAGCCAGGTCTCCACCAGCCTTTAATCTTCTTGCATGGGTTGAGCCTCTGTGTAGGATGGGTATGAAAGAGGTAGCTGCTTTCCAGGAGTAATCACTCCCGCATTCCTTCATGGCTCCGCTCCTGTGTCTCTTATAACTCACTGGTGGTGATGTTGAAATGGCACTTTGCCGTTTCCTTCTCTGATTGGCAACCAGCAGAGACAGACATTTTCTAGGTGGTCAGGATGACTGGCAACCCCACTTCAGCTCTCCCTTAGGACTGGTATGCTGTGAAAAATAGATGTGGAGAAACCTACTCAGATTACCAGAGATGGAGCAGACCTCTAGAAGTTACCTGGTCTATTACCATGTGCCACAGCAGGCCATGTTTACACTTTCTGGCAGATTTATCTGAAATGGTCAATGAGAGACAGCATCATCTCCCCTGGATTTATATCTTGCTTTAAAGACTCTTTAGGATGTTATTTGTCTCTAAGCATCGTAGGCCAAAGAGACCCTCGATTCCCATAGCAGTCTCTTCTCAAGTCCTCAATTTTGGGAGGATGGTAGACCAACAGCTAAAAGTTCCCCCAAAGGCCGTGGAAGGTGACAGCCAACTACCATGGATCATATCACAGAGGCATTGTATGAGAAGGCCATGGCAGTGCTCTGCTGGGATCCCTGCAAACATTGCACAGTGAATAAATGGGTGTCTGCTAGAATTTGGATGGGTTTCCTCCTCCTGCTCTTGATTGAAGGGCCTCAAAAACATCTGCAGAGTTGAGGTTGCAGGTCTGCAAATGCATTCTCTGTCCCCAGCCTTCGTCCTGTGCTGTGAGTTTGGATACAGCATCCTTCAAGCCCTGTCCCAGGCCAGGTCCTACTCTCCCAGGCATTCCCTGCGATCTGGGGATGCTTCGAAATGAAGTGAGTAAGGCACAGAGCAAGAAGGCTCTTGCCCAGTAGGGAAGGGCCGGGGTGGTGGTGGGATGGGCAGTCATATTGCACAGAATTTAAAAAAATAACGATCCAAAAACCTGCATGTCACCCTTCTTTCCAATATTGAATGTCAGTTTTTCCTCCAAGCCCATTCACGAATCAAACTTCACAAAAAAGGATGGCTTTTGAGCAGTCTATTTTAGACACAGGAAACCCAAATGCTTCCCCTCCCCCTCCAAACACACGTGTGCGCAGGGAACATTTTTTCCCTCGTGAAAAGTCAGTAATTTTTTTTAATGACATTTCATCTCTGTTGAACTCTGCGAAGTGAACCACAGATCTTAATTTTTAAGCCTCTTGACTAACCACCAAAGGCATAGCAGCTGCTTGTAAAGGCAAAGGACTGAGTGAGCCAAGAGAGAGAAAGGGAGATGATTTTTTAGGAATTACTCCATACCTGAGGACATTCATAAGCACAAAGAAGAGTCAAGGGTAAAAAAAAAAAAAAAAAGAAAAAAAGAACCAGCCAAGCTTTCTGTAGCCACTGAACTCTATTTTTTTGGCTGCTCAGCACTGTTCCCAGTGGTTTGGCAGTCCTGAAAGCCTGTGAAATATTGTGTATGTACAAATACCACGTTGTTGTCAAAGCAAGAACATAAGAAGGGAGGGAGACACCGCGGCGGGGAGCCGGCGTTGGAGCAATGGTGATGCTAAAGGCTGTGTGCGTACGTGTGCGTGTGTGTGCGCGTGCACCTAGGGGAGGACGGTTGGTATCTGCCTACACTACTGGGGTATAACCTGTACTTATCTCTTCTGTACATGTCAATATTCAAACATATCCATGAATAAAGCACACATGCATTTTCCTGACCCCCTTGCTCCTGTCTGTGATGCCGGGCTGTCCTTGCCCGCATGTCCAGGCTGGTGCATCTGCCGAGCTCACTGGTGTCACGCCGTAAGGGCAACTGGAAGAAATGGGGGGATGGTCTGGGGGGTTTGGCAGAGCGGTGGGGCTCAGATGCCCCGTCCTTGGCTGGAAACCCAGCTCTGGTCTGCTGCCTACCAGCAAGGAGGGGCGGCAGGTGAAAAAACAACTCTGCTGAGGTGGAGAGACATCAATGCCACCCGGGAAAGGGACACGGACCCACGTGAGTCCTGGGGCTGCTTGTGCTGTGCACAAGGGTGATGCATACAAAGCTGTGAGAACAATTTGGGGAAGGTTTAGCTCAAAGCTGGTGCCAGCACAGGAGGAGGGAGGCATTGCAAGATGTAGCAGGGATGGGAATAATTGCACCCACAATTAGTAGCATGTGGAGCCACTAATGCCGAGGTGCCACTGCGTAACCTGGGTGGGTGGAAACAGCTGGGGGTGGTTGGAGCTGCACCATCCTGCAGGGCACAGGAGGAAGGGAGATGGAGGAGGAGGGAGGGTGGTGGTTCGTGCCAGCCGGGGAGACTTCTGTTCATGCCACAAACATCTGTGAGCTATTTTTGGCAACTTTAAAAAAAAAAAAGGAAAATTGATTAGAGGCAAATTGAATGTTTTCTTACCAATTTTGGGTGGAAAACAATTCAAGAAAACAAATGTATATAAAATATATATAAAAATACTGAGTGAAATTCAAGTCAGTTCCTAAACACAAAGTGAGTTCAAGGTCAAACCCGGAAACACTGTACCTTTTCTTCCTAAAAAATCATGTTTGTCTCCATGCATACACGAAGCAGATGAGGATGCAGAGGGGGAGCAAAGCCTGAGGGTTAGGGCCAGACTCAGGACTCTCATCAAAGCCTTTTTCCTTCCCCGCGATGTGCAGGCTGTTTCGGCGGCCGGGCTTTTGCCAACACAAAGAAAATTTCCAGTGGGTCGAACTTGAAATGTGCTGTGAAAGCGTTGCAGGTCTGATGCATTTTCCCTGCCTCTTGGCAAACGGTTGCTTGACCGAGGTCAGCACCCAAAAAGATGGTGGGGGACGGTGCAGGGCCAGACAGTGATGGGGGATGCCAACAGCTGCTGGGTTTCAGGGGGCACCTGGCCTTGAAGGAGACCTCAGGACTCCTGTGGTGAAAGGTCTGTCCTCGCTCCTGCAGGCTACGCACTGGGACAGCGTGTGCTGGTTTGATCGATACAGGATGAAGGGCCAGTAAGGGCATCCCTGCTCTGGGTTACAGCAACTGGCTTCAAGCAAGCCTGGAAAACACCCTAAATTTAGGGTGAAGAGATTTTGGAGCAGGAGCACCACTAATAGCCAGAGAGGGCTTTGCCTGACCCTCACTTCTATCACATGTCTGGGTCTGGTTTTTGGGGGCACTGGCTGTGCCTACAACAAAACTGACCCCACTCTCTTCTCCAACCAGGGACACCAGACAGGGACGAATGTTGAAGCAAGAGCAGGTGAAGTGATTTTCCCCAATTCCCAGAGAAAAGTTCCTACATCCTGGGCAGCCCCCAGGGTAGAGATGAGCCCTGGGGCATCTCTGGAAATTTGGAGGAGGGATCTGCAGCTAGGACCCGATGGAGACCAACGATCCCCTGTCACACTGCAACTGCAGACGCAGCACAAGTGAAATCCTGCAGCTGATGTACAACCGCTGCGAGGGGACGTTTAAAGCAGAAACAACAATTTACCATCCGTTATCTTCATGCAAACGGTGCTAATATGCCGATATGGGTGGATGCATCTCGCCTCGGTTATTAAAATGTTGTCTTTCTCCTCTGAGCGGGGAAGCAGCAGATCTTAGCCAAAGGGAAGCGCTGCAGAATTAGCTCTGACATGAAAAACGTTCAAAGTGCTTTTTTTTTTTTTTTTTTTCTAAGGAGAAATGGAAACGATTTCTGATGGGAGCAGGGATCCCAGGGAACGTGTCAATGGAAATACTGCCAGTCACGCTGTCAGAGGTACATTGTGGCTGCAGACTGGAAAGCAGAGCTGATAAAACAGTCAGCAAGTTGCCAGTGGGATGGATGGAGAAACGCAGACACCAGAGTTATCTCTATGCTCTGCTCTAATTCCCCATCATGATGATGCTTCATGATCAGCTGTCACAATCCAGACCTCCCCTCTAAACCTCTGCTTCCATACTGAATTCAGGAGTCAGTGTGAGGACTGGGAGAGATTAAATCCCACCCTCCCTCTGCATCGCTGGTCACCACTGGTGAGGTGAGATCAGAGACAGCCCTAGTCCTGCAGGCTGTGTGCATGCAGAGCTGCGCCCCAGGCTTCTTGCCAGCGGCAGGGCAATAAAGAGGAGCAAGCTGTTATCCTCCTTATTAGAGCCAGAGTGGCCAGAGGTACTTTTGGTAGTGTTTTTTGGCTGAATTCCCTGCAGCTGTGGCTTCTGGGAGATGCACGAGAAGGTCTGAGTGGGGACCCAGGAATACAGGGAAGCAGAGGGGGAGGGAAGGGTCCAATTGGGCGTCTCAAGGTGGTTTGAAGTATTGGAACTTGGTTTTTCGTTTGGGGGCAGATTTTACTTCCCCTAAGACAACCCTAGCACAGATCCCTAAACCCAGGCTTGTCACTGAATGTCTGGGGTGATGGGGGAGAAAAAAGCCCTCCAAGGACATCATGGACCTGACCTCAGAGTGATGATTGGTGTCCCAGAATTGTGTGATGGAGGGTGTTGGGGCTACCTGCATTGCAGACACAGTTTGGGGAGGTGTTGCTGTTCCCAGCCACTCCTGCAATGGGGAACGGTGGGAGCTCAGCCCACCTCTAACTGATGGTGACACCTTGGTCCTGAAACACTACCACCAGCCTGTAAACTCATCAGCAGGTCCCATCAGTCATCGTACTAAAAGATCCCCCCCACCTACTTTACCTTAGCCCTCTGAAATTGTCTCCAACTTTTCATTTTGTCACTCGATCCCCTCCCTGCTTTGTTGTTGTTTAATTAGTTCAGAAACCAAAACCCCCAAGGAGAAACACAAAACCTTCTGCAAATTTTTTTTTTCCAAAGTGGTAAGCTGTGCTCACTGTGGAGCTCTGGCTCATTTGTACACCTCTCATCCCCTTCCTCTTCCCATTAATGGCGGAAAAAAGCAAGAGTTTGTGCTTCCACCACACCAACAGATGATCTTACTACCAACCAGTGATGTGTAACCCATCCAAGAGTTGCCCCAAATGGCACCTTTTACATGGTTAAGAAGAAACAACACTCAATCCAGCCCAAAGTCCAGGCTTCTGTAGGGTGGCTGAGTTAAACTAGTTGCTTTGATAAAAAGACTTGAAATTGCTTCCCCTCTTCCTGTAGAGGATTGATACTTAACTCTCGGGGAAAGAAAAGCTGCACGGCAAATACCTCTCTGGCTTCTTACCCAATTGTGTTCATTAATGACAGGTGACACAGCAAAGAGCATCAGCCTGGACGTATGCAGAGCCTTGGAGAGCATCCACGGTCTCTTCCATTCCTTCTCCGCAAATCTCTTTTCTTTGCTACAACACAAGAAGAAAAATCAGAGCAGGGATGAAATATGGCCCCATACCTCTACGTTTTATCCTGCTGTCCAAAATGAGCTTAAACTAGCTTTTAAACCCTTACCCCCTGCCCACTTCATTTCAAGTCTGGCCACACCACGCTGTGCTTTCAGACTGGCATGCTCTGCTCAGCTCGGCAGCAATTTCTGAGAATTGGGCTTCTGCATCCAAGTTTAATGCCATGGGATGAAGTAGCACAACGGTCTTAGGAGACGGCGGTGACTGAAACCTTCATGGCTCATAAATGTCAGGTTTGACTCTGCTTCATCTCAGCAGTGCTTAATTTCAAAGCTGAAGAACGACATAAAAATAAATGGAGAACAACGGATTGCATCTCAGCAGGAAAGTTTCTGGATGCTGGGTGTGCTGCACGCGGGCTTCCAAGGGGTGGGAGAGGAGAGGCCACCTCCGACTTTGCTCTCCTAGCTTTTGCGTGCATCTGAAACACCAGTTGGCACCAACATTTGATAAGGTTGCAAAATTATTAGCAAAACTCTTTGGATGATACAGTCTCCAGGGATGTCAGGGTTTTCTCTTCAGATTCAAAGGAAGGAGCTGTTTAGTGAAAAAATTAAAAGCGAGTAAGAAAGGGAAGAGGCTGAGCTTTTCCATTTCTCTTGGGCTCATTTAAACCCTGAACGCAGAACCCCTGAGCTTTGGGACAGTAATAGTCACCAAACCAAATAAAGACCAGCTGCATCATGACAGCGAGGACTCCTGACCCCAGCGCTGAGGGGGGTGGAGCAAATAAATTCTCTCTTCAGCCCTGACCATCCCAGGTGACCTGTGCGGAGGATGAGCCCCTTTTTCTCTACAGCGAAGACTGACATCTCTTTAGGATGCTCCTCCTTTCCACCACCCTCCAGAGACAGCCATGGAGAAGATCAGGGACAAGAGCTTCCCTAAGGCACCTCAGGGAAGATGTAAGGTGAGGGTGATGGTTTTGGGGGATTGCAAGGCAGTACGTGGACACAGCAGCCTACCCCTGTGCTTTGGTGGAGGACATGTCCCTCTTTCCTCCTCCTGCATTTGGTATCTGGCACTGGGTGGACACAGCCTGCTTAGGGAGACACGAGCATCTTGAGCTCCACCACCACCACGGTAGAAACTCACCCTCACCCCAGCCAGGAGACTTTAAGAACATCTTGAGTTATTTCTGCCCCTTAAGAAAGGTGTGTGTGTGTGGGTGTGTGTGTGTGTGAGAAAAAGCACGGGGGAGGGAAATTTTAACCAGATCATCTACTTTTTATTTCAGAGGAAAGATTTGCATTATTTACTTTTATTTATATACATGTACTTCACATTTGTATTTAAAACACACAGATCC